>NC_084822.1:39086820-39431581 GCF_958449725.1 Rosa rugosa
AACTCATCCAGAAATATATATATATATATATATATATATATATATATATATATATATATATATATATAGTTTATAGATTTATTTCCAGAAAAGCCTTCAAAAAAAAAAATTTGAATGTGTACTATGATTAGATGGCCAAACTTTTAAAGTTCGTCTCAGGTCGGAAAATCTCATGTTCGGCCTTGTTAGCAATATATGGTGTTCACTTCCTGAGCAAGGAAGGAAAACTGTGACATTAGGAACATAATTAACTATGTCTTGCCGGACAAATACAATGACACAACCAGGGAATCTAAGAATATTAAGCATTTAAGCAGAATAAGTCACAATCAACTACAAAAGCCCCATATCAACCCAACTTTTTATTTTGGATTAAATACTCGTTACTCCTCATATTTTTGCATGAAAAATAGTTTAGTCCAAAATTTTAAAATTAAACAGTTTAGTCCTTATTCTTTCTAATTCTCACACAACAGGTCCTAAAATGACTATTATACCCCTCATTTTTTATTTTTTTTTCTCTTTTCTCTCTCTCTCTCTCTCTCTCTCTCTCTCTATCTATATATATATATATATATATATATATACACACACACACACACACACACACACAGAGAGAGAGATATATATATATATATATCTGTGTGTGTGTGTGTGTGTGTGTGTCTATATATATATATATATATATATATAGAGAGAGAGAGAGAGAGGCAGAAAAAATAAAAAAATAAAAAGTGAGGGGTATAATAGTCATTTTAGGACATGTTGTGTGAAAATTAGAAAGAATAAGGACTAAACTGTTTAATTTTAAAATTTTGGACTAAACTGTTTTTTATACAAAAGTATGAGAAGTAACGAGTATTTAGTCATTTTATTTTTTATCTTTGAGAGACAACCAAACCAAACTAAGCTAACCAAACCTATATTGTCGGCTATGACCAAAGTATGGTGATAAAGATAGTCACTTGGATATATTTAAGTGAGATTAGCTAGAGAGGATAGAGTCATTAGTAACCGGCTCTGCCTTGCATCACATCAGGCCCGAACCTGAGGCGAGGCCTAAGAGGCAGCTGACTCAGGCCCAAAATATATTTTTGACACCTTGTTAGGATGTTACACACACACACACACACACACACATGTTTTAAATGAAAGTCCATTCTTCATCGTTATTTATTTTTTTGCTGAAAGTCTAGAAATTTAGGAGGCCCAGAACTTATTTTTACATCCTATTAGGCTATTAAAAAATACCACTGAATGATGATGATTGGGCTTTTAATATATATATATATATATACAGTCATTCTTGGTTAAGGACATCCTTACCTAAGCTTAGGTACGGATTTTCTGTTTTTGGCCACTTTTCGATCAAATATTCACATCTTAATCGTTGCATTTAATGTACCACAGAACCAGTGGCGGACCCAGCTATTGGTGGCAGTGGGGGCATTAATGTTAAAGAGATGACAAGATTTGATATAATTGTTAAAATATTATAATGAGTGGGGGCATTAATGTTAAAGAGCAGACAAAATTTGATAGAATATTAACTTATTTACATTCTGTACAAAATTTGAGTGGGGGTGTCAGCCCCCTCTTGCCCCTACCTCGGTCCGCCAGTGCACAGAACAGAAGGCGGGAGCGGTTTGAGGAGTCTAAAAACGACACAGCAGGCGAATCCCATCCACTTGTTACTAAACCAACCTGGATGCAGGTCTACGGTTATCGAAGACCCCACACTTCGGTGATTGTACCACTCTGGAATTTCATTTCCAGAAACAACAAAAAGTCAAATATCTTATGGTCAGAAAATGCTTGACTCTTAAGGTATCGTGTTAGCAATGAAAGTGCTATACTCTCACAGCTTTGACTCTCCACCAGTTTGAAACAGTTGACAAAATATCCAATCCGCAACGAATTGCTTTGTCCTATTTGATTGGCCAACGTATCTAATGAAATGCAATTGTCAACGTCTACCCATACATGAGATGGAAGCTCTGGTAATCTCCGAAGCTTGTGGCACCATGCCAAGTGAAGATTGTCAAGTCTAGAGAGTTGGCCGATGCTCTTGGGTAGTCTACTGAATTGATTTCTGTTGAGATTTAAATCGCTTAATGAAGACAAGCATCCAAAATCACTGGGCAATTCAGAAAGATTGCAGTCACTTAGATTCAATTGAGTTAATGAATGTGTTTGGACCCAAAATGAACATTTTGGCCTGACAAGGCGTGTCTTGGAGAAATTGAGCCAATGTCAGTGGCTCAAGCTATATATTGTCGACAAGCTCGAAATATATATTTAGAGGCTAAATAAAGCCTACTATGGAAGTATGACAAGTCAACTTTAGCATATTTTCCTACTTCGGCTAGGAAAAACCGAGCTAGACAAGGAAGGAGGGGTGGCAGACTAACCAAATGAAATCGAAATGTACTGAAACTTTCCAGATCCATTCTAGACAGCCCAAGGACCATTTCTTATGAAGAGTGCAAGAGTTTTTTTTGAGTGGAAGGCCTTCAAACAATCAGCCCAATTTTCTACAGAAGCAAAACTGGAAAACTGGACCTGTAAGAGGTCCAGCAGCATTTTCGGCCCAACCACATGGAATAAAAATCTGAAATTTTACCAGGGTGATCTACACTCATAGTGGAACATTTTTTTATGAAGAAGTCGAAAGCTCATTCTGAAGTCTTGTTGGAGAAATAATTGAAGGAATAAAGGGGCAGAAACTGACCTAAAACCAGCTCAATATTCACATGTTCATGTTTCCTACCCACATGAAGAAAGCTAGATGCTTTTCTTCTTTTCCTTGGATATATTTTTCAAGACAATCTCTTTAATAGATCATCATCACTTCCATGTTGTTGCACCTTCATGCCTTGCTTTCATTTCATCATTTCTCTGTCTTTTCCATATTTTACAAATCACTTTCATATTCCACTTTCATTATTTTTCTTCCACTCATCATTTCACTCTTCTTTTTCTTCCCTATATAAACACCTTCTCTTCTCATTCTAAATGACACATTCACATTCAACAACAACATCTCTAAGATGATCTAAGTTCTCTCTAGAGCAAACCTCTCTAAGAGCAACTCTTCTCCCTCTCTTTCTCTTTCTCTTAGCGGTGATCACACTCCTAGTCCTAGTCTTCTCAGAAGCCGACTTTCAGTGCCACCAAACCCTCTGTCAACGTGCTTCGGTCCTAGTCTCCTCGGGAGCCGACGGTAGTGCCGCGACCACAACGGTTACAGAACCAGCCAAGCAAGGGTAACGCCCTAGCAACCCAGCCAAGCTAAAGTCACGCTTTAGCAAGATCTCAACATTTCCCGGTGATGTCGCTCTGCTCGATCTACAACATTGAGTATCGATTGTGTTAACAAGAAGAAACTTCAGCAAAGTCCTCACCACGAGGCAGAAAGAATCCCACGACGAGGTTGGTGCTCTCCTCGTCTACAATCGCTTGATAGAAGTCAGGTCAAGGGACACCCCCGACGACCGCACCCGAACGGTGCTGGCACGCCCGCGCAGAAAAGAGACTGTTGACCAGCTGCAGCAAAATTGGAGCCAAACATTTTGGCACGCCCAGTGGGACTACATCAGAGTCTTTTTGTGTTCACCATCATTGGGATGCCAGAGGAAAATCTTTACCAAAAGAAATTCCTGAAGTCATGGCGACGATAGAAGGCTATGTGCCCATTCCCATTCCGGAGAATGCGAGCATAGAGGAGCGACTTGCTATCTTTCAACAGAACACTGCTTCGTATTATGCGAATTTGAAAAAGGTCCTGGTGGCGCAGCAGAAGAGGATGGATGAACTTTTCCAATCAGCCCAACAAGATCCGTGGCAGACTTGGGAGCAGCTGGCCGACGTGACCCAACCAGCCGAAGAAAACCACCAGCAGTCGATGAATGTCGTCGCGACCCAGCACAAACAGACCTCATCGGAGTTCGTGACCTTGTGCAAAGAAGGTTCCAGCTTGGCTACTCAAGTCAGTTCGCATCAAGACAAATTGGAACATCAAGAAGCTGCTCGCGAATAGGTCATTTCTGAGACTAACTTGCCTATAGGTGGCAATCAACCTAAGGGTCTCACTTGTGAGTCACAACCTTACACAGAGGCTGTGCATGGAGAAGGCCAACTTAATTATCAATTAAGTTGTGGCCTACAGAAGCCAATCTGTGGCTTTATTAATCAATTCAACTTGAAGTTCTTCATATATTCTTCAAGGCCAAGCGGTGGCTTAGATATATGTGGAGGGCACATCTACAACCCACGTTGCATGAATGGCCAGAACAATTATTCTAGTGGCCAAGTTGTCATTCGCAACTGTAAATTTGAGTATCATCAATACAAGTTAACTCTTGTTTATAATTATCCAACAAGTGAAGCTCTTGATGTGGAGAATTCAGACCAGCAAGTGGTCGTCTATAATGGCCAATCTGTGGCTAATCCTGAAGACGCCATGTTCTATGACATGGTAGTTGGCAACAAAGCCGATCTTGGAACATCTTCATCGCCAAAAGTGCAATTGAAGATCATGTTTCGCCAACCAACAAAGGTACTTGGGGGGCAAGATTACCCCTCTCACGAGCCAAATTCCTCCAAATTCTTCAACGCTAAGTATCTTTGTTCTTTTCCTACAAGCTCTCACAGGAGGGATTTTTACCCTACCAATTTTGATACATCGGAGCTTGGAATGAAGCATAGATGGCCTCCCCCGTGGTCTTCTAGAGGTTAGCCAAACATGGTGATGCTAGCTTCTTTCTTTCTTTGCTTTTAATTTTCTGTTAATTTTTTCGTTTCTAGTTTTCTTTTAATAAATAAAAAAAATATATATATATAAAAAAAAAAAAAAAAAATAATAATAATAATAATAATAATAATCATAACGGAATAATAGTTGAATTTGGTAAGGGTTTGTGAATCATAACGGAATAGGTGAAGTCTCTTTTGTTAATATTGGCCTAAACTCCTTATTGGTGCCTAGTTCAGGTCCCTTAAGGTTAAGGGCGGCTTTTATTAACACTTGTTGAACTGTCTTCACATTTATGACCTTTCTCATCTTAGTAAGTATAGCCTATGTGAAATGGTGTCTAGAAAGGGGACAACGTTCATGACAGGTTCTTGAATCCAGAAGTGCGTGCAAATGGGCCTAAACCACTATGTGGGAGTAGCTCATGCCAAAATGGATTCTGCCTCTCTTGTTCGCCCTCCCCCACCTAGCCATTTCAATAAGGTTGCCCAAAGGATTTGAAAGGAAATTTGTGTCTAGGCGACTATACTTGGGCCGCATGTCTAAACCTTGATTCACATTGTCTTATTGAATTCAACTACTTAAAAAAAAAAAATAATAATAATAAAAAATAATAATAATAATAATAATAATAATAAATAAATAAATAAATAATTAGTGCAATCCATAATTACTGAGGAGTCAAAACATTGAGGGATTAATTTATTAGCCAGTCTCTTCGCATAAGCCTTCGTGGGAAATTCTAGTGTTCCTACACTCGCGAAGCCCATTCATGAAGGCCTGTTTTTGAGGCCCATAATCGTTTCTTCGCTTTGCCTATCAACACTAGGGGGGCAACACTATACAATACTAAGCCGAGTCAGCGGCTCCGGAAATTTTTTTTTCAGCTTTGCCCTCGCAGGAAAGGCTGAGCTCAAGGGAAATGTGAGAGCCACCACCGTGACCGCCACCTCCATCGGAAGTAGTCTTCATGTTACCAAAGATGTCCTCACCATGCATTGGGAACAGAGGAAGGGTTTCAATCTCCATGTTCATAGATCCATAACCACCATAGTTCCCCTTCTGCCCGTTAAAAGCAATCACACCACCTGAAGAAGCAGAAGCAGATGCAGAAGATTCGAAGTTAATATACTGATCCTCAGGTTTCCAATTGGTACCATTGTCATCACCTACAAGCCCTGATCTTTGCATGGGCACATGAACATCCGAAGTGGACCTCTTCTTCCGCTTCTCCCGAGCCCTTTGGTTCACGAACCAAAAATAGACGTTCTTGAACTCGATCTGGCCGTACCATTTCAGCTGGAGACAGATCCTCTGAATCTGCTCTAAAGTTGGGGACCTAACTCCCTTATTGTAGAAAAGCTCATTGAGGATTCTTATCTGATCTGTAGTGGGATTCCACCTGTTCCGCCTACAAAGCATGTTAGCACTACTCCCGGCTGCTTTGTTGCTTCCTCCATCCTCAGTTGGTTGCTGGGTTTGTGGTTCCATTGGTGAAGGGTTGAGAGAATGCGAGAATTGAAGAATGGTGATGACAAGTAATTAAGAAAGATTGCTGTTAGAATTATTGGGAAGGACTGAAGATCTGTGAGAGAAGGACTGAAATTGACAGAGAGATGTTCGTAAAAAAGGAAGGGTATTGTTGAGGATCTGAAACTCAAAGGAAAGTTTTTTTTTTTGGCGTGAACGTTCCCATCCCCATAATTCACCTATTTATAGGAACAGGGCATGCAAATCTCCACCCTTGGCCGATAGTCTCGGAAAAGCATTTCCACCTGCTGGATGGTTAAAGAGTCAAACCGATGTCAGTAAAGCGTGATTAAAGTTGCCTTAAATCTCGGAAAAGAATGGATTATTGGCACGAGGGAACCGAACGGTTTCCGAGGAGGTAACTGTTCTTTTCACGAGATTATTTTTCATGACTGTTGTTTTTCAACGAGTGATTAGTGCCTTAAATCTCGGAAAAGAAGGAGTTATTGTCGCTAAGAGTTTTGAGTTGGGAGCCTATATTTGGGGCCTTGCGAGACACAATTATTGGCTTCTCACGGATATTTGGATATCAGGATAAGAAAATATTATTGTATTCATAAAGTGGCTTTGCGGCCAAAAGCAATACATTCATTACAAAGCCAAAAGTGGCTAGAATACAAAATAAGAATCTTCGGATTATCTTCTAAATCTTTTCTCAAGTGGAAGCAGCTATGGAATCCAACGTCGGGTTGAGCCGCGCCATTATCTCCTGGAGGGGCAGAGAGTGAAGGAACCAAATATCAGCTTGAGTCTCTGCACCCCCTCTAGCCTTGGTAACCACCATTAGCTGGACGTGAAGTACAGGAACAGCCATTCTGTAGCTTGAACCCTTTCCTTCAAAGAGTCCATCCCTTCTCATCCCTCCAAGATTCTATCAAGAAGAGAAAGGGGGAGAAGGAGGTGAGAACCAAAGCCCCTTCCATCTGGAGGGCACAACACGGGCCAGGTCCAGAAGAAAGGAAACAGAGGAGGAAAGATGAACCTCAGAGTGGCCGTCCTCCCTCTCCCCGTTTCGCTCCGCGTATGGGATTTTCTCAAAAAATGATCTTACATGACCGGAGATCCCACACTTGGAGCCCCCTCGTGTTTCTAAACCAATCTGAAGCCTGACATTTTTGTTGCAGAACTCCAGAAGGACGAAACAAGGGGTTGCCTAAGATTACGCCATGAGGCCTAACCCAGGCTTAAGATTACGCCATAAAGCCTAAAATTTAGAGGCTAAAGGTCATTTCATGAGGGGAAGATTTGTGAAGAAGGAGAAAAAGAAGCAAGGATTGAAAGGCCATTTCTCGAATATTTCATAAAAGTTGTTGTGAGTATTCCCTTCCTGAAATACAACTATTTATAGGGATTTCAGGCAAATCCCCACCCTTGGATGAAGCTCAATTTCAAAACCGATGTCAGTAAATCGAGATTAGTGATTCCAAATCTCGGGAAAAAAGGGACTAGCGGCATGTGAAGAGCGGTTTTCGAGGAGGTAACTGTTCTATTCACGAGATTATTTGTTCACGACCGTTGTTTTTCAACGAGTGATTAATGCCTTAAATCTCGGAAAAGAAGGGATTATTGACGTGTAAGGAGACCGAACAGTTTTCGAGGGGGCCTACAGAGATTGGCCCATGAAGCTCAATTTCAAGCAAAGTTCCTCCACGCGGAGATTCGCCGCAATAGCACTAGCTTCGGCCTGAGTGGCCCGTTCTCTGAGATGGGCCAGGTTGCGGCCCATTTCTTCAGAAGCAGCCAGAGGTTCATCGAGTTGGGCTTCTTCTGTAGCAATCGCGTTTTCAACAAAGGCTAAACCGGTATGGAGGTCCTCGATCCGAAGTTTGAAGTCGGACCTTTGGATTTGTAGTTCCCGCAGGCGGTTGGTTCGCTCATTTAAAATACCGCGAGAGATGTCCATTTCTCGAGAGAGGCTATTCAAAGTCTCTCGAGTGTCGTGAGCCTGGGCGTTCGCGGCCGGTTGACGTTGGCGGGCCTCACCAAGTTCATTCAGCAGATCGTCAATGACACTAAATTGCTGCAGGGTCAATGCCTTCTCCTGGCAAAGATACCTTAGGGCTTCCAAGACTCGCGAGAGGATGTCAGTCTCCAATACCTGAGGACCCAGATGTTCGTGAAGCACCATTTTAGCCTCATCCACAGCAGAAGGAGGAGTTACCTCTAACACCTTCATCAATCTCTCGAATCTGGTAGGAAGCGGCGGAGGCGCCACAGGATCACGAACCACCAATGCAAAAGGGTGGACAACTTCCTCAGTTTCTTCATCTTCAATAGGTTGGTCTGTCCCTTTAGCCGCGGGAGAATCTGGAAACTCAACTCGCGGCTCACCATGGGCAAGTGGAGCAGATTCAAGCACAGGGCCCTCGGCTTCGACGGTTGTCTCATTTATTCGCAAGACTTGGGGGGCACCACCACCGTCAGTATCATTTTTCATCTCTTGGGCGACTGTCCGACCGATAGGACCCTCAGCGTTTGTAGCCACCTCCTCGGTACAAACAGAATCCTGGTTAGATTCAGAAATGTCAGAGAGTGGGGTTGGATCAAAAGGGAAATGGAAAGCATTGGCCAACAGTGGCTTACCTCTCGAGTTGTCGGGTCAATATCTGGTACGTGGTCACCAAGAGGAAGAGGCCTCACTTCATTCACCTCTTGGACCTTTAGTGCCGCGAGAATCTCTGTCGTCATCAGTTCCTCATAAGCGGCAGAATCCTCAGAGTGGCTTTCCACACTTTCATGCTCCGAGGAGTCGTCATCGGAAATCGTTATTAGAATGGTAGGACCTTGCAGATGCTCTGTAGATGTGGAAGACGGAAGAGGCACCACGGGGTTAGTTGATGCTTGAACTAGCGAGAGAGTTGGCGCTTCTGCAGTGGCTGAGGGTCCAGCCTCACTCAGGCGCGAGGGATTAGTGGTCCTTTGACGGACCTGTCAAAAGATACATAGTGAAGATCCTGCCCAGATTCTAAAATTTAAAAAGGATAAGACGGGGTCGGAGTTTACCAATCGCATTCCCAGAGGTTCGTCATCTTCAAAACTCTCTTCGACGAATTGAGCTCGATCGCATTTGCAAGCAAAGACAGCAGTGGCCTGTACGAGAAAAGAGTCATAACTCAAAAAGGGGGAAGCACCAAATATACAAGTTTGGGATCATTCTTAACTAAATTACCTCAGCGGGATCTTCATCATGCGAAGACTCTCCCTCAGAAGTCTCCTCTGCTATTGCCTTTTGTTTCCCCGCCTGAACAGAGGCTATCCTGCTCCAGGTAGTTTGCTGCAAAACACACTCAGGAATAAGAGCGGGAAAATCAACACAAGGAAAAAGAATGGTGAAGAAAGACAAAAACTTACTGTTGCCCTAGGCTCGTGGATTTGTATCCCTGGACGCGATGAGCGAGAAGGTAGAATAGGTCGCGGGGGTTGTGCTGCAGGGTTGGAGAAGCGCTCAAGAATCTTGCGGTCCTCCGGACCAGGACTACTCATGCCACGAAAGATCAGGACGAAGAGTTCGTCATGTGGCAGGTCCCAACAGTTCACGAACACTTCTTTCCACCAATCAGCATAATCATCGTCGACATCGTTGAGGGGGTACAGCGCTCTGACCCAAGGGGGAATCACTATCAAAGTAAACTGACTCTGAAAGGGGGCAGACCCAGGTGGGGATAATCTCCGCCAAGAGGTGTAGTAATTGGCAGAATCAACCAGAGGCCAGGGTACCAACTGGGCCAACCCAAATTGGCGAGCAAAATGGTTAGGGGCATAGAGCTCATAACTTACGCGTTCAGTGGCAAGACGAATATCCAAGCAGGAGATGGCACGACGAAAGGTCAGGAAGGCTCTTTCGCTATGATCCCGTCCACTGGGCAAAAAGCCATCATCAAGGGGAGGAGGGAATGGCTTAGAAAGGACTATTTTTGGGTCCGGCATCTCTCCCAGCAAGTACAAGTAAATAAAACACTCGGAGTAGGGTGGAGCTCGATACCTTACGTTGCGGCAAAGCCAGTTCCCCAAAAGGGAATCAACTGGAGGTTCCTTTGGAATATCACCGCGATGGAAGAGAGGGAAATAAATCTGCAGCCAAAAGGCAAGGATCCAGAAGGGGCCACTAATTTCGGTATCAAATGGGCGCATTACGGCTCTATAAAGGGAGCGATATAACGCACCCAATACAGGTTGCCCAAGGCCAACGCAAATACCATTGTAGAGAGCAGTGGCCAAAGAATTCCAAGGTCCAGTAGGTTTGTTGGAAGAAGTGCAAAAGATAAATTTGCAAAGCCAGAATTCCAGGAATGCGATACCTCCTGTATGGTCACGCCGAGTGCAGTAATATTCGCGCCAGGATGGGTAGGATCTGCTGTGATGCCCTCGACCAGCCATATCCATTCTCAAAGAAAATTGAGTGCCATCAAACTGACCATGCACATAGGGGTCAAAGTCAATGGGCAACCCCGTGATGGTAAGAACATCCAGCAGAGTTATGCTCATCTGCCCAAACCGGAAATCGAATGTATTGCTGGAGGTGTTCCAGAAGCAAAGAGCGGCAGCTAGCGGTGCAGGGCTAGTATTATTGGGAAGACAGAAGCATAGATCGATGGTTTGGGTGATACCCACCGCATCCCATCGGGCCAAATCTCTCGCTCGGACCTCCTGATACCAAATATTTTCCTCGGGAGCGACGGTAGGCCAGTAGCCCACTTTCCTCCTTGGTCCCCAACTGCTTAAATCACCAGGCACCTGCCGAAGAGCCGCTATGGGACGGCGGATGGGAAGCCCATAATAGGCCATAGCATCATCTGGCAAACGATCGCGAGGTGTGGGACCCAGACTCGCTTGACTATCACCGCCACCAAAGCCCATCACTCGACTTCTCTCCTCTCCGTTCTGACTTCTACATCGAACACTCATGTTAGTTCGCCAGGCGAATGCGGCTTTCTCAGTGATTTCATCTGCCTGATCGATAACGAATGGTTTCTTGGATGCCATTTCTAGGTCGCAAGGAATACTTCTCCAATACGCTTTGATTTATAGCTCACATATGTTTGGAGATTAATTTATTAGCTGGGCCAGTGAGTGGCCCTAGTTGATAATTAATGAGTCATTATTCCATCTTGAGAATCGCATCTAAAGCGACAGTGAAGATACTTCTCCAATACGCTTTGATTTATAGCTCAAATATGTTTGGAGATTAATTTATTAGCTGGGCCAGTGAGTGGCCCTAGTTGATAATTAATGAGTCATTATTCCATCTTGAGAATCGCATCTAAGGCGACAGTGAAGATATTCCACCTTTTCCTATCACCGCAGGGCCAGCATAGTGGCCTGATGTTTTTTAAAACATGATTAAAACCGATGCGGTTTTAGATGCTAAAGTTGCAGCAAAATATGTTGGTTTCAATTGGTCACACGTCATGATGACGATAGCCATGATCCAATCATCCTCTTTGGCATAAGACTCGCGAAGGATTAAATGAAAGCAAACAGTTTGCTATTTTGCATCTTATTTCGCCAAATACTATAGGCCTTGATCTAGCCAGGAAAGCGGCTCCAACACCTACATTTGAAAAAATCAACAGAGAGCCAGCAAACAAGGCAGATACTTGTTGCTATACACATGGCGAAGCTACCACCAAGGAAGAGAATGATCCTCATTCGCGATCAAAAGCAGTCTCCTTCGCATGGGGGGCACGCTAAAGTTTTGATTGCCTACAACCTGCCCAAGTTTTGCCAGATCCATGGGGGGCAATAAAGTTGGCAAAGGAAGCGTCAGTTCATGACAAAGGCAATTCAATAGTGGCATTCAAGCTTTATGGCCTATTTAGAGGCCTATATGGAAACAGTCAAGCCAATACAAGTGGCTTTGGAGCAACAACATTATAAGAGGAGTGCTGATTCAAGACCTCTTTAGTCAAGACGAGGACCTTTGACTTCGAGGTCTGGGGGGCAATGTTTGGACCCAAAATGAACATTTTGGCCTGACAAGGCGTGTCTTGGAGAAATTGAGCCAATGTCAGTGGCTCAAGCTATATATTGTCGACAAGCTCGAAATATATATTTAGAGGCTAAATAAAGCCTACTATGGAAGTATGACAAGTCAACTTTAGCATATTTTCCTACTTCGGCTAGGAAAAACCGAGCTAGACAAGGAAGGAGGGGTGGCAGACTAACCAAATGAAATCGAAATGTGCTGAAACTTTCCAGATCCATTCTAGACAGCCCAAGGATCATTTCTTATGAAGAGTGCAAGAGTTTTTTTTGAGTGGAAGGCCTTCAAACAATCAGCCCAATTTTCTACAGAAGCAAAACTGGAAAACTGGACCTGTAAGAGGTCCAGCAGCATTTTCGGCCCAACCACATGGAATAAAAATCTGAAATTTTACCAGGGTGATCTACACTCATAGTGGAACATTTTTTTATGAAGAAGTCGAAAGCTCATTCTGAAGTCTTGTTGGAGAAATAATTGAAGGAATAAAGGGGCAGAAACTGACCTAAAACCAGCTCAATATTCACATGTTCATGTTTCCTACCCACATGAAGAAAGCTAGATGCTTTTCTTCTTTTCCTTGGATATATTTTTCAAGACAATCTCTTTAATAGATCATCATCACTTCCATGTTGTTGCACATTCATGCCTTGCTTTCATTTCATCATTTCTCTATCTTTTCCATATTCTACAAATCACTTTCATATTCCACTTTCATTATTTTTCTTCCACTCATCATTTCACTCTTCTTTTTCTTCCCTATATAAACACCTTCTCTTCTCATTCTAAATGACACATTCACATTCAACAACAACATCTCTAAGATGATCTAAGTTCTCTCTAGAGCAAACCTCTCTAAGAGCAACTCCTCTCCCTCTCTTTCTCTTTCTCTTAGCGGTGATCACACTCCTAGTCCTAGTCTTCTCAGAAGCCGACTTTCAGTGCCACCAAACCCTCTGTCAACGTGCTTCGGTCCTAGTCTCCTCGGGAGCCGACGGTAGTGCCGCGACCACAACGGTTACAGAACCAGCCAAGCAAGGGTAACGCCCTAGCAACCCAGCCAAGCTAAAGTCACGCTTTAGCAAGATCTCAACATTTCCCGGTGATGTCGCTCTGCTCGATCTACAACATTGAGTATCGATTGTGTTAACAAGAAGAAACTTCAGCAAAGTCCTCACCACGAGGCAGAAAGAATCCCACGACGAGGTTGGTGCTCTCCTCGTCTACAATCGCTTGATAGAAGTCAGGTCAAGGGACACCCCCGACGACCGCACCCGAACGGTGCTGGCACGCCCGCGCAGAAAATAGACTGTTGACCAGCTGCAGCAAAATTGGAGCCAAACAGAATGCAAACCCGACAAACAAGGCAACGACAATCCTGCCGGAATGTGACTTCTTTTTCGCAATAACTGAGAGGGGTTGAATATCATATTCCATGATTAAGGTGACCGTGCTTTACACTCACCAAGAGAGAATTCTTTGAGGTTTTTCAAAAGACCAATAGAGGAGGGCACTTCTCTTATGCCACTTCCACTCACATCAAGCTTCTCCAAACAGGCAACATGACCCAACTCATCCGGAAATATATATATATATATATATATATATATATATATATATATATATATATATATATATATATATATTAAAAGCCCAATCATCATCATTCAGTGTATATACACTTTTTTCTATCATATTTTTTAATAGCCTGATAGGATGTAAAAATAAGTTCTGGGCCTCCTAAATTTCTAGACTTTCAGCAAAAAAATAAATAACGATGAAGAATGGACTTTCATTTAATACATGTGTGTGTGTGTGTGTAACATCCTAACAAGGTGTCAAAAATATATTTTGGGCCTGAGTCAGCTGCCTCGCCTCAGGTTCGGGCCTGATGTGATGCAATGCAGTGCCGGTTACTAATGACTCTATCCTCTCTAGCTAATCTCACTTAAATATATCCAAGTGACTATCTTTATCACCGTACTTTGGTCATAGTCGACAATATAGGTTTGGTTAGCTTAGTTTGGTTTGGTTATCTCTCAAAGATAAAAAATAAAAAGTTGGGTTGATATGGGGCTTTTGTAGTTGATTGTGACTTATTCTGCTTAAATGCTTAATATTCTTAGATTCCCTGGTTGTGTCATTGTATTTGTCCGGCAAGGCATAGTTAATTATGTTCCTAATGTCACAATTTTCCTTCCTTGCTCAGGAAGTGAATACCATATATTGCTAACAAGGCCGAACATGAGATTTTCAGACCTGAGACGAACTTTAAAAGTTTGGCCCTCTAATCATAGTACATATTCAAATTTTTTTTTTTGAAGGATTTTCTGGAAATAAATCTATAAACTCAAAATGCAACAATAAAATAGCAAACAAAACGTAACATCCAAAATATTTATATTCACATGATATAGCCTGAAGATGTTACAAACCAAAATTTAAAAGATTAAGCTAAAGATGTTCCAAATTAGAACTATAAAAATAAGCTAAGAGCATCTCTAACAGAGTACCTAGGTAAGTGAGAGTTAAATATAAGGGCATCTCTAATAGGATAGCTAATTTTTAGCTATATATAACTATTTTTGAAGCAAAATTTAACTTCAACAGACTAGCTATAGCTAAGTTAAATTTAATTTTAGCTAAAATGGCAAGTTATATTTAGCTAATGAATCATGTATAGCAAAGTAAAAGCTATATTTCTCTCTCATCTTTTGTCCATATGTCAATCAGTTTACGATTCGATAAAAATAGTATATTACTTACAATAGTGGCATAGCTAGGAATTTTACTTAAAGGGGTCAAAAGATAACAAAGAAAAAATATTGAATTAAAGACTAGTTTGCAAAACCTAAAGACAAAAACTTTAGATGTACATTATAGTGAAAAGAGAAGAAAGAGAGGAGGTGTCAAGTTTGGAATGATTCTTACATTCATTCACTCCAGCTAGTCCTTTAGGATGATAGAAACCCTAACTCTTGGAAGAGTGGTAGGAGAGGTTGTGGACATGTTCACGCCAACTGTGAAAATGGATGTAATTTACAGTTGCAGCAAACAAGTTTCTAATGGCCATGAGATCATGCCTTTTGTGATTACTGCTAAGCCTCGCGTTGACATCGGAGATGAAGATATGAGTGCTGCTTATACATTAATTATGACAAACCCTGATTTCCCAAGCCCCAGTGATCCATACTTGAGAAAACATCTCCACTGGTTGGTGACAGACATTCATGGAACCACTTAATGTCTCCTTTGGAAGAGAAGTTATGGAGTATAAAACTCCCAAATCGGTGGTGGGGATTCACCGTTATGTGTTCATGTTGTTCAAGTAACCCAGAGGAAGGTAGACGGTGAGAGTTCCGGCATCGCGGGACAACTTTAACACAAGACAATTTTCACAAGAGAATGGTCTTGACCTGCTTGTGGCTGCTATCTACTTCAACGCACAAAGAGAAATTGGTGCCAGAAGAAGATCAATAATTGACTAGCTCAGGCACATCAATAAGGGAAAACGTACTAATTCAATTCTGATAATAACATAAGGAGCTCAGGGGGCTACGACTGGGGTCTTTCCGGCATTTACTATAGTAATGCTATCATTTACATGGCTAAAGGTTGGGGAAGGTAAAATAATTTTTTTAGCCTACCCCATTCTAAAATCCTAGGTTCACTATTGTATCAATGCACTCATACTCAAACTTGTGCCTTTTTCTTCTCATGTGAATGTTGTGTGGGGTTGATGTAAGTTAATAATAATTCAAACATGACTACTTCTGATGTAGTGGGTCTTGTTTAGCATATGCGCGTCAACAAGGCCTCCCAATTTGAAGAAACAAGGCTATGTAGCTTTCCATAAACTCAGTTTGAAGAAATTACAAAGAAACGTGTCTTTGATTTCCGTTTATCTAAATTTAGTGTCTATAACATCTACTTGGTAGGGTGCATGTTTTATTATCTATAATTGCCCATGCAAATCTTCATAAAATCTAATACAAATCATCACTTTAATGTCATTTTCATTTCCAATCTAATATATATATATATATATATATATATATATATATATATATATATATATAATTATTCTCAGGTGCGGACGTCCGTACCGAATTTTCGGTACGGATTTCCTGTTTTCGACCACTTTCCGGCCACATTTTTACATCTTAACCGTTCAGTTTTTAGGTCCTAGTGTATAGATCACCTCTACAAAATTTCAGCCAATTTGGTGATCGTTAAGGCATCCAAAACTGCATTTTACACGAACGGACCGAATCTGTCGAACCGGAACCGTTCGTATTTATAATGGTAAATTGCAGTTTTGGATGCCTTAACGATCATCAAATTGGCTGAAATTTTGCAGAGGTGATATATACATTAGGACCTAAAAACTGAACGGTTAAGATGTAAAAATGTGGCCCCAATCCAAGCCCAAGAATGAGGCCCACAGTCCAGTTCGAGGCCCAAATGGCCCAAACACTCCAAGCCATCAACTGAATAGGAAACCCTAGAATCCTTAGTTTCCATGCAGTCCACCACGCCGCTGACCAAATTGTCGCTGTTACGAACACAGTCTCCGACTCTGCCCTACGGAGGACGACACCCTCTGCCAGCCTATTGTAGCTAGTCACACCTTCACCAGCACCGCAGCCATTGCCACCATCGTCACCAGAAGAAACCAGACCAAGACCGTCACCGTTCTGTTCCAACAAGCTGTCAACCCGGAAGCCAAAAAGCAAATCTGACCCACCTCTATCAGACTGCTGCACTCATGCCGCAAGTGCCGGCTTCACGGCACCAACACTTTGACTCGATCCCGATATCAAAATCAAAGACCTGCTGTCAACACGATCCCATCCTATCCCATCTCACTTCCAAGAACAAAGTGATCCACCACCGAACTGTCTCTAAGAGAAGACAGAACGAACACGAGGCGACGTCGGAGACATTACATGCCCAGTGATCAGATCACCGGTGAGAACAAAGAAAAGGCAGAAGCCAAGAGATAGGGAAACACGCCGAAGAAAAACATCGCCGCCTCTACCCACAAGCCAACTGTTTGTACCCAAAATGAGCATTTTGGTCTGACAAGGCACGTGTTGGAGAAATTGAGCCAATGTTAGTGGCTCAAGCTATATATTGTCGACAAGTTCGAAATATATATTTAGAGGCTAAATAAAGCCTACTATTGAAGCATGGAAGCATGAAAAGTCAACTTTAACACATTTTCCTACTTCGGCTAGGAGAAACCGAGCTAAACAGAAGGAGCGGCCGCCTGACCAAATGAACTCTAAATGAGCTGAAACTCTGCAGATCCATTCTAAACAGCCCAAGGATCATTTCTTATGAAGAGTGCCAGAGCTAGTTTTGAGTGGAAGGCCTTCAAACAATCAATCCAATTTTCTGCAGAAGCAAAACTGGAAAACTGGACCTGTAAGAGGTCCAGCAGCATTTCCGGCCCAACCACATGGAAATAAATTCTGAAATTTTACCACAATAATCTACATTCATGGTGGATCATTTCATATGAAGAAATCGAAGGTTGAATCTGAGTTCTTAGTGGAGATAAAAATTGAAGGATAAGGGAGCAGAAAATGACTTAAACCTAACAAATTCCATTAAGTGTTTAAGTATTCAAACCTAACATTCCATTAATGTTTAAGTGCTAAAACCTAACCCATTATGAGTTGTTTAAGGCCAAATAGTGTTGCTTGGTAGCCTATATATAGAGGCTACAACAAGTATCAAGAAACAACAACACAATTCAACAAACATCTCTAAGATAATCTAAGTTCTCTCTAGAGCAACCTCTCTAAGAGCAACTCCTCTCATTCTCTTTCTCTTATCGGTGATCACACTCCTAGTCCTAGTCTTCTCAGAAGCCGACTTTCAGTGCCACCAAACCCTCTGTCAACGTACTTCGGTCCTAGTCTCCTTGGGAGCCGACGGTAGTGCCGCGACCAAAAGAAGACAAAAACAACAACACAATTCAACAACATCTCTAAGATGATCTAAGTTCTCTCTAGAGCAACCTCTCTAAGAGCAACTCCTCTCCTTCTCTTTCTCTTATCGGTGATCACACTCCTAGTCCTAGTCTTCTCAGAAGCCGACTTTCAGTGCCACCAAACCCTCTGTCAACGTGCTTCGGTCCTAGTCTCCTCGGGAGCCGACGGTAGTGCCGCGACCACAACGGTTACAGAACCAGCCAAGCAAGGGTAACGCCCTAGCAACCCAGTCAAGCTAAAGTCACGCTTTAGCAAGTTCTCTCTACTTCCCAGTGGTTCTGTGGTGACCCGAGAGGGGGTCCCACAGCGCCGCGACTCCGAGCCAATGAGGAATCAAGATGTCACGAATGGCATCTCGATAGCTCATCAACCCGAAACCGCAAGGCCTTTTGAGTTTAGGTTGTTGGTTTACAAAACACTTTCTTGGACAAATCATTCTAGCAACCTAACAACACATTTTCAAAAGCGGAATTCGAAATGGGCTAAGAGTTTTGGGCTTGCGATCGGAGCCCAATTTGGAAAATAAAATTGATCTCTAAGTAACGACAAGTATGGGAGACGCGCCCCAGGGTTACGGGTCTCCCGGAATTTTTGTAAACGAGCAGGAAATAAATAAAAAGTAAATAAACAAGCTACTACAAAATCCGATTAAGGACCAAAACCTTCTTTTGATAAAACTAAAGTGAAATGCGTCAAGCCGTGCCATGTGCCTCCCCTGTACGCTTCCCGACCACATGCTCAAAACCTGCACACTATAGTAGGGGTGAGCTTTCGTCCTCGCATGCCCAGTAGGGGCCGACCCAACCATGCTAGGTTTGAAAAATAATATACTTGAAAATATTTACTACATAATATTGTGCACGTTTATCGAAAAATGCTTTAAGAAAAGTGGCAACCACAAACATTTGTTTTCTTTCATAAAACATGTGCAGTATGCTTCACACACTTGGAGCTCCGAGATACTTACCTGCCGGCTAAAGTAAAATAAATCTGTGACCGACCTGGTTCGTCCTGAGTACGAGAACCGGCCAACTACTCTGTAGTACTTCCGACTACAAGTAGCGAAAGTGTCCATTTCCTGGCCCTGAGTCTCCTATGACTGGTTCACTGTCTATACTCACTTTTTCTCGACAAACATAGGAGCACGGCCCCCTCCGGATGTTCACGGTTATCGACACCGTGGGATCCCTAGGAATCTACGCGTCTAGGTCCCATTCACTTTCAGGTCACAAGTACACACATACAAGGGTACAGTATCTCAACATGCAAGTCTAGCCTCGGTTTTCACAATTTGCAATTATCAGTTCTGAAAACACATGTATCACGAGGCATCGACTAATGAACAACCAAAAACGTACTTGCAGGCAACATAATATTATACTAGAGCATTCCACATATAACGAAAAGCCTCTAACAAGGAAGGGACAGCTCACCCTACCTGGAAATGCCGGCGTATTCCACACTCTGGTGCTTTCCGCTTAAGCTTCCTTAACGATCGTGTTTCCTAAACCATTACTTAGTTTGTAAGTAATTATTCAGGTAAACATCATGATCAACTTTAAATATTCCTTTTTATTTCAATGAAGCCATTAATTACTTCATTTAACCTTTACCAATTTGGGAAACTAACTTCTTTCTTGAAAAGGAAAAACGTCCTTATCGCTCCGCTAAACTATCGTCAATCCGAGTGAAGTCGAGTCGATTTCTCACGTTTTACGAGGTCGGTCAACCCTGGTCAACTCTCGGAGTTGACTTTTGACCGTTGACTTTGACTTCTGACTTTTGACCAAGTATTCCCTTATTTACCATTATTTCTTATTTATCAAAAATAAATAAGTAAATAATTATAAATAATGTTTTACTCTTACTTTTACCCATTTACTCTTCCTTTTTCACCTTTTCACTTTTACTGTGATTTTCACCTCCACACTTTCACTTTTACCTTTTACCTCCTTTTTACCGAATTTACCTTTACTTTCACCTTCTTCACTTTTTACCACTTTACCAAGGTAAAACTCATTTAATTCAACTTTTACTCTTTTCTTCATTTTCTTTATTTTCTTCCAAAAATAAAGCCATTTCTTTTCTTCTTCCTTTTCTTTTTCTTTTGGCCAAAATAACACAACAACAATCACCAAATCTTCAACACCAATTTCCAATCCTTTGAAAATTAGATCAATAAAATCCTACTAATTAAACTCTCTTCAAAACTCTATTTTTCACAATTTTTCCAACAACAACAATATCTCAACAAAATCAAAATCAACCAAATAAATTCCAAAAATTCTAGGGTTTGTCCAAAACCCATTCCTTACCCTTTCTTCTTCAAAACTCACGGCCTAAGCTTCCTCCATGGCCTTCTTCACCTACAAATCCGTCCATCATCAATACCACAACCAAAAATTGCGAAACAAGGTTGCATGGATAGATCCTTACCACAAATCCTTGTCAAACCCATAGCCTAGCTTCATGGTTTAAGGAGAAATCGGGTTCATGCACCAAAAATCAAAAATGGAAATCAAAAACTCGAATTTGGTAAGAAAGATGTATAGATCGAAGGAATAGAGGCTAGATTAGGATGGAAAATACCTTGATTTGAGCTTGGAAAGAAGAAATCACAAAAGCCCCAATTTTAGCTTCGGGTTCTAGGGTTTTTGGGGGATTAAATGGCTAAATTTCATGATTTTGGTTGGAGAAATGGAAAGAGGGAAGGAAGAGGAGAAAATCTGGAAATTTTGGTTGAAATCCGGATTCCGGCGACGGCGGCGACCGGCGGCGGTGCGGCGGCGGCGGCGATTTCCGGCGACCGGGTAGAGAGAGAAGCTCTCGGTAGAGAGAGAAAGCTGATGGAGAAAATGAGGGAAGTGGCTAGGGTTTGAGAGGGATGTGTTCCTTAAATACCTCTCCCAAATTTAATTGTGAAAAGTCGAATCTGCCCCTCCTTTTGGGCCAATGGGCTTGGGCTGCTACTATTTCATTTTCCTTTTAATTTTCTCAAGCCCACTCCGAAAATACATCACCAAACATCCTTATTTCTCCGACACTTCACCGAATCCTTTCAGGAAAATTTTCCGGGCTTGTCCTAAGCCTCAATACTTTAAAAATACTTTTCTAGACCCAAATTGGATTTTCTCTAATTTCTTAATCTTTTTAATGGCCTCATAATCTTAATCTAATCTCGAATACATTCGTACCTTACGAATACGTAATTTCATACGTTATGCGACAAATTAAAATAACAAGAAAAAGTACAAAGTTAAAATGTTCTCCTTTCAAATTTGCTTCGGCGATCTTTTTGCTGCAATGAATTTTAGTACCTTCCAGGCCCAAATGAAAGGACTTTGGCCCAAACTTAAATTGTCGGCCCAGTAGGTGGTCTCGACACCAAAACAATTTCCAAAATCGATTTCTTCACTTAAATCACCTTGCGAAAATCTTATTGGCGAAAAATTACATTCTAAAAATTAAACAAAATTTTCGGGGGCTCACAGGTTCTCGCTCTGCTCGATCTACAACATCGAGTATTGATTGTGATTTTCAAGAAGCTCAGCAAAAGTCCTCGCCACGAGGCATAAAGAATCCCACGACGAGGTTGGTGCTCTCCTCGTCTACAATCGCTTGATAGAAGTCAGGTCAAGGGACACCCCCGACGACCGCACCCGAACGGTGCTGGCACGCCCGCGCATAAAAGAGACTATTGACCAGCTGCAACAAAATTGGAGCCAAACATTTTGGCACACCCGGTGGGACAACATCAGAAGAGTCTTTTCTCTTGAAGCACATTCAACCACCGGGCTTCAAAACAAACATTTTGGCACGCCCAGTGGGACAACATCAGAAGTTTTTCTCTTGAAGCACATTCAACCACCGGGCTTCAAAACAAATATTTTGGCACACCCGGTGGGACTACATCAGAAGTTTTTCTCTTGAAGCACATTCAACCACCGGGCTTCAAAACAAACATTTTGGCACGCCCAGTGGGACTGGTAACGCATTAAGAAGTTGAGGTTAGTAAGGGGTTGTGAATCATAACGGAATAGGTGAAGTCTCTTTTGTTAATATTGACCTAAACTCCTTATTGGTGCCTAGTTAAGGTCCCTTAAGGTTAAGGGCGGTTTTTATTAACACTTGTTGAACTGTCTTCACACTTATGATCTTTCTCATCTTAGTAAGTATAGCCTATGTGAAATGGTGTCTAGAAAGGGGACAACGTTCATGATAGGTTCTTGAATCCAGAAGTGCGTGCAAATGGGCCTAAACCACTAAGTGGGAGTAGCTCATGCCAAAATAGATTCTGCCTCTCTTGTTCGCCCTCCCCCACCTGGCCATTTCAGTAAGGTTTCCCAAAGGATTTGAAAGAAAATTTGTGTCTAGGCGACTATACTTGGGCCGCATGTCTAAACCTTGATTCATAATGTTTTACTGAATTCAGCTACTTTTTCAATTCAGACATCCAGAAGCCATTGGGAAGTCAAGCGCAAACCCTTATCAAAAGGTTTACGTTAATTGCCCGAAACACAAGACCTCCAGTTACAGACCGCACTCGCGTGCAGACTGTCGTGGTCTTTCGGAAGAATTAGTAATTCAAAGATTTTTTCTCCACACGCCATCAACAGAGATGACGACCGAAAGAGGAGAAAGTCAACAGCCCGCTACTGAGGGCAAGAATTCTGTTACTAGCAAGGTGGCCAATGTCCCCGTTACCACAGTAGTTGCTGCGGTTAGCGAAACAATTGAGAGCAATGAGTTCACCCCCCTCGTCATCCCAGAGGATGCTAGCATCGATGAACGACTCCGCATCCTTACGGTCAACAGCGACAACTATAGGAGGCACCTGGCCACGTCAATTGCGAGGACTGAGCAGCGGCTTCGCGATTTCGATCGACGAATGAACGAGAATGCCCAGAAGGCTGAGGAGCATGCACAAAATCTTGCCAATGAAGCCAGGATTCACGCAGATAAGATTGCTGACACGAATCTCATGCAATATAAGGAGCTTCTGAGTGCTGTTAACACCTTTAACACACAAAGCAAAGATACTGCAGCTGACATCGCGGCAGTGCGCAAAGAGGGGTCCAATCTCGCGACCCAAGTTGCCATGCAGCAAGCTGAATTGGGACATGCCAAGGAGGTTCTGAATAAAGCATTGGGAGATCCCAACGCCATCCTCGGTTCCCTTGACCAACTCTCTGCATCCGGTAAGTACATTCCGCCTAATGCCCGCGAGAAGGCTATCAGCAGTATTGCCACACCCTCTGCAGATGCCACCGCAATGTCTACCAAAACCAAGGACAAAGCGTTGTTGATTGGTGGCAAAGACAAAGCAACACCATCGATTGGGCAAAAGAGCAAAACTCTGAAGTTCGGTGACGGTACCCTGGCTGATCCTGTTGTTTTTGCTTAGTATGATAGCGATGGGGCAGAGAATGTGTACCAAGAGCTCCCAGGGAATTACTATGGGATTGATCAGACGGGCACTCCAATCAAAATCACTGCTTTGGCCAAGGATGTGTCCACACCAGCGATTACTCTTCAACAACCCAGTATTCCTCGGGTCGTTCGCCTGGAAGATGGAACAGCAACTACTAGCCACGCGGTGCCTCCTGTGCAAACGGCCCATCAGACGGTGGCTGCACCTCCTCCTCCTGGCCCAGGTTATGTGCGACGAGAAGAGGTAGAGGAGATGATTAGGGCCGCGAACCAGAGGCCTAACTTGGAGGAGGCCTACCAGGGGCCCTTCCCACCGCATATTACACAGACACCTTATCCTAGGGGATATAAGAACATTACGTTCTCTACTTTCTCGGGAGAGGAAGTCGAAAATGTCGCGGCCCATTTGGTTAGGTTTCGAGT
Organism: Rosa rugosa; assembly: GCF_958449725.1. Taxonomy (NCBI): domain Eukaryota; kingdom Viridiplantae; phylum Streptophyta; class Magnoliopsida; order Rosales; family Rosaceae; genus Rosa; species Rosa rugosa. The sequence goes on from NC_084822.1 coordinate 39,110,939, forward strand.
ACAGTGTGGCCAGTACCAGAACGACGACAATTTGAAGTGTAACATCTTCGCTACTTCTTTATCGGGGTCTGCCTTCACTTGGTTCACTAAGCTGCAACCAGGATCTGTTGCGAGTTGGCCCGCGATGGAAAAGTTGTTTAAAGAAACCTTTGGGACTATCGAGCCGGAAGTAGATCTGGCTTCACTCACTCAGATGGCTCAGCAGCCAACTGAATCCGCTGTCATGTACCTTCAACGCTTTCAGATCCAGAAAGGAAAGTTGAACGTGATTCTGCCGGAGAAAGAACTGGTGAAGTTGGCAATCAAAGGCTTAGAGCCCCGCCAACGCAAAAAACAGCATGGAAGCAAGTTCAATTCCATGGGGGAACTTATCACAGAAGTAGGAAGTTTCGAGCACTTGCTCAGGGAGATGGACGCTATGAAAAACGCCTCGAAGGGAACATACATGCCTGGGAAGCATAGAACAGTGGCTGCGCTCAGCCATCAATCAAGTTCCTATGATCCTTACTATAGGTGTGAGGAATCCGGCCTGGCATAGGCTGAAGAGTCCAAAGAGGACGAGGTAGCAGCGCTCGAGCTCACTGGGAAGAAGGCGTCAACGCTAAAGCAGCTGAAGCTGTGTAAAGAGCCAATGAAACTCAAGTCGGTGGTCTTCACCAAACCTGAATTCGTAAGTTACACTTATAATGCGAATAAAGCTCATGAGATCCTAGATGAGATGATCGCTGCGAAGATGGTGAAGACCGACTTCGGACAATTCCCCAAACCAGAGCAATTAAGGGGGAAAAAATATTGTAAGCTCCACAATTTGTGGAATCACAACACAGCCGACTGTGTCAAGTTGAAGGATCAGATTCAGATCTGGTTGAATAATGGTAGCTTATAGGTTGAAGCACCAGCAACAGCTGCGACGCTGGTAGATTTGGATCTTTTCCCAGACACTGGAGTCAACATGGTTGACGTAGTTTGGGACACAAAGGATCAACAGAGGCTGAGCCCAAATCGTACCACTGGGGGCTTAGAAAAGGTGATGGAGCAGTCCGTGAAGCGGAGATCAAAGCCGGCCCCACCTGTCGTGCTATGTTCAAAGTGCAAGGAGGAATGTGATATCCAGGCGTTGCACGAAGAGGAAGAACAGACCGTTCGCTTTGGTACTTTACCACCAATAAAGTTACCAGCACATTCTAAAAGCTTCCAACCAGGTAGTCCGAGAATGCACGCTGGGTCAGGAACTTCTTATCCAAGGGACTCTAATTTGTTCAAGAAATTGAAGGTTGCGAGGGAAGAAGAAAGAGCAAACGAGCGGTCAGACGTTATGACCAGACCGTATATTCCTCCGGTGCCGACGTCCACTATCAAGGAAGGGAGATGGTATACCCAGAAGAAGGGCAAGGCAGTGGAAATGAGCTCTTCAAGGAAGAGAAAACTCCAGCGGAGGTTTGGAGAAGCAAAGCGAACCTTGGAAGCGCTGGATCAGGGGTTGATTAAACCATTGCAGTTGGTGAGATCTCCAGAAGAATACCAGAGACAGGTGGAGGCACTGACCTCCAAAAGGTTCATCGCCCCGCGGGTTCTCCAGCAGCTTCCTAAGATGTCGCAACGGGCTTCAAAAACCAGCGCTCGCCAGAAGGAAAGTCAGGAGAAGTCCCTAGCTCCCGCGAAGCGAGAATCGCCACCAACCCGCAAACCTAGCGTTTGGCGGAGAATATCACTCGAAGGAAGAGATAGCGAGCCTTCAATATTTGACAGGCTGGGGGGCAAAGACAATAGGTCCGCAACTGTGCAGTGGAGGCGTAAGAAAGTTCAAAGCTTGGTGGTCGCTCTCCCAGAGGAAGTGCCAGCGGCAAAACAAATTTCAGAGTCACTGAACCAGGTTCCCATGGTACAGGAGCACGAACAAGCCAAGGCGGTAAACCCCGCAGGGGAATCATTGGTTGCTTTCATGGTTAAAAGGTTCAACGCCGATATCCCAGTAGATGAACCCAAGCTCAATCTTGATGATGACATGGACGAAACAGAAATGGTGGATACCTCTTGCAATATGGTTTATGTGCTCCCTGCTAAGTATGCCTTACCAGTCGCTGCGCAGGAATGCGTAGAAACTAACGCGATTGAAGAACAGCAGTTGCAGATCACTTCAGCCGCAACAACACCGGTGGAAAAAGCAGTGTTCCTTGAGACTGAAGATGCTAACAGCAAGGGTTTCTTCATGAGCTTCACAAGACCCACGCCCGCCATGGTGCAACACATGCGACCTTTGTATATTACAGTGGAAATTAATGGGACTAAGGTCAGCAAGATAATGGTTGATACCGGCGCGGCTGTGAATGTCATTACTACAAGGACCATGCAGCTTTTGGGAATCAAGAAGGAGAAGATCCAGTCTACCTCTCTCACATTCAAGAACTTCGCGGGCACAGTAACCAAGACGTTAGGTTTACTGTTCCTAAAAATCAAGGTGGGTCCCGCGGAAGGCGTTTATGCGTTCTTCGTTACGGATTGTTACGCGGCCTACAGTGCCATCCTGGGAAGAGATTGGATTCATCAGAGCTATTGTGTTCCGTCAACACTCCACCAAGAGTTGATCATGTGGAACAGGGTGACAGATAAGGCTGAGATAATTAAAGCAGACCCTCGCCCTTTCCCTGTTTCCGCGAATTACGTAGATGTCAGGTACTATTTTGAGCCAATTACTCCATTGCAAGTCAGTAACATCGACAACAAGGGCCGCCCCACAGGGGTGACGGCTTCTGAGTTGGCACAGTGGGGGCTCACGCTTGCAAAAGAAGACCTAGCGAGGCCCGGCCATGCTGTGCCCCACGCAATGGATAATTAATGGATTACGACCTTCCAGAGGAAGGGGTAGAGGCCTTCCACTCCTTGTACGATAGGTTATCTTCGTACTTAGTGGAGAAAGAGGCCTATGATCGAGTCGCAACATTAGAAGTGGTTAGCGAAGAAATATCTGGAGCTTTTCATTTATAAAATCTTAGAGAAATGAGATTTTCATCTCAAGGACCTGGATGGAGTTGTCCATCATAACCCTATCAATGGCAGATACTTGAAGAAATACTTTCCCAATGTCTGGGACTCGGAGGAGTCGTAGACAGTTTCTTCGCATAAGACATGGGGGGCACGCTAAAGTTCTGATCTCCTACAACCTGCCCAAGTTTCGCCAGATCCATGGGGGGCAATAAAGTTGGCAAAGGATGCGTCAGTTCAAGATAAAGGCAATCCAGATTGTGGCATTCAAGCTTTATGGCCTATTTAGAGGCCTATATGGAATCAGTCAAGCCTATACCAGTGGCTTTTGGAGCAACAACATTTATAAGAGCAGTGCTGATTCAAGACCTCTTTAGTCAAGACGAAGACCTTTGACTTCGAGGTCTGGGGGGCAATGTTTGTACCCAAAATGAGCATTTTGGCCTGACAAGGCACGTGTTGGAGAAATTGAGCCAATGTTAGTGGCTCAAGCTATATATTGTCGACAAGTTCGAAATATATATTTAGAGGCTAAATAAAGCCTACTATGGAAGCATGGAAGCATGAAAAGTCAACTTTAGCACATTTTCGTACTTCGGCTAGGAGAAACCGAGCTAAACAGAAGGAGCGGCCGCCTGACCAAATGAACTCTAAATGAGCTGAAACTCTGTAGATCCATTCTAGACAGCCCAAGGATCATTTCTTATGAAGAGTGCCAGAGCTAGTTTTGAGTGGAAGGCCTTCAAACAATCAATCCAATTTTCTGCATAAGCAAAACTGGAAAACTGGACCTGTAAGAGGTCCAGCAGCATTTCCGGCCCAACCACATGGAAATAAATTCTGAAATTTTACCACAATAATGTACATTCATGGTGGATCATTTCATATGAAGAAATCGAAGGTTGAATCTGAGTTCTTAGTGGAGATAAAAATTGAAGGATAAGGGAGCAGAAAATGACTTAAACCTAACAAATTCCATTAAATGTTTAAGTATTCAAACCTAACATTCCATTAATGTTTAAGTGCTAAAACCTAACCCATTATGAGTTGTTTAAGGCCAAATAGTGTTGCTTGGTAGCCTATATATAGAGGCTACAACAAGTATCAAGAAACAACAACACAATTCAACAAATATCTCTAAGATGATCTAAGTTCTCTCTAGAGCAACCTCTCTAAGAGCAACTCCTCTCCTTCTCTTTCTCTTATCGGTGATCACACTCCTAGTCCTAGTCTTCTCAGAAGCCGACTTTCAGTGCCACCAAACCCTCTGTCAACATAGTTCGGTCCTAGTCTCCTCGGGAGCCGACGGTAGTGTCGGGACCAAAAGAAGACAAAAACAACAACACAATTCAACAACATCTCTAAGATGATCTAAGTTCTCTCTAGAGCAACCTCTCTAAGAGCAACTCCTCTCCTTCTCTTTCTCTTATCGGTGATCACACTCCTAGTCCTAGTCTTCTCAGAAGCCGACTTTCAGTGCCACCAAACCCTTTGTCAACGTACTTCGGTCCTAGTCTCCTCGGGAGCCGACGGTAGTGCCGCGGCCAAAAGAAGACAAAAACAACAACACAATTCAACAACATCTCTAAGATGATCTAAGTTCTCTCTAGAACAACCTCTCTAAGAGCAACTCCTCTCCTTCTCTTTCTCTTATCGGTGATCACACTCCTAGTCCTAGTCTTCTCAGAAGCCGACTTTCAGTGCCACCAAACCCTCTGTCAACGTGCTTCGGTCCTAGTCTCCTCGGGAGCCGACGGTAGTGCCGCGACCACAACGGTTACAAAACCAGCCAAGCAAGGGTAACGCCCTAGCAACCCAGCCAAGCTAAAGTCACGCTTTAGCAAGTTCTCTCTACTTCCCAGTGGTTCTCGCTCTGCTCGATCTACAACATCGAGTATCGATTGTGATTTTCAAGAAGCTCAGCAAAAGTCCTCGCCACGAGGCATAAAGAATCCAACGACGAGGTTGGTGCTCTCCTCGTCTACAATCGCTTGATAGAAGTCAGGTCAAGGGACACCCCCGACGACCGCACCCGAACGGTGCTGGCACGCCCGCGCATAAAAGAGACTATTGACCAGCTGCAACAAAATTGGAGCCAAACACCAACCAGAAAAGAGAAGGAAACAGAGCCCCACCCACCTAGTCATTGATCATGGTGATGAAGATTTATCGAAGACGGCAGTCGTCGAGCAAACCCTAGCAGAGCTAGGTCAGGGAAAAGTTTTTTAAAAAAAAAAATGGAGAAAAATTATTAAACCTATAGCTATATTTTGGTTTGAGAAAACATTTGAAATAACTAATATTGCTGGAGAAAAATTATTAAACCTATAGTTATTTTAACTTAAATATAGTTTGCGTTGTTGAAGATACTCAAATTATGATCTACACTAAAAGTTAAATGGATTAATTTCAGTTTACCCCCCTGAGGTTTGGGGGTGTCATCATTTCACCCCCTCTACTTTTAATTTTGAATTTTTACCCCCTAAACTTTCTAATTTTAGTCTTCCATGTCCAATGTGAGATTCTCCATCCAATCTGGACGTTAAGTCTGATAATGAGGCCCACTCTCAGGGCTAAAATTATCATTTCAAGACAAAAAAAAAAAAAAAACAAAAACAGAAACTAAACCCTCTTTAGGGGTTAACCCGATGTCATTGAATTCCACGATATAACATCTCTGTCATGCAATTCATCAAACACCTTCCGTGCACTTTCAACTCTTCTATTCTTGAAACAGAAAGCCATCAGAGAATTCACCACAGTATTATCAGAGCTAAAACCCAGCTTACACACATACCCATGAACCCACTCACCTTCCTTAACACACCCAAGAGCAGCAAAACACTTCAAAATGCAAGAAAACGTATACGAATTTGGTTGGATACCCAACTCCTGCATCTTCCCAAATAAGTACACACCTTCTCTAAAGTTACGAATCTTCGCATACTCATTGATCAAAATGTTCCATAGAAACACTTTCGCATCCAATAATTCATCGAAAATCCGCCTCGCTTCTCTTAAATCCCCACCCACGATGCACATACATGAACACAAGCTTTTCACCCACATACCCATCAACACCTACTCCATGGTCACAAAGAATAGAGTGAACCCTCTTCCCATCTTTCAGTGACTTAGTTCTGGCACAGAGCTCCAACACGGAGCAGTAAGCCACCAACTCAAGGTCGGAGCTTTCAGACCCGCACACCATTTCCACGGCCTCTTTCAGATTGCCCAATTCACAGAGTTCGGAAATCTTCACAATGACAAAGAAGATAGAGGAGGACTACATGCGTGTCACACCATTGATAGAGAAGCTTGAGAAGGAGAAGTTCAAGGCCACTGGGGATCTCAATTCCTATGAAGAGCCCACCGATTCGGATAGTGACGACGACAACGAGCGCTTCACTCCCGATGCGGTCAAGAAGAGGTTTGATGAGTTTCAGAAGAAGTTCACGCAACACGAGGAATTGCTTAAGAATTTCACGCAGGCTGGTACTGCATTCCTTCTGTCTTTGACCCGATTCAAGGAAGCCTGCCAATTGGCAATGGCCGCGCACAGGCCATGGTCCGAATTCGCCGACCCAACCGCCCTCAGCCTCCCTTCAATCCTCTCCGACCACGACCCGACGCCACGCCGCCTGGGTTTTCTTCTCCTTCTCCCGCGATGCGAGCTTGTGGTGATTTTTGTCAGGACAGGTGATGGGTGTGTGCTGTGAAACACGTATTAAGTGTGTTTTGGCTGGGCGGTAATGGGTTTTCTGGGATTGGGTTTTGCACTTTTGCAAGGTTGAGGAAGCTCTGGGGATCGGAGGAGGAAGAAGAAGAAGAATGAATTTTTTTTTTGGGTGTTTTTTTTGTGCGAAATGACAATTTTAGCCCTGAGAGTGGGGTCCTTCGTCAGACTTAACGTCCAACCCAGACATTGGACAAGGAAGACTAAAATTGGAAAGCTTGGGGGTAAAAATTCAAAATTCAGAGTAGAGGGGGTGAAATGATGACACCCCCAAACCTCAGGGGGTAAACTGAAATTAATCCAATAAAGTTGGAATGGTCGATAAAAATGAGAGATTTGCTTTTCTTTTCTTTAACCTTTTTTTTTTTTTTTTTTTTTTGAGTCAAGCTCCGGGGGCGAAATAATATATTCATCACAAGTCAAAATAGGTCGTTACATACCCTTTCGCTGCCATTTAAGGACATAGACAGATAAAAAGATAGTGGTAGTACCCACAGTGGTACATATAAATAGACATACTCATTATACAATCAAATACGTAGAGGTAGCTGAGATCATCCATTGCTACTACACTGGAGTCGCTAGAGATCTAGGTTCCTAATACAAGGAAACATTATTGTAATTAGACAAAAGCTAAAAACATAGGGTTGGGCCAAGGGCCTAAACCCTAGCCCAAAATAGCAATCAACTAGGGCAGAACCCCAGTCCAACAGTTTGCTGCCCAATAGGGTAGTCCACCAAGGAAAATTGTTCCAGGCCCATCATTCTGGTTCGGGCCAGTCCACCTTCTCCTCCCATCACTCCGTCGTACATCACCGTTTGGCCGAGTTCTGTTCGACCCGCGTCGCGACACCATCTCATCCCGAGCCACGTCGCTGCGACTTGCATTAGCACAGAAAACCCATCCCTGATCCAGGCCTCGCATCCCCACACCGCCATCGATCGAGATCCATGGCACCGTCGATCCAAGAACCCAGCAGCAGGGATCGCCTACTGGACCGTAAAGCACGATCACTGCCTTCACCACCATCCCAGCCGAACTTTCTGACAAAACCCAAGCAAATCCCTCCGACAGTCCTTTGGGCAGTAGATCTCCCGTCTGGCAGCAAACCCCATGACAGTGGTGAGCCGAAGGCCAGCCCCGACGTCCGGGCGCTGTCGGACGAGAACAAAATTGCAACCAGAGTAGGCCTTAGGGTTTCCCGAGGTTACTTTTCTTTAACCTTGGGGTAATTGTATTGCTACATAGAATGTATATATTTTCTTTATCCTATATATATATATATATATATATACAGGCCCGATCAAGGGCGGACGTCCGCACTGTTGCTAAAATACGGACGTCGACGGAGCAGGCGGCTTCCAGGCGGCGACGGCAGCGCGGGGCTTCCAGGAGGGAGGCCGGAGGCGTCCCAGACCATTCTGGGCATCGTTCGAGGTCGGAGGAGGTCGGGCTTGCCGGTTTCTGGGCAGCCACCTCACCTGCAACTGCAGGTTCTGTGCAGCACCGCAAAACCCGTCGCCGGCGACTCCACCCGACCGCATACCCCTCCGCACGACCCCTGGCCTCCCTCCGGCAAGCTGCGCCGCGCCGTCGCCGCTCGATCAAGGCCGGAGCAGCGACGTCCGCACTTTTTCTGGGTTGCGGACGTCCGCTCTCGAACGGCTCCGTATATATATATATATATATATATAACATATTGGGTCTGAGTCAGCTGCCTCTTGGGCCTCGCCTCATGTTCGGGCCGTCTTCTTCTCTCCCAACAGTACAAAAGTTTGATAGAGTTGACTCAACTGCAATAAACTTAGAGGAAATGAATAATAAAATAACAATGACACATGTGTGATATGTTAGATTCAACTTTTCGGCCATATAAGGAAACAAAAATATATTCATTATCAAGATGTATAAAAGTTGGGATGCACTAGGTTTCAAAAAGAGATTATTTTGTATGAGTGAGCGTCTAACGAGGACCATTAAAGTGAGAACTTCTTAATGTGGGACCCACTTTTTTTCACATTTCGGTAAATCAACCGTTAGATATTTAAATATTCATGAGTAGATTATTTTTACAAATTTTCAACCAAATTGAAAATCGTTAAGACATTTTTTATTCGTGATTTATCAGTTAGGAACATGAAATGTTCAAGTTTGACATATTTGGTTCGTTCATTTGATTTGATCTAGTTTGGTACCTTAACGATTAACAATTTGGAAGAAATTTTTCAGAAGTGATCTACTCATGCATACTTAAACATCTAATAGTTGATTTGCTGAAATGTAATAAAAAAATAGATCTCACAACAGTTGATTAGAAAGTTCTCATGACGTCCTCATTGTAGAGATTCTCATTAGAGTCTCTCCCTATCTTTATATAGCTACACAGCCCATAATGAGTTAAAGTATTTTGGTCACTCTCAGGACCTGTACACCTACCAAAGTCACTACTACTAGCATTGTTCAAATAACATGGCTCACCTAGGCAATACAAGTTGTTAAATTTGAACTATGGTAAAGGAGACATATGCTTTTCTACCTCAGCATTTGCCAAAAAAAGCTAAAAGTATCAGACCCTGAATTTCATATTTTTAATTTGAGAAAAATTCAGTCACCGTCCCCAAACTATGCTGCCAAGGCCAATTTGATACCCGAACTCTCAAAAGTATCAATGTGATACCCAAAGACATATTTTGACATCAGTGTGATACTTCCGTCCAAAATTTGTGACGGTTCCGTTAAAAATATCACTTGTCATATATGTGACTAGATTTTTAAGGGCAAAGTCGTACTTTTACACCAATTTTGTTATATATATATATATATATATATATATATATATATATATATATATATATATATTAAAAAAACAAGAAGAGAGTATGCTTTTCAGTTTTCATCTTCAACTTAGACCAGACAACGTGCCTGTCCCTTTCTTCTTTTCTTCTGTCAGCTGAAGCTAAAGTAGAAGTGTAGATCGGAGAAGTGCAGCGTGACGGGTATCTGTGGAGATGCTGCGGTGGAGCTGCTGCTTGGATCAGCTCTGTTCGCCAAATCTGATGGCACCGGCGATGATTCTCCTCGGCGACAGGTCGTCCGGCGTCTGGATGGATGCAGGTCGGGCTTGCCCAAGCAACGAAGCCAGCTGCTGTTCGGTTCACGGCAATGGAAACATTTGCAGGCGGAGGATCCGAGAGGCGGAGAAGGTCGGGGTTCAACAGGTCTGAGTCAGCGATCGAAATCTGGGTTTGGGTCGAAGGACGCCAGAGATTGACGTCAGCTTCTGTTCTGTCACGATCCGATTCGGATGTCTTGGTACTGAAGTTGGAATCGATCACTGCCGGAATGGTGAGAAAGGAATCAAGGTACTTTGATTGTCTTCCTAAGTATAGTATGGGTACTGGGTATATGGAAGAACAGAATTTGGGATTAGTAAGTTGGGTATTTTTTGGTATGAATTGGTATTTTCTGAGAGATATATTTTCTGGTATGGATTGGTATTTTCTGGGTAAAAATGAAGAAACACAGTTCTTCTATGTCTGGTACTGGTATGGTTTAGAGTTTCTGGTGCTGGATATAGTGAAGAACAGAATTGGTTCTTGGTATTTTATGGTATGAGCTTCTGCTCAATCTTTGAGCAAAAAGCTTGGTTATGGGTAATGGGTAAGATGAAGAAACAAGGTTCTTCTCTTGATATTTCTTGCAGCGGAATATGGGTATGGGAGATTGAAATTTTGGATTAGAAGTTGAATTGTTTGTTCTTGTTTTCAAACCTTGTTTGTTCTTGTTTTCTCAATTTGAATTGGATTAGAAGTTGTCAAATTGCTGCATCTGCATGTAATGTGAGATTTTGATGTTGGGGACGGTAACTGTCGTCGGGGCCGAGCTCGCGTTCAAGGCCAAATCGGAATTCATTTTGGGCTGGGTGGTTGGTGGCTGGTGGCCTTGTCAGGTAAGTAAGGAAATGTGGCGGCGGAGCTTGCTTCGGAGGTTGCGGCGGTTTAGCTAGTACAAAACCCAGAAGAAGAAGAAGAGGAAGAAGAAGAAGAAATGAAAAGATAAAAGGAAAAAAAAAAATGAATTAACAAAAACAAAAGGGTAAGTTGGTCATTTAATTTTTTTTTTTGTCTCCACGTGCTTGCCACTTCAGCATTTTAACGGAACCGTCACAAATTTTAGACGGAAGTATAACGTTGATGTCAAAATATGTCTTTGGGTATCACATTGATACTTTTGAGAGTTCGGGTATCAAATTGGCCTTGGCAGCATAGTTTGAGGACGGTGACTAAATTTTTCTCTTTTAATTTTTGCTGCCGCAACTTTCCAATAAAATAAAAAGATATATAAATTTACTTGTCACGCCTCATTTAAAAAGAAAATTTTTTTACATACAATATTAAATAAAAAAAAATTCATATGGTAATTTAAAAAAAAAATGAAAAATGAAAGAAAAAAAAACAAAGCGAAGGTTTCATCAAAATTGGGGCTTTTCCTGAGTTCATTGGCAACATAATTGCGAAGCAGTCATTAGCAGTAGTCTTTGGCTGACCAAATTCTATGCTTCCATGGCGGACTATCTGACTCCGTCCCCCATGGCCCCAATCCCATAACCCACACTCCGATTCCAAGCTCTCACTCCCCATCTCATGGCCCTTCTCTTTCTTCTTCTCAGACCCATCCTCCTACTCTCCCTTTTTCATTTTTGCCCAATTTCTCAATCCCAAGCTGCCTCAGGATCCCCCGCCGGAGAAGATTTCTCCGAGGAGTTGCTGCTGAGACCATTGCCGGATCGGAAACTGCTCGCCCACTTCCACTTCCAAAGCCGAGCCCCTCATACCAGCTCCGATGGTCGTCATCACCACCTCTTCCCCAAAGCCATATCTCAGCTGGTAAGTCATTGTTTTCAAATTGGGAATAGCCTGGAGGTAATAGGCTCATAAATTTTGGATCTTGGTTTGTGGGTTTTTGTATAGTGAAGGTGTCTGAGGTAGTGAGCTAGAAAAGTTTTGAGCTTTAGCATTGGAAATCAACTTTAGGGTTTTTAGTTGTACATTGAAGGCATCAACATTAGGTCTGAACTCTTCGTGTTGTATCTGTTTTAGTGTAGTTTCTGGATTAACAACAAATGTTGCTATATATGGTGTTTATTTAATATGAAACTAGATTGAAGCAAGAGGAAACTATGAGGTTTGGTTACCATAGTTCTGTAGTAGTATGTGTAACCTGAATGTGTCATTGGCATGATAGTTATAAGACTTAATCTAAATGCCATTTAGTCTTAACTGCTATTTAAGGGAAGACTTGCATCGAAACCAGCATTCAAAAGGTTGGTCATTATGTTTCCTGCTGTCTCCAATATGTTTCACATCCAAGGGCTTCTACTAGCACAACCCACCTGTCCATTTTCCTGTAATCATTCTTCTATGTGTTTATGAAAATGTTGGTAGTATTTAAGCTACTAAATAACTTGAGCGATAGTGTTCGTTGGACAGGTTCAGAAATTTCATGTTAAGGAAATGGAGTTATCTTTCACACAAGGACGCTGGAATTATGATCAGTGGGGTGGGTTTGATCCCATATCAAGCAGCAATGCCAAACCTCCTGGAGTTGAGTTGTGGGCTGTATTTGATGTCCCTCATGAACAGGTGGATGATTCCTGGAAGAATTTAACCCATGCTCTTTCAGGTCTCTTCTGTGCTTCAATCAACTTTCTAGAATCTTCTACAACATATTCTGCTCCTGACTGGGGTTATCGCCCAGATTCAGGCAGCCTGAGGTATGGTTCATTGCCCCGTGAGGCTGTTTGCACTGAGAACCTAACACCCTGGCTGAAACTCCTTCCTTGTCGAGATAAAGCTGGGCTCTCTACATTAATGGATAGACCATCTATCTACAAGGGATATTATCATTCACAGCGGTTGCGCTTGACATCAAGTGAATTTGAACCAGAGGGGGTAGGCTCCGGCATTGTCCTGGAACAAACACTCACAGTGGTTGTACAGCCTTCTCGTCAGAGACCTGTGAGGAGCTATTCTCATGAAACAAAATTGCAACCCAGCTGGTCCTTGACTTCAATTTTTGGAAGGAAGGTCAGTAGTAGATGTGTTCTTGCCAAGTCTTCCATTGTATATCTTCAGCTTGATGGCGGTCTAATTGCTGAACTGGATAGTTTGCAGAAAGAAAATATGATATATAGTGCTGATAATTATGTATCTGAAGGTGTTAGGAGCAACGCTTGCTTTGAAGTATCTGTTAAGCCTGATAGGGTGTTAAAAGAAACGAAAGGCGTTGAAAAAAAGAACCCATCTGTTCTGTATGAATTTTCTATTGACAAGTACAATGAGTCTGTGCCGTTTGATTTAGGCCTAATTTGGAAGGTTCCTGTAGCTTGGTCCTGTCAGAAAGCACCGTTACATGTTAGTAGGTTCTTGATGGGAAGTGGGAATGAAAGGGGCGCTATTGCAATATCCTTGAGATCTACGGAATTGACTGATGAGCTGTTGCATACTGAAACGAGTGAAGGCACGTGCAAATTGGAAGTAAAAATTTTTCAGGTTGTGCCATGGTATATCAAGGTTTATTTTCATACACTGCAAGTGTTTGTTAATGAAGAACCTCAAGCGGTTTCAGATGTTGTTGAAAAGATGCGTGTTTCTCCCTCTGTAGACAAGTTGTCACCTGGGGTTATGGAGATGCTTCTGAAATTCCCTTGTGGAATGAAATCGGCGGCAATAACTTTAGACTTTGATAAGGTATGCTGTGGTCTATTCTTTTCCATTGTCTTATAACATTTTGGCATGAAAGTTTAATAATTCTTAAGCTTAAAACAGTGGTTACTGAAGCATAGGCGATGGGAACTCCTGTATCATCTTATGTGCTTGGGATATAGGCCAAAATTGAATGTGCTAAAGTTTCCCCTTTCCTAGTTGGTTTTCTTATATCTTATGATATCTTTGTAGGGGTTTTTGCATATTGATGAATATCCCCCAGATGCCAATCAGGGATTTGATATTCCATCAGCCATAATAAGCTTTCCCAACTTCCATACAAGTATGCAGTTTTTGAAAGATGAGTCTTCGGATAAGTCTGCCATCTTATCAAAATTTGAGGTATTCTAGCCACTATATACTACTCTTGGTTGAATATCTCTCCCATTTCTGTATGTTTATACCTATGGTCGATTCTGTATTTGTGTAGGAAAAGAGCGCTGTTCTGGCATACACAGAAGTATTACTTGTACCCTTGACAACTCCTGATTTTAGCATGCCGTACAATGTTATCACAATTACATGTACTGTATGTGCTTTGTATTTTGGTTCCTTGCTCAATGTACTTCGAAGACGGGTTGGTGAGGAGGAAAGATTGGAGAACAAAGGTAACTTTATATCTTACCATGAAACATTTAGAATCGACTGCAACTGTGGGTTGTACTATAATATTGACATATTGAGTAGTGGTAATCTCATGGTTTTAGAACACAGTATTAATGTTTAAGACAAGTTAATAAGTGGCAGATTTTTGAAACATATATTATTTCCTTTTTACACAGACCATCATCTAAGTTTAATTTCTACTAGATTCTTGGGGCAGTTATTTTGGTGATAGTCCTCATAGTTTCCTCTAGGTGATAGTCCTCTTGGATCTCACAAGAAAATGGACCCATACTCCCTCTAAGACTGAAGTATGATTGTTACTCTTTAATTAAAAAGCTGATACAGTTTTTTGCTTACAATGTACATCTCGTGTCATTTACTTGCAGAGAAGGAACCTGGTCGGCTTCGTCAGCTGCTATTCAGGCTATATGCCAAGATCACTGGAAGACCATTGGAGCCCGTTGAGTCAACCTCCACTTCATCATCCTCCAGCAGTTCAAAACTAGGATTCATTATACTAGTGGCTGGAATTGCTGTCATTTGGCAAGTTTATTATGGATGATCTGTCTACTTCACTGTACAATAGGTGCCAATTGGGTCCTGTACTGTACAATATCTTCTTCCAATTTTTAGACCCCTAATTATGCGGGGGCAGAACTTGGGTTCAGTACCATGGGTACTATTCCTTAGGTCCCCCCAATTGTATCTGCTGACACGAGACCAAAAACTAATCACACTAGTCAGACCCAGCGGACCCCAGAAACTCCCCCGCTCACTTATTTGGTAGGACTGGGGAAAGCTGCGATCGCTTACGACAACCCGCTGCTGCAAGGATCGTATAACTTAAAGCTAGATGGTTTTGCAGGGTATATGTAGTTGTCAGCAGAAGATGTTCAAGGAAGGAGCGAAAGTGTGTTCATTAGCATTATTTCATCCATGTCTATAGTTTATAGCTGTTCAATATCATAACTTTAGCTTCTTGTTTTTTCTTTCCAGTAATTTTGTGTTCTTCAGTTTGTTCTACAGTTGAATATTTTAGGCCATTTTTGTTTAGCTCAATTTGAGGGCCTATTAATCGGGAGTCATTTTGTTAAATTTTCTCTGCCCTAGTTTGTTACTCTTTGGTCGTGTGAATGAAACATATGAAGATTGTCAATGCTGGAATTGGGATGCAAAACAAGAGATTAATGGGATTCAACATTTACAACTTAATAGAAGATAAAAAAGGAAACTTCATCTCATTTTTTTCCTGGGGGAAACTTCGACTGCCTCATCTTCTCTCATTCGCTTCGCTTGTCCGCTTGTGTAGCTGCATCTAAATTGGGTATTTGTGTTTGAGATATTGTTGCATAGGTCTCTGCTTCTTCCTTGGTTATCTGCAAAATAAAATTTTAAGCATGCAGCAATCCCAGAAAAAACAGATTAAAAGCCAGAATCTGATCGTAACAGTTCATGTACCGGGGTTAGTTTCATTAATTTTTAGCTTCTTGAGCAAGTTTAAGTCTTCCGGCAATTGCTTTCTCTTGGAGCAAATTCCATTGAGGGCACTCCAGAATCCTGGTGAAAGAAACGAAACACACAAAAAAGGTTGCGTTTACTACTCATGAATTTGCAAATGATCCTGGTAATATGATCAGGCAAAAACAATTCGAACCTAAAAATTAGCAGACATGGCAGCAAAATCTACAATGCATTGATGCATCGCTGCATACATTAAAGACTATGCATTTGTAGACTAACTTCAATAACCAGACACACTAAACAAAGTAACAAACTGTCTACAACTTCATTGATTGTGATACTACCTGAAAAGTAAGAAAATACCTAAAAGAAACCCAAAACATGCTCAGCAGCAAATAACAGAGGTAAAAATTAGATCAAGGACCAAACTTGTTTACCTGGGTCACCTGTCCTCGTCTTTTTACCATGCTTACTATCTTCATCTTCAGTCAAATACCCAATAGTCTTTACAGCATCATGTCCTCCTGAAAAATCAAGATTCAATCTTGGTTCAGAAAACAAAACCCAAATTGGATCATACCCATTAGCAACAAACTTGGTACATATACTTACTACGCTTGTTGCCGACTTTGCAGAGCTTGCCATCAACAACAAGCGGGTTGGCGTCGTTTTCCCCGGTGGAGAGTCCCTTGGCGGAGAAGAAAGAGAGGAGGGACTTCCATGTGACTGAGGAGGCGACGAGGTCGGTTCCTCTGCTGATGAAGTGGCCGTTGAGCTTCACCGTCGATGGGTCGAGCCCAAACGTCCGGGCTATGGAGCCCAAGTCCAGCCTCTGCTCCAACGGTGCCACCAGTACTCGGGCTGTGCTCGGAACCGATGGGCAGAACAGCTTGATCGTTCTGGCTTTGTTTTCTGACATTGTGTTCCTGTGTGTGAGTGATGGGTTGGTTGCGATTGTGGAAGAAGGAAGCTACTTCTGTTTTCTCAGAGTTACACAGGACTACCGACTACAGGAGGAGCAAGTTCCAACGGTTTCTCGAAGTGTCTGAAACTCTTTTTGAGAATGGGTCGGGCCAAGTTTATTCGGGGTGATTCTCAAAAAAAAAAAAAAGTTTATTCGGGGTGAATCAGAAAAGAAAATTTCGCAATCTTTTCTTAATTTTCCAAACAATGATCTATACTATAATTACAATAAATAATTATAAAATATTAAATATAATTTAATGTAATGCTCCAAAACTTATTTTTTATTTTCAAAAGAAATTTTCACCGATGAAACTTTGATAAGTCCATTGAGGTCAAAGGAATAAATTTTGAAGACTTTTATTTTAGGGTTTGAGATTACCAATTGCGCGCGCCATGGTTTGGGCTAGCGCATTTTCATTTAGGCTCCTGAGTTGACAAATTATGAACTGTTGGAATCATTATGAAGAAGGCTAGGTCCGTGGAATGTTAACGTCTCGATGGGTTAAATTTCAGATAAAATTAGACGGTACTATGTTGGTGGTTATTTGAATGCTCGTGAATATTTTTCCAAAACACCAAGATTTTGGAAGTTAGAGTGAAGATTAGACATGATTTACTGAGTATGTTAGAATGTTCAAAAGGGAAGTGGGAAGACGAGGGAAATGCATGAGTGATCTTGAAAGGGAATGTGGAGTGACATAGATGGGAGTTTGATTAAAAAATGAGACAAAAAAAAATATTTGGGGTGTTGCAACATGAATTTTCCCATGCATGTACACTCCCTTGATGACCAGGATACCTGAGGCTATATACTTCGTGGAACAGTAGGCCTCAGGGGAGGCTCATACTAATAAGTATCCCTTACAGAAGCCCATAGACGACTCACGGCCCATATATGGTCATAATTCAGTATGTATACGATCCTAAAATAAGAAAATATATGATAGTCCAGGTACCATATGAGAATTTTTCACTTTATTTTATTACATATTAATACTCTAGATGCACCTCCTGCAAAAAGGATGGGTTGGACCTACATATGACCTCCATTAAGGCTTGTGGTATTTGAGTTAACCTCGAATAGCCTAATCATTTGAATCTCACTACGTTCTTCAATTCTCTACAACAAATGGCTGGGAAAGACCGAGTCTATAAAATATTAATTCAGTGTTTTAGGAAACAAAAGAGTACTAAATTACAACAGCTAGAATTAATTAAAGTACCAAAATCCGAAGAATAAACATTACTGTAAAACAAAAGGAAACATATGTCTTATAGTCGCATTAGATCTTTTTCACCTACTAACTTGGTGGTTGGGTTGTACCCATGAATTATGTAGTGGGGCTTCTAAAATATTAGGTACTGAAAGTTGCTCCACCTTTTCATCTTCCATGTTGAAGATAAAAACAGTCGTATCGAAGTTTGTATTAGGAAGTAAAAGTCACTAGCTCCTACCATTTAGTCGTGAAGTATATGCAATTGGCTTTGAATCTTGCAGAGTAGTAGTCTGAGCCATCAACAGAGAATGAAGAACTTTCACATCCCAAGAATAGACTTCTCTATTATCTCCAAATCTAACAACTTACACTCGTGGTCTCTACCAAACGGCACCTCAAATACCCTAAACCTGGTGGATTCTGTTTGGCTCCAGTTTTGTTGCAGCTGGTCAACAGTCTCTTTTCTGCGCGGGCGTGCTAGCACCATTCGGGTGCGGTCGTCGGGGGTGTCCCTTTACCTGACTTCTTTCGAGCGTTTGTGGATGAGGAGAGCACCAACCTCGTCGCGGGATTCTTTGTGCCTCGTGGTGAGGATTTTTGCTAAGCTTCTTCAAAATCACATAATCGATACTCGACGTCGTAGATCGAGCAGAGCGAAAATCACTGGGAAGTGGGGAGAACTTGCTAAAGCGTGAATTTAGCTTGGCTGGTTTGCGAGGGCGTTACCCTTGCTTGGCTGGTTGTGGTCGCGGTACTACAGTCGGCTCCCGAGGAAACTAGGACCGAAGCACGGTGACAGAGGGTTTGGTGGCATTGACAGTCGGCTCCTGAGGATTCTGGGACTGGAGTGTGGTCACCGGTAAGAGAAGGAGAGGGGTTCTCCGGAGAGACTTGAGTAGTCGTAGAGATTAGTTGATGAGTTGTGTGTTTTTGTTACTTCTTTGTAGCCTCTATATATAGGCTACCAAGCCATAGTGGTTGGCCTTAAACAAATCATGATGGAGCACTTAATGGGATTATGGAGCACTTAATGGAATTATGGTAAGTTTAATGGATGGTAGGTTTTCCAATTAAGCACTAATGGAATCATGATAGGTTTTCCAATTAAGCACTAATGGAATTGAAAATGATGAGTTTTGGAGTGGTTTTGAGTCACTTTCTGCTCCTTTATTCCTTCAATTATATCTCCACTAAGAATTCAGAATGGGCATTCGAACTTGTTCTTAATTGGAAAACCTATCATGATTCCATTGTTGCAGAATCACCAACAAGGCCCCTGCTGATTCTACTATGTACAAGCTTTGACTAGTAGCCAGCCCATACATAATAGTGTACAAATAAATGGTGCAGTGTCACTTATTCTAAATGATGCTAGTGTCACTTAGTCGTACAGTGTCACTTAATAGTGTACGTATAAATGGTGCTAACTTAACCACACGTCTCGTAGAAAAGCATTAAAACTAAGAGGTAGATTATACAAGTGCTTTTATACAGTTGTCTAAATTGTACGGGTTTGTTTTTGTCTTGGCCCAAACGAAAACTCCATAAACCCTCACAGTAGCTCTTGGCTCTCTCAAGCAAGAACTTTTCTCTCTTCTACATTTGCAAAGAAATCAACAAGGTATGAATTCATTTTCCAAGTTCTAATCTTTTGTTCTTTCACTATATTATGTACTACTTGAAATTTGCTGAGATATACATTTGTATTTGATATGAAATTTAGAGAAACCATTTGCATTTGATATGAAATTTAGAGAAACCCATAAATGCATTTGATGTGAAATTGAGAAATCTGATTGTGAATTCTGTGTTTGTTTTCATATCATCTTTCTTTTCCTTTAAGGGAAAGATACAACTCGTCTTGTTCTTTGATTTTTTTTTTTTTTTGTTGCAATCCTATTTGCAGAGATACCCGTATAGTAGTTTCCATGTGAAACTTTGACCTGATATCCATTTTTTTTGTTTATTTAAAGAATTTAGGTTTTCTTTTTCTTTCTAGGCATATCTATAAAGTAATTGTTTTTTGCATGCCTCTGAATTCGTGGATTGCCAATTTATATTTAACAAGCGAAAGATCTAAAGGATTGGAGCTGGATTGCTAGGTCTGAAATAGTTTTTGAAATAGATGTGCTGGATTGCTTAGTTTGTGGATTATCGGAGTCATTGATAGGATTGGAGCTGCTATTTTAGGAGTTCATGAGTTCTCTATCTTTCAAAGAGGGGTTTGTGGGTTCTGTAGATTAAGGTTGGTTCTGTGAATAATCTGTGATTAAAATACTACTTGAGATCCTCAGGGTTGCATACCTGCAATTAAATGACTCATAATGGAGCTTAGAGTAAGGAAGGGAATAATGGTTATGGGTTACCAAGCCATAGTGGTTGGCCTTAAACAAATCATGATGGAGCACTTAATGGGATTATGGAGCACTTAATGGAATTATGGTAGGTTTAATGGATGGTAGGTTTAATGGAACTATGGTAGGTTTTCCAATTAAGCACTAATGGAATCATGACAGGTTTTCCAATTAAGCACTAATGGAATTGAAAATGATGAGTTTTGGAGTGGTTTTGAGTCACTTTCTGCTCCTTTATTCCTTCAATTATATCTCCACCAAGAATTCAGAATGGGCATTCGAACTTGTTCTTAATTGGAAAACCTATCATGATTCCATTGTTGCAGAACCACCAACAAGGCCCCTGCTGATTCTACTATGTACAAGCTTTGACTAGTAGCCTGCCCATACATAATAGTGTACAAATAAATGGTGCAGTGTCACTTATTCTAAATGATGCTAGTGTCACTTAGTCGTACAGTGTCACTTAATAGTGTACATATAAATGGTGCTAACTTAACCACACGTCTCGTAGAAAAGCATTAAAACTAAGAGGTAGATTATACAAGTGCTTTTATACAGTTGTCTAAATTGTACGGGTTTGTGTTTGTCTCGACCCAAACGAAAACTCCATAAACCCTCACAGTAGCTCTTGGCTCTCTCAAGCAAGAACTTTTCTCTCTTCTACATTTGCAAAGAAATCAACAAGGTATGAATTCATTTTCCAAGTTCTAATCTTTTGTTCTTTCACTATATTATGTACTACTTGGAATTTGCTGAGATATACATTTGTATTTGATATGAAATTTAGAGAAACCATTTGCATTTGATATGAAATTTAGAGAAACCCATAAATGCATTTGATGTGAAATTGAGAAATCCGATTGTGAATTCTGTGTTTGTTTTCATATCATCTTTCTTTTCCTTTATGGGAAAGATACAGCTCGTCGTGTTCTTTTTTTTTTTTTTTTTTTGTGGCAATCGTATTTGCAGAGATACCCGTATAGTAGTTTCCATGTGAAACTTTGACCTGATATCCATTTTTTTTGTTTATTTAAAGAATTTAGGTTTTCTTTTTCTTTCTAGGCATATCTATAAAGTAATAGTTTTTTGCATGCCTCTGAATTCGTGGATTGCCAATTTATATTTAACAAGCGAAAGATCTAAAGGATTGGAGCTGGATTGCTAGGTCTGAAATAGTTTTTGAAATAGATGTGCTGGATTGGAGCTGGAGATTTTTCTATAAATAGCAGAAAAATCAGAATTTTTCATTAAGGACGAAAAAATCTCATTTTTGCGGAACAGTCCCTCCGGTCTCTCTCTCTCGGCCTCAGACCCGCCGGGTTTCTGCCGACCCGACCCGGCCGGAAAGGGCACTTCCCGGCGTCCTCCGGCCACGACCCGGCCCTCTCCGGACTCGCCGTGCCACGCCCAGCCGCCTGGTGGCCTCCCCTTGCACCGCCGCTGCCCCCAGACCTGGATCGAAGCCCCCCCGAGCCTAGCTTTTGACCCGATCGGATCTTGGCCGTGCCGGCGTTGCACGGGCCGATCCTTCCCATTTTCGTGATCTCCTCCTCCCCCTGATCATCCCCATATAGGCCTTGCATGACGATTTTGGGTGTAGAGCGCTTGATCAAAGGTTTGACTTTTTCGACGGCTCTGATTCAATCTGGAATCAGATCAGACGCTCCGGATTAATCCAACTTCAACGCTTGATCTAGGACGATCTAGGCCGAACCAGGCTTAGCTCCAGGTATGAAAGACGATCACCCTTTCATTTTGAACAAGTTTGTAGTTGGTCGCTTTGCCATCGGAGGTGGTTGACCCGGAGTTGACCGCCGCGTTGACCGCCCACTGACCACCGCTTGTGGCGGCGCGTCAGACCATATTTCGAGTTTTCATTATCTAGGCGATGATCTATGCATCCATACGAGCGTTTTGATATATAACTTGGTCATGTTAGAAAAAGTTGATAAATAGTGGATTTACGTTTTTACGTTACTATTTACGGTTTTTACGTTTTATCTTCGGTTTACGATCTGCGAAGATCAGACCATCGGTTTTACTTCAAATTTTAATATGTTGATCGTATGACTGTCCCGGTGACTTTGTGAGGTCACGGGCGAAGATCCGACCGTTGGATCTTCGTATAATTGAGAAATAGTGATTCGGAAGGCGATTCGTGAGAATCCGACCGTCGGATTTTCATATAATTTTGTGGAGATGTTAGTAAGGGCGATTCAGGAAGATCTGACCGTTGGATCTTCGTGATAATTTTGGAGGATGATCCTAAAGGCGATCCGTGAGGATCCGACCGTTGGATCATCATTAAATTCAGATCCAACCGTTGGATCATCGTTTAATTTGAATCTGACCGTTGGATCGTCGTTTAATTACATTTATGAGTTGTTGGCTAAGTTAAGATCATTATTGGATTAGGTTATCGACGGATTGATTTGGCGGACAATTCGGGAAAATTGTTGTTTTAGCTGTTAAGAAGACGCAGCTGGATTAGAGGTGAGTAAACCTCACGTGGTTCATATTACGAACCGAATAAATTTAATTACTTTATTTTTGTCGCAATTGTGTGAAAATATTTGTGGAATAAATATTTGTTTTCAATCATATGGACTTGATCAACTACGGTCCATAGGTAAGTAAAATGATTTTATTATACAAATGAATTTCACGGTTTTTATGCTTGAACTATAGTTGGTATTAGTGGTCATCCCTGAGCGGATGATTACGTATATATATATTTACGTGGAATATATATATTGGTTGACGTGTGATTGGTGTGATGAAATAATTGAGAATGAATTGGATATTATTCAAGCTATTAATCTCGCATTTAATTGTTGAATAATGAAATGTTGATCATGTGGTGTGAAAGCTATTTTATATGCCCAATGGTGAATATGTGGAAATTATTTTAAGAAATAAAGATTTGTCTTGAAATAATATGTCTCTTTATGTGGGTGTACATATACATATATACGATCTATAAATCATAAAGATTGTATTTTGGTGATTTTGATTATGTCTGAGAAGTACAATTGTGAAGTCGGGTGTTATCTACTACCCCGTGCTTAAGTGAATTACTGGTAAATGTGTTTTGGTGATATGTGGAAGTTAGCCTTGGGCCCTAGTCCCTACAGATAGTGCACTATTATACTCTTAGGAAGGTTGCTTACTTTGAGTATACATACTTGGGTATAGTACGTTGGACCCTAGTATGCTGCGGCTTTCCCGTACTTTGGGTATAGTACGTTGGACCCTAGTACGTGGATTTATGATTTGTTACCAGTCAACCTGGCTTACTCGTGCTTTGGGTATAGTACGTTGGACCCTAGCACTTGTATTTATGATTTGTTACCAGTTAATCCGAAAATTCACTAAAAAGAAAAGTGTACTTATATTATTTTGATCAAATATCTATTTGTGATATATTGTTAATATGTGAAGGTGTTAGTGGAAAGAGAATCAAGCATGCTTTGCTTTAATGTTATTTCACATATTAATGTTGCAATATTTGTTGGTGGTGATCAGTCAAATGCTGAGTTTTAAAAGAAGTATCGAGAATAAATATGCTTATATATGTTTCTGTGATTTTTGGAATTACATTGTGAGTGCGTCGATTGTTTACTTGAGTTATAATAAATATAATTGAATAAATCAACAGTTCTTTCTTGTTTACTCATACGGGCTGTCAAAAGCTCACCGGGTTTTGTGTTGTTGCAACTCCCGGTACACTATTCAAATTGTGTAGCGGGTAGTCTTACAGGTCAGGAGAATCAGGGCAGTGATCGTGCGGTTTAGAATATTAGTATTACATTTATAGCATTTGTTTTGTGAGGAGAATTGTGCTCTCTTGAGCTTTATAATTTGTTTTGGTGAGAGTGTACTGTAATAAGTAGCTTGAGGATTTGGTTTATGTAATTATCGAGAGGTGTAATGTGCAGTTGATTTTGAGAAAAAAATTCTGAGATTATAAACAGGGTATTTGAGGTTCATGCTTCGAATATGAATTACTTAAATTCAGAATTCGGGGTGTGACAGGAAAACCTATCATGATTCCATTGTTGCAGAACCACCAACAAGGCCCCTGCTGATTCTACTATGTACAAGCTTTGACTAGTAGCCTGCCCATACATAATAGTGTACAAATAAATGGTGCAGTGTCACTTATTCTAAATGATGCTAGTGTCACTTAGTCGTACAGTGTCACTTAATAGTGTACATATAAATGGTGCTAACTTAACCACACGTCTCGTAGAAAAGCATTAAAACTAAGAGGTAGATTATACAAGTGCTTTTATACAGTTGTCTAAATTGTACGGGTTTGTGTTTGTCTCGACCCAAACGAAAACTCCATAAACCCTCACAGTAGCTCTTGGCTCTCTCAAGCAAGAACTTTTCTCTCTTCTACATTTGCAAAGAAATCAACAAGGTATGAATTCATTTTCCAAGTTCTAATCTTTTGTTCTTTCACTATATTATGTACTACTTGGAATTTGCTGAGATATACATTTGTATTTGATATGAAATTTAGAGAAACCATTTGCATTTGATATGAAATTTAGAGAAACCCATAAATGCATTTGATGTGAAATTGAGAAATCCGATTGTGAATTCTGTGTTTGTTTTCATATCATCTTTCTTTTCCTTTATGGGAAAGATACAGCTCGTCGTGTTCTTTTTTTTTTTTTTTTTTTTGTGGCAATCGTATTTGCAGAGATACCCGTATAGTAGTTTCCATGTGAAACTTTGACCTGATATCCATTTTTTTTGTTTATTTAAAGAATTTAGGTTTTCTTTTTCTTTCTAGGCATATCTATAAAGTAATAGTTTTTTGCATGCCTCTGAATTCGTGGATTGCCAATTTATATTTAACAAGCGAAAGATCTAAAGGATTGGAGCTGGATTGCTAGGTCTGAAATAGTTTTTGAAATAGATGTGCTGGATTGCTTAGTTTGTGGATTATCGGAGTCATTGATAGGATTGGAGCTGCTATTTTTGGAGTTCATGAGTTCTCTATCTTTCAAAGAGGGGTTTGTGGGTTCTGTAGATTAAGGTTGGTTCTGTGAATAATCTGTGATTAAAATTACTACTTGGGATCCTCAGGGTTGCATACCTGCAATTAAATGACTCATAATGGAGCTTAGAGTAAGGAATGGAATAATGGTTATGGGTTACCAAGCCATAGTGGTTGGCCTTAAACATATCATGATGGAGCACTTAATGAGATTATGGAGCACTTAATGGAATTATGGTAGGTTTAATGGAACTATGGTAGGTTTTCCAATTAAGCACTAATGGAATCATGATAGGTTTTCCAATTAAGCACTAATGAAATTGAAAATGATGAGTTTTGGAGTGGTTTTGAGTCACTTTCTGCTCCTTTATTCCTTCAATTATATCTCCACCAAGAATTCAGAATGGGCATTCGAACTTGTTCTTAATTGGAAAACCTATCATGATTCCATTGTTGCAGAACCACCAACAAGGCCCCTGCTGATTCTACTATGTACAAGCTTTGACTAGTAGCCTGCCCATACATAATAGTGTACAAATAAATGGTGCAGTGTCACTTATTCTAAATGATGCTAGTGTCACTTAGTCGTACAGTGTCACTTAATAGTGTACGTATAAATGGTGCTAACTTAACCACACGTCTCGTAGAAAAGCATTAAAACTAAGAGGTAGATTATACAAGTGCTTTTATACAGTTGTCTAAATTGTACGGGTTTGTTTTTGTCTTGGCCCAAACGAAAACTCCATAAACCCTCACAGTAGCTCTTGGGTCTCTCAAGCAAGAACTTTTCTCTCTTCTACATTTGCAAAGAAATCAACAAGGTATGAATTCATTTTCCAAGTTCTAATCTTTTGTTCTTTCACTATATTATGTACTACTTGGAATTTGCTGAGATATACATTTGTATTTGATATGAAATTTAGAGAAACCATTTGCATTTGATATGAAATTTAGAGAAACCCATAAATGCATTTGATGTGAAATTGAGAAATCCGATTGTGAATTCTGTGTTTGTTTTCATATCATTTTTCTTTTCCTTTAAGGGAAAGATAGAGCTCGTCTTGTTCTTTGATTTTTTTTTTTTTTTTTTTTTGTGACAATTCTATTTGCAGAGATACCCGTATAGTAGTTTCCATGTGAAACTTTGACCTGATATCCATTTTTTTGTTTATTTAAAGAATCTAGGTTTTCTTTTTCTTTCTAGGCATATCTATAAAGTAATAGTTTTTTGCATGCCTCTGAATTCGTAGATTGCTAATTTATATTTAACAAGCGAAAGATTTAAAGGATTGGAGCTGGATTGCTAGGTCTGAAATAGTTTTTGAAATAGATGTGCTGGATTGCTTAGTTTGTGGATTATCGAAATCATTGATAGGATTGGAGCTGCTATTTTAGGAGTTCATGAGTTCTCTATCTTTCAAGGAGGGGTTAGTGAGTTCTGTAGATTAAGGTTGGTTCTGTGAATAATCTGTGATTAAAATTACTACTTGAGATCCTCAGGGTTGCATACCTGCAATTAAATGACTCATAATGGTGCTTAGAGTAAGGAAGGGAATAATGGTTATGGATTGAGTGAGATTCTGGCTCCAGACTCCTCTGGTCAAATGGTTGATGGGAAGTCTTTGCCCCTGGTACTGCTTTACTCGAGTGTTTGACAGTAGCTAAAGTCCATGCACTAATAAACTTGAACCGAAAGTTCACTTGTTCAGACAACTTGACTCCTCGGGAATTTAGAGAATTATTGTGTGATTTTTTTATTTGTGCCTCTGAGTTGGTATTTTGTTTTGACCTTACTCTGTTTTACTTTTCTGTTAGCCAATGGACAGCCTTACTTGTCTCCGCACACTCATGGCTCGTGACCTCACTCTCACTGCCCTCAGAGAGCTTAGGGACAGATTGGGTGGATTGGTTGCTAGTGGGCCTTTTCTGCGAAGTGTTGAAATTGGCATTACATACAATGAAGTTGCCATTGAAGCGGACATGAATAGCTTGAGAAGATTTTACTTGATCGATGTCCAAACTGTGAATGATATCAACAAAGTGATCTGGTTCAAGCAACAGACAGATTGGAATGGAGAAGTGAATGTTTGGATCGGTGAAGCAAAAGATGAGATAACTGACCTTGCAGAAGCAGCTGGGATGATCCTGAAGAAGTCATTCATGATCTTGAAGTTGAAGAAGACTAGATAATTGTCTTAACCTTTCTCACCACATTTTCTTTTGCGGCCATGCCTTTTCCCTAAATTTCAATCTAGATTCTAGAAAACTACATTACTGTCAAATCAACTGCTTCTAACATGGTAGAACCATTATTGCTAAGACATTATTTCAATATGGTGAGTTGTTTATGGGTTTACTGTAATGACCTATACTTTAAAAGATGGATGGGAATCACCCTTTGTACTTTCTTTAATGTGTCTCCGCTACGTGAGTATTTTGCTCAGTTACTCAAGTTTCTGGTTTCTTAGCCATCTTAGGCTCTTAGCCAAATTAATGTGGAGCTCCCAAGAAAATTTGCATTAGAAATTCGAGAGAACTTGATTTCATGTAAATCGGTTCTGTTTAACTTGATTTTGTGCATGTGTGAGGTATTTTTAGCAGTATTTTATACAGCTCAAATAAAGGGCCAGAGAATTTGTCTGATCCTGATATTTGGGAGATAAAGAAGACTGAATTGACCATTTGGTTGGAGCTATAGATCCAGGCAAATCAAAGCTAGCTGGACAGTTCTGCGTCTGAACTAATGGAATTTATTGTGTCCTCCATTATAAATGTCTTAGTAAAGGAAAGGTTTCTGTTCCCTCATCACTAAGAGATACATAGGCGCACTAGCCCATTATTGTATGGTTGCTAATTTGGTTGAGATATGCATGAATTGCATGATCAGCCAAGCCTTTCTAAAGTTATACCCTCACTAGGTGCTTACATAAAGGTGAAGAGCCTAAAGCACCAAAAGAAGAAGATCGGAAAAAGGACCATTAAGAGTCGGAATGACAAGTATTGAGTTTATTTCATGTACGTACATATCACTTATTCAGAGTTGCATTGAAAATCAATAGTTCGAGTTAGTTAGATGATTCGATTCTAAAACGCAACAGATCGATGGTCAAGTCAAGACTCAAAATATAGCACAAAATAACTGTCTAATTTATTCCATTTATTCCCTAGCACTCGTTTAGGAAGTTAAAAGAGAACACCATAGAACCAACTAGCTACTGGTCTAGGGGTACAAAGAAACAGAGGTTGATCAAAATAAGAGGAAATTTTATTTACTCTTAACTTGTCAGAGTTATCTTACCCACTGAAAGGTGTTTGAGCTGGACACCAAGGCCATCGCCTCTTATTCCAGCATCATCAAGCATAACATGCATGCAACAATGGAATATGATGAATGGGATCCCATTCATCCATTATCACCTTCTAATTATCAAGGGTAATTTCAGAAACAGACCACCTTGTCCCGCCTCATGAGTACTTACCATTTTTTGTTTTTTGTTGTTGTTTTTTTTTTGTTTTGAGAAGATCATGAGTACTTACCACGGGTGGTTGTTAATGGACAACCGCTGAATGATGCAAGCATTTGCTGTCAATCTCTTTGTATTTCTCATTTTCACTCAGAGATTATATTATTGAACTCTTTATATATGGATGCAGGATTACCTGAACTTTGTGAGCTATGTCTTTAACGGTTACAAAGACAGTTCGAAACCAAAGGCTTGCAGATCACATCCACAAAACATCAATTCAGATGGAAAGGCAAACTCGAGCCTAGAAGAATGCTATAAAGGAGAAGAACGCGGGGGGAGCTGAAACACTTCAGTCTGACTCAATATGGTTCTGGATCATCCATATTAATTTGCTATGGAGAGCATCGCTCGTTTACTAGCATCATAAAATAAAGGACTAGCATATGTTTACTGTTCTAAGATCATTTACGAGATGTTTGTGCGGTTTAACAACTATGACTGTGATGTTGTTTCAATTTTCTACAACAAATGGCTGGGGAAGACTGAGTCTACAAAATATAAATTCAGTGTTTTAGGAAACAAAAGATTAATAGATAATAACACCTAGAATTAACCAAAGTATCAAAATCCGAAGAATAAACATTGCTGTCAAACAAAAGGAAGCATATGTCTTATAGTCGCATTATATCTTTTTCACCTACGAACTTGGTGGTTGTGGTTGTATCCATGAAATATGTAGTGGGGCTTCTAAAATGTTAGGTACTGAAAGTTGCTCCACCTTCTCATCTTCCATGTTAAAGATAAAACAGCCGGACCAAAGTTTGTATTTGGAAGTGAAAGCCACTCCCACCATTTAGTGTTGAAGTATATGCAATTGGCTTTGCATCCTGCAGAATAGTAGTCTGAGCCATCAACAGATAATGAAGAACTTTCACATCCCAAGAATAGACTTCTATTCTCCAAATTCTTTACCTCCAAATCTGACCACTCCCACCCGTGGTCTCTACCAAACGGCACCTCAAATACCCTAAACCTGGTGGTTTCAATTGATCCAATTCTTGGCCTAGATTGCAGAACCACCAACAAGGCCCCTGCTGATTCTACCATGTACAAGCTTTGACTAGTAGTCTGCCCATACATAGGTACCATTGGTATCTTCTTTGATAGCAAAATAGTTGTCTTTGGTTGCTCTGGGTCTTCAACATCACAAACCCATGCCAGATTCTGCCACTACAGTCCATCGCATAAAACTGCCCGTTGTGATAAATTAAATCGAGTATTGGAGTCCAGGCTACGTACGTCCATGTATCTTCTCCTAGTCTGCAAAACCCCCAACCACTGGCAGTCTCATAACTTACCAGAACTAAGCATTCCGGTGACGAAAAAGGGTTCGATGATAAGACAATCTTGGTAATCATATGGTCATACCTCCTCACTCCAGAGTTAATCCCTCCAACACTAGTTTTAACCATGTCAATATCTGGTAGCTTGATTTGAGCACGATGATATGATCCAAAGGGTTCAACAAATTAACCTTGTAGTCTTCAGATATATTCATCAAGCATCCTAGAGAAGAATAATAGCAACAACGCTGGTTCTTATTGATATTTAGCTCCGGCCGATCTTCTGTTAGGTTTAAAAGTTCACGGATATTGGCTTGAGAACTAGGACTGTCCGGGTCCGAGTATGAGAACATAAGGAGTGAAGATGCACAGATTCCGGTAAAGTTTTCTTCAGCCATCATACACATCTAAGCTAAAATATACCACAATACTTGCTGCTGATGAAAAGGTAGATCAAGTGAAAGAGAATGAATATAAATAGATGTGTACAGACCCTAATGAGTATAGATAGATGTCTCCTTTAAGACATCTGGGAAGGGTAGGATATTTACTTGTATTTCTCTTTATTTTTAAAAAATCTTTTACCTCGCATTTGCGAGGTTTGATTCAAAAAAAAAAAAAAATAGAAAGATGTCTCCTTGTTATATTTGGTTTCCTTATGTTAGTAGGGTTTCCCCACTTTGGGCTATCTGGGCCTATGTCGGGTTTGGGCCCAAATGAAAAATAGGATTTTTCTTTATTTTTCAATTGAAGGAGTTGAGGGTGGATTTCCACCCAGTACTCCTAGTATTTTTTTTAATTTTTCTCAGGTCGCAAAAGATCTGTATTCTGATTAATCATTTTAATCTATCTTCGAAGTACTAGGTTTTTTGCTAGAATAATGGTGCGTGAATTTTCTAAAAATGTGGGTGTACTAGGGGTATTGAGAGCTTGTTCGTTAGGTTTTTGTACTCTGAGAATTGGCTCATTCTGTTGACTCTTAGAGGTGAGTCAATTTTGTATTGCTTGCTGAATTTAATATAATGATTGACCTCTCCTTTCTCTCAAAAAAAGAAAAGAAAAGTAAACGGAAAAGCTTACAAAGTATAAAACAATCGGATTAAAGAGCTCTCAAGTATTTATGAATATATTATCATGGTAAAATTTTTATAAAATAATATTTCTCAGGACTAAGAAAAATTATTATTTTAACGGAGTTTTTATTAATGAAGTTCCAGAGGTATTGATCTAGATGACAGTTGTACTCTACTAACTGTTGCTCCAAAAGAGGCCTTTTAAGCAGTAGTTTTAGTTGAGATTGTACACACTGAATGAATAACAACGCTAACTTCCTCAGAAAGTAAAGTTCTTTATGGGTCTTGCTATTCTTTCATAACCTTATTATGATTTGCGTTAACACAGAACTAATTTCAATTTTTAGATGATGACCTCATTCATCAGGGCAAGTCCTTGTAAATGGGCAAAGCCAAGTGCTCTCATTTTACAATTGCAAGCTGCCATGAGAGTTTTTGGGCTATGAAAGGTATTTTGCTACTAGTCTATACACACAATAGATATTTTAGAACAAGTAACTCGGTATATTTTGGATTGCAGAGCGCAGTGATTAACGAGATGCCCAAAACAGATCGAAGACTCTTGAGAAAAATGAAAAAAAAAACAAAAAATACCAAACCTAGTGGCTAGTGCATGCATTGCAAAAAATTAAGGATGAAATTCAATTCGTTTTAGGTGCAAGGAAAAAGCAAAGTATAGAAGCATATTTGAGAAAGAAAATATATTTTTACAAACATTATCAATGAGGGAACTAGACATTTTTTTTTCTTATTCTCATGTTATCACTTATGTGGGAAACAATTTTCAAAAGTTATGCTCGTTTTACACTCGATTTTTTGTTGAACAATAAGTATGATTGCTTTTTTTTTTTTTTTAGTTAATAATAAGACACTAGAACTACGTGGATTAATTCTTTTCGTAACAACCATAACGCCGAAAGGTATAAATTGGGAATCAGAAGATTGACATATGAGAAGTTAGAAAGGTTGCAGAACACTCTTGAAATGATATTCCAATCTTTACAATGCTTCAATGGCAGGGGTTCTCTGAACCCCCTTCATTTAAACCTCACCATCCCCCTTTGGCCTCCAGTTAGCCAAAACTGCAAACCTTGCTGACGACCCAAATACAGACAGGGATGGCTGTTCCTCGAGTAAACAAGAAATTGCTTCAAGAGCTTGAATCAATGGGATTTCCCACAGCTCGGGCAACTCGGGCTCTTCATTATTCAGGTGGGTTTTTCTCATTGTTTGGGTGTTTAGTCTACATTTTCATTTCTAGCTTTTATAGTCTTGAATTAAAGGGTAATTGTATGCCTGTCAAAATGGGGTTTATTTGCAATTCATGTACTCTTATTAGCTATTTAATAAATTTGGTTTGTAGTTTTCTTCTTCCAGATTCCACTCTGTAGTTAGGCAATTATGGTTCTTTTGTGTTGTTTTACCAGGTAATGCTAGCTTAGAGGCTTGTATAGACTGGATCATTGATCACGAGAATGACCCGGACATTGATCAGATGCCCTTGGTATGATTCCTTTCTTGATTGGTTGTGTTTAATTCTTACATTGGTTGTGGATTCCATTGTACCAAACAAATCTTTCCGGTAGCTGGTTTGGCCAGTTTTTACATCACGAGTTAGATAACATGAATAAAGGTGCAACAGAAAAGGAAATTTAATTAGTTGTAGAAATGAACAATTTCGTTAGGGCATTAAAATCATTTTGTCTGCACATACTGTCACAGGATTTACTTTGGCTCAACTGTTCGTCTACTCACAGGTAACAGTAGACATTGATATTGAATCTCCAGAGCCATTCCATATCACCGAGGCAATGAAAATAAAAGCACAAGAGTTAAGGTTACTTTCTCATTGTCTGTGGGTTTGTAGTTACACCACACACGCACACATAGATATATATACAAGTTTTCTCTTTGTTATATGCAATTGCCGGTCAGATATATTAACTCTTAGTCCACCAATATTTCATTTCTATAAATGGTTCTATATTTGAAGCCTTCTAGCTCGAGGCATCTATATATTTACATGCCATTCCATTTTGTTGTTATTCTGTTGCATCTTTTCAGGGATCAAACACGCAAGAAAAGTAAAGAAGAAGAAAAGAAACTGGAATTACAAATGGAACGAGAAAGAGAGAAGGTATTGTGCATTTATCTTTAAAATTTCTCTCTTTGTTGCTTGATGGCAAGTAATATGATTGAATAATAAACTGGCCATACACTTTCTTCAGTCTGGAAGAGTTATGGCTACTTGTTTTAATGTTTTGGTTTGACTGAAGTTGCAGTTGGAATTGTGTTTACTTATTTGTTTAGACATGCTAGTTTACATCGCTTCGTTTCTACTTTATTCTTGAGCTGTAACTTCTATTTTAGGGTTTAAACTGTTTTTGTTTCAGGAGAGGATTCGATCTGGTAAGGAACTCATGGAAGCAAAGCAAATCTTAGAAGACAATGAAAGAAAACGGTCTGTTAATTCAGTTATTGTTGGAGAATTCCATCTGACTTATTTTGTTTTAGCCCGTTTGTATTTGAGAACTTTAACTTCTCAGTCAAATAAGTACTTTATTGTCTCAGTAATATAGCATTTCGGAATTCTGAGAAAGAGGAAGAGAAACGAGCAAGAGAGAGAATTCGCTGGAAACTAGAACAAGATAAGGTGCTTTGCAACATGCTTTTTTTGCTTTTAATAATTTGCTTTCAGAGTACAGCTTCGATCATTTCCTTAGTTCTGGAGTACTTCCTCCCTAGCCATTAGATCCTAATATATTATTCCTAGTACCAAAAGGATACAATTTTGAGGATAGAATATACTACAGCAGCAATAATTACTGTTACTGTGATATAGGGATTTTGGCTGTACTGATCGACTTTGATCGTTATTTTCCATTCAATGATCTTGATTTTTCCCTAACTGTGTCTCTATAGTGTTGAATTTACTACAACAATTGTATGCATACCATTACAGTTAGAAAGAAGAGTTAAGCTTGGATTGCCACCAGGACACACAGCATCTGCGAAACTTTCTATACCTGTGAGGGGGGAAATCCAGGTTAAATTTCTTTTTCATGTCTATATATTTAAAGGCTCATCTATCTCATTATTTTTTTTTAAATAAATAAATAAATAAAAGAGAGGTTTTTTCTTGGAATTAATATAAAATATCATTGATGTTCACTTCCTACTACTTATTGGCAGACCGTCCGATCTGTTGCAAAGTCAGAACATATAAGAGAGTGTTTAAGGTCTCTGAGGCACAACCAAAAGGTGAATAAAGGTCTTTTCTCTCTGTTATTAAATATATGTTTCTGGTAATGGAACAAGAACCTGGGAATTTTCAGTATTGTCAAGGTGCTCATACTGGCTTGTTACAAGATTATAAGAAATTAATCTTCCCTTGACTATATGGCATGTAACTGAGATTGAGTAATAAAGTAATTGTCATCATATAGCATGGTTTGAGGGAATAACTTCGAGGAGACCTTTATCTCGTTTTACAGCTACGTCCAATAGGATTATTAGAGTCTGGACATTGCAAAATTCAAAATTGGCTAAGTAGTCTAGAATACTTTGAGCTTATTAAAAAATTAAAAATTTAAAAATAAAAACAAGAAAATTGTATGAAAGTTTTACTTTCAGTATGCAGATTTTCCTATCTTTTAATTATGTTTGGGTGGATTTAGGATGATGATGCTAGAGTACAACGAGCCTTCCAAACTCTGCTGATTTATGTTGGAAATGTTGCAAAGAATCCCGATCAAGAAAAATTCCGGAAGATTAGACTCGGTAATCCGTCATTCTTGGTAAGATGCTGTCTTGACTCATCTCTTCTTCTTTTTCCCGAGTGAGTGAGTCTGTAGTGTAGAGTATTGGCACATTCAGTATGGTCATGCTGGAATGGCTGTCTGTCAGAAGACTTAGAATACTGATAATAAGGTGAGGTTGTGACAATTGTTTTCGGGTATATACATATATGACCGATATAATGCAATATATTATAATTGAAAAATAGAAAGAAAAAAATGTATAATGAATTCAACCAACAGCTGTTATATCTTACCTAAATTTGTTTTTCGTGAATATATAAAATTGCTGTTGTAATTCTTGAACAGGATAGAGTTGGAAGTTTGATTGGAGGAATAGAGTTTCTTGAGCTCTGTGGGTTTGAGAGAACTGAAGCAGGAGAGTTCTTGTATCTTCCTCGTGATAAGGTTGACATGGCAACATTATACTCCGCTGCTTCTGAACTGAAGTCTGCATTGACAAACCCTTTCTTTGGCCTTCTGTCAAGAGATGTGTAATATCAGGTTCAGTTTATTTAAATCGTAAACTTAGAAGGGAAACTGGTTTTATTATGCCGTATCAATGAACTATGCTCTATAGATTTCATGTTAAAATCTTACAGTGAGTGTCTTGCCTTCCTGTAAGAATTTTACTCTGGAAAAGTAAGAGCTTGGAGATGAATGAGGTTTATTTTATCTTCTGTATACTTCTTTAAAGGCCGCCCTGCATCCCTTTATTAGCATGACTGCATGAGAGATACAAATCCATCTTAAAGTATGCGTAGGAGTTGCCATTACTGCATAGTGAGCCTATTAAAGACTTGAATAAAAAGGCTATTAAAGAATTTTTTGGAGAGTTATTAATAAATACTTTTCCTTAAGATTTACAGAGTAAATGTTCTGATTGTATCTAAATCTCATCCAACAAACAGCTTGAGTACTAGTTGGAGATCGCAAAATTTATCTGTGGATTTTGGAGGTTGCAAACTTCTCTGTTTTGTTACAACTTATGAAGTACATGTTTTCTTTGGAGTTTCTGTAAGTGGCGCAACAGTCTTGGAATTTGGAGTATCATCGGAGGGATACTTTATTGCTAGATAGGAAATTATTGAAAACTGCATAAATCTTATGCTAACAAAGTCCTAATTTACTGAGTCATGTAAATATTCAAGTGTATCTCACTACCTTGCCCTACATATAATATTCATCCATCACCAACTTGCAGAACAGCTCCACTTGATCATCAGGCAGTTCCAGGCAGATACTAAAGCCTGGTTTGCGTGGTGGTTCTGGCACCATAACAAACCCTGGTTCGAGTAGAACCGATGTTGAGCACTTAACTTTTCCCCTTGAGAATTCATCTTCCTTGAGTCCCAGTTTCCACCATGACACGATAGTTTCTCTATGTTCTCCACGAGGCACTGCTCTGTTCACCTATAATCAGTCTATCCCCGACCTCACATATTCATCATCCAATCTCTCAAACCCTTCCCTGACCTTCCTCACAAGCCAAGAGTCCTCTTTCTCCTTCAGCTCCTTCACTGTTGCCTGTGCAAATGCAGGCACTATTGCATTTCCAGCAAATCCAGACGAGGCTTGAGGCAATACTCTTTTCCAAGCATCAACTGGAATCTCGTCTGGCATATCCACTGCGATGCTCTTTGCCTTCCTTATCTTTTCTGCAACAACATGGAAGCTACTGCAGCTCTTCAACTGCCCCATCTTTAAGGGCTTTCTCCTTTAAGCTGGCAATTTTCTGTTGGGAGTTGGTACAAATAGGTGAGGTGGTTTTATGACTTTTATCTGTTGTGCATAACTTCATGTTGGGGTCACTCATACGCGGCGAACAGTGAAGTTAGTTGTGTCAGTGGCTTTTGAGTACTCGATATGTGGGTAACTGATCTTTGGAGGGTTACGAGCTTTAAACACTGTCCAATCTGCATTAGGGGAAATTACTATCACATAAGAGTTAAAGCAGCCAAATTCGCCTCAAGGTCCCGGACTCCCACCCCATCCATTACAGAGAGATTGTCCTTAGAGGCAAACACTAGGCTTCCACATCCAAATTGAGTCAACTGTCACACCAGAAGGCCTTTACTTAGTCAAAAGATAGGCATCATATATCAATTTTCGAATAGTGAACCGATAAACACAACAAGTGCATACCGGTATAGATAGGAGGGGGCTTGTCTTTGGTCTCCATTTCTTCATCCTCATCTTGCAAGAAAGCAACAACTTCTTGTACTTCTTCTTGGGTATCATAAGCTCATCAAGTCAGTCAACTTGGTTTTGGTCCTTGGCTGCAACTATACCAGAATACCAGCAGCATTGCATGTCAATTTCAAATCGCAGGCTATCTTCCAAACTTGGCAAAAGGCGGCCAGCCCAAAAGTCATATCCCAATAGCAGGGGACCTAGTGCACGTTATAAGCTTTGGTAAGCCTCGGAGAAGCTCATCCCATTGCTTGGAGGATCAAAAAACGACACAGATTGTTGGTCAATATTTGATAAGAAAATTCTCCGGCGCTGTGTTGGCTTGTCTGGTACAATCACATCTTTCTCAACTAGCTCCAGATTCTCCATTGTATCTGATCTGTGCGAGCTTTCTTAGTCGAACAAAGGGGTTTTAAATGATGAATGAAGTGAGGACTGAGGAAGCAGTTTTATATAATCAAGAAGCTTAAATTGTGCTTAATGAAAAGTACAGTTTCTAATTAACTATCAGTTAATTTCAAAATGCAACTCCATCTATCATTGTTGACCAAAAGAAAACCCCAGTTCCATAAACGCCATTTCCAACTATCAAGACATTATGCTGAAGATGTCAAATTCTCAATCCGGAGCTCAAAACGAAGTCCGTAGACTTTGATGCAATGTGTGATCCATATAGGAGTCGGGAGAGATCTCCTGACCTATTTTTTCACCTGAGCTTCCTAACCTTTTCATCATAAATAGCTACGTGTCCAATAACACATCTAAGGAGTCACCTTTTTCTTCTTGATTTCCTTGTGCAAATTAAGTTATCGTTCCGAGTTTATGGTTAAGGTGCACAAGTAGAGGACATGGGTTATGGGACAACAGATTTGAACCCATCCAATGCAATCATACATTTCATACATTAATAGCCTCCTTAGCAGTCTTGGAAATGGATGATTCAAACTCAAGACTCATAAGTTACTTTTGTCGGTGAACTCATAAGTCATGACCTGTTGGTTAATTGACTTAACTGACACGGTGGAAGTTACGGATTAAAATCCCACTAATATCAAATATAGATGAGGTGGGGATTGAAAAAAAAAAAAAAAAACTCAGGGTTACTTGGCCAAAGGCCCAAAGACAAATAATTTTAATAGGGACCTGCTAGGATAGGAGTCTAGGGCTGGATTCGGCCCAAAACCGACCACAATTGGGCCAAACCACTACCGAACCGAAGTGGGTCGGTAAGCCCAAACTGTAACCGAAACCGGGCCGAGCAAGGCCCAAACCGAAGTTTCGGTATGCCGATTATTCGGTTGGCTTGATTCGGTAATGGGCTTCCACCGAACTATTGGGCCATCTAAATTTTTTGGGTTTGAGAAGGCCCATTTCAATTTTCCAGCTCTTTACTTTTAGCAGCCTAATTTTTTCATACTTATTGACTAATCAGTTTTCCAGTTTTTGGGCTTTTACAGCACAGTTTTAGCCTATTTATGGTTTCCATATTTACTGCTGCTGCAGCCCACTACATCATATCATCCACACATTAAATCATTGAGCTACAACTACAAGTTATAGAACCTAAAGGTGTAAAAGTACATCATACGGCACATTGCCACATTGCACAAGTCCACAACAAAGTACAAAGCTGCAACTCATCCAAAAGTCCAAAAAAAAATAAAAAAAAATAACACAACACTTATAAAGAAATTACATGACCAACAATTAACTGAAAAATACGCAGCCCCATTATACATAAAACTGAAGAAAAAAAACACAAGTTAGGTTGGTTTAATGTTCCGATCAGCCATCACCTCATCTTCTCCAGTATGGGGATGCCACTGCACAGTTTCAGTTTGTCAATATTAGACTAAAACAGAATGCAGCAACTTGATGAAGTAGAGGTGTGATTAAGGTTACTGCATATTGAGGGGGTACTCAAGCTACTAGAAGAAAATGCCATCTACACAAACATGCAAAAAAAAAAAAAAAAACAACCAAGTGTCATTACCAAAACATTAGCAGTTCATTACTTATAATCAAATATTAGCATTTATCATTGATCAGCAACACTATCATTTTATTCATTTATCAGCAACACAGCAGCAAAGCAGGTCCAATGCATTAACGTATCCAATTCATTATCATTAAGCAGTTCTAATTCATTACCAAAACATTACCATTAATCATTACCATTCACAATTAATCATTAGCATTCAAGAAACAAAAATCTGCATTCCATTTCATTACACATTCCTAGTACTCATTAATCATTACCATTAATCATTCCAGCATACATCAAACAGTTCATAGTATTCATCATTCACATAGCATTCATCTACCCATAGCATTCATCATTCACATGCAGCTCAAGTATTATTAGTCTATTACCTTTTAAATAAAAGCTCCAATGTATGCTCCTAAACGTAAGCTCCAACCAGCTTTGTCCTTGCCTAGCTAAGAAATTAAGTAATGTTAGAAACCACAATTTCCACATCAAAAGTCTGTTAATGAACAAAAATATAAAAGGGGGTAAAAAAAAAAGTCAATAACCTTTCTGTTAATTGGCGAAGAACAATATCATCGAGTTGTTCCTTCTCTATTCCCGGCCCTCTGTGAAGTTTCTCCACCAAAAAAATAGAAAAAAGCCTCAATCTTTGGGGGTTCTTAATCATTATCAAATACATACAAGTTTGTCTCAAACTATAGTCCTCAACGCCACCACAAATCATATACCAGTTTATTCGAGTTATAGCTAACCTAAAGCTAAACAAGAAACAAAATATGAACTAAATTGAAAGAGAATACGTGATTCTCACCTGCAATAGTACTTTTTAGCTCCAAAAGTACCTTCTCAGATAAAGAAAACCAAATTAAAAATCACGAAGAAGGCCAAAATCATCTTATCATCTTATGGGATTAAGGAATGAGGACCCAACTTAACATACCTAAACATTCAGAGTTTAATCCAGAAAAATGCTCTCCCTCTGCCTTCTATTTCACTCCTTCCTCAGCTTCTGCACCTTGCAGGAGTCGTCGACCTTGTAGAACTGGAGGACGATGAGCTTGACCTTCTTGACCTTGGAGTTTCTTTTGATCAATGGAACGAGAATGTGTTTTTAGGTTAACATACCACCACAAATCATATACCAGTTATAGCTAAACAAGAAACAAAATAAATATGAACTCAGTGGAACGAGAAGAAGTGATTCTCACCTGCAATGGTTGTTTTTAGCTCCAAAAGTACATTCTCAGATAAAGAAAAACAAATTAAAAATCAAAAAGAATGCCAAAATCATCTTCTGGGATTAAGGAATGAGGACCCAACAGAACATACCTAAAGTTACCGGAGTCGATCTCCTTCTGCCTTCTCTTGCAGTCACAAACACCTTGCCAGGTTGCCGGAGTCGTCGAAATCACAGAACTGGAGGACGGTTTCACTTGACCTTCGAGTTTCTTAAGATCAAAATCGAGTAATCGACAATAAAAATTGAACAACAACATAGAATAGGGGTAGAGATTACCTTTCGGTGAAGGAAACAACACTTTTCCAGAATTAGGGTTTCGATGGTTTGGGGATTTTCAAACAACAAAGGTGAATCTGTCGAAATTGTGGAGAAATAAGGATGGGGATTTGGGATACGACCTATTGCAAGAGAGATTTGTCCATGGTTTTGATGATTTTAGGGGCTAGAATCTGGGATCGATGATTTTGGGGAGGGAGGCGGGTTTAGGTCGAGCAAAACGAAGAAATGAAGCAGTGAGAAATGAGGCTGGGGTCGAGTTAAGTGATAGGGTATTAGGGTTTGTTGGTCTCTGTTTTAATTTTGACAATAAGAACCAAGTGAGAAATAAATATAAAATTTGTAGTATAATATAATGAAGGTAGATTGTGCTCTAGTGGTTGGGAGCCGAGTCTGTGTGCAAGAGGATGTGGGTTCGATCCCTGCCTCTTACACAATTTTGTACATATTGTCAATTTTTCGGTATGTATACACTATACTCGGTCGGTACGGTATGCCGACAGTATGCCATACACCATACCGTAGCCGAGCCGAAGGGAGCCATACGGTACGGCTGAGCCGAGCCGAAAGTCGGTAGGCCGAGATTTCGGCCCAAATCGGTTCGGGCCGGTTCGAAAATCGGTTGGTTCGGTTGCTTCGGCCCAAAATGCCAGCCCTAGATAGGACGCCTAGACATGTAAAGATGATGATGATGATGATGATGACGATGATGATGTTTTTTTTTTCTTTTTCGATGGAATGATATTTAATAAAGTTGATAAATCAATCATGAGTGGAATTCGATATCTTTTACAAAGATATATAAGAGCATCAGCAGTGGAGACTCATTTTTTGGACTCAAATTTGGGTCCAAATAAGCTGGAATAGTAATTTGAGTCCATCTGAATAGTGTACAAAATGACTTACTTTTATTGGGTGCTGCAGTGGTGCAGGACTTATTTTTAGGACCCATATTTTGGAATCTATTTCTGGCCGTTAGATTGAATTAAACATTCAATCTTGGCCTTTAATTTTAAACAGAAAGAGACGTTGGGTTAAAAGTGACTGTGGGTCCCAGAATTTTCTGATCCCTCCCTACACGTGCATGCAGCTTTTCTGATCCCATAGGCCACTTGCATGTCATTGCATGCATCAGCCACAACACATGGCGGGTCCCACTAATTTGGGTCCAATTTTGTTTGGGTCCAAGACTGGAGCAGATTTGCTCTCACATTTGGGCCTCAGGTGAATATAGGTCCAATTTTTTCCGACCCATTGCAGCTCAATTCCTACACTTTGGACTCAAATTTTGACTTTGGACCCAAATATAGGTCCCCATTGCTGATGCTCTAAGACTTTGTATTACTAGATTAATTGATACTAAGCATATTTTAGCTTTCATTGGAATTAGGAGCTTGTTTGCAACATACATGCTAGAGATGTAAAGAAAAAAAAAGTTGAGGCTTCTCAAAGAACGGATTATGGATATAATAAGACTACAGTTGTGTGATGTGATGTAAACTAGGTAGCTCCCTTATATTGGTACCCTTTTCCTCCTCTTTTCTTTTCTTGTAAAGCCTCTTTTCATGACAAACTAGCTATCACTGGTGCACTCTCGGGGAAGCGTGTGGAACCTTTGCGTATCAGTACAATAGTCATAGTTCATATATTCTCTTCTCACCCTGTCATATGCTTCTTGTTCCGTTGGGTTTAGTTGCCAATAGACCCTGTGGTTCCACAAATATTTTGTAGCATAACATTCCGAGACATTGGTCTTGGACTTGTCTAGTGAGCAGGCATTCATGTCAAACCCTTGGAAATAAGCTCTAAATGGTGCATGGTTATAGTCGATCTTTGTTTGGCCTCCATCAGTTGCCCAATCTGATCCATCCCATATGCTTGCATCTATTACCATCGGTCGCGTTAGATAGGGAACCTTAATTTTTTTGTTGTTCCTAAAAACCCTGATGGGGATATCGTCGATATAAAAGCTGCACGAGAAAGAATAGATTATGTTCAAGTACAAATAATGTTCTGATATGCATGTACAAATACATACGACTGGAGGGACATAATTCTTACACAACTTGATGATGGTTCCAAAGAATCTTGTAGTCATGAAAATCTGCTGTTGGGTCAAACCAAAGAAGTGTCCTTTGCTCTCTGAAGTTATCACCATTTGTAATCACATTTGTCTGCAATGTGATTGGCTTGCCTTCTCTATTACCCAAGAACTCAAAGTCTAGCTCATCCTGGTTACGATCACCCTCTGATCTTAGCTGTTACCAATAGTAAATTAATAGCATGAATTAAATTCCTCATATAACCATTTTGGGACTCTTAAGATTATTTTAAAGAGAGAGGAAAGAGGCATATTTGATTAATTAAAGAGAATGGAACAATACTCACATAAAAAGCTAGGACAACTCCAGCACAATCCCTCACTGGTACCTTGATCCTCATATGAAACCACCCAGAACCGAACCATTGCTTGGATTGAAACCCAGCCCCTGCATTAATATATTGTTAGGTAATTAATTAAAGAAGAAAATCTCAGGTCAAAAAAATTTTAAGAAACAATCAATGGAATATTGAGAATTAAACTTATTTTTTTGGGCTAATAGCTATAGCCTTTGACCGTCCTTGACCTAGTTAGTGGTAGTAGTACGTACTAGTGCATCGTGCAGGTTACGTATAGATCCCATATTCCCTAATGCTAACCCTGGCATGGCCATAGGGTTTACTTATTAACTTAC
The DNA here is from genome assembly GCF_958449725.1 of Rosa rugosa. Classification (NCBI taxonomy): domain Eukaryota; kingdom Viridiplantae; phylum Streptophyta; class Magnoliopsida; order Rosales; family Rosaceae; genus Rosa; species Rosa rugosa. The sequence goes on from NC_084822.1 coordinate 39,154,154, forward strand.
GAGCTATACTAAAACTCTAAAAGAGATCGATTTAGCCATTTTTTTTCTGAACATGATCTACTTGTTATATTTTAGTACGTAATCAATGTTATTATCTTCATAGCCTGGTAGGCCTAGCTAACACAGTCCCGACCAGCTTCCATGGTTGATTGGTTGATAAGGCACCTATATATGTCATTTACATTAAACAGCAGAAATGATATTGAGCGATCGATCAAAGTGAGAATATACTGTAACATTAAGTTGATGATTTGAATCCTGCATGGAGAGATTATTGCTAGCAATTGAACAAAAATTAGAAAAAGAAAAGAATGAGGAAGATGATGATAACCCGTATATTGATCCAAGTAAATCTGCATCCCTGTCCCTCCATCCTGATACAAGGCATGATCAAAACCCCATATGACATGATAATTTTCATCAAAGCCAACATCACCATTTGCAAGCATCACACCACAAAATAGAAAAAACACAACGAAACCCTCCACTGAAAAAGCCATTGCCAAAATGCAGGTCCTAGCTAGTGTCTAGCAGAGGTGGTGGTGCAAGTTATGGACTTAGAAGTTATTACTTATATATAGAAGATGATTTGAACACTTGATAAGAACTCAAAAGAGCAAAAAGGGCGTGAGCCATCATTTTCTCTACCTTACACATTCTTACCCACACGCTATTGAATTCTCTATTCTCCATGCCATCTCCATAACCAAATTACATCATTATTACCCCCTTTTTCTTCTTTTTAATAAGCAACCACTTGCAAAACTACTTTAGGTTTTGCTCACAATAATTTCCTTGTTAGTCCAGAATTTTCATGGATCACAAAGACAGCCATTTGAATAGAAAGCTGGCAAGATGAAATTTAATTATTCTTCGACAGCATTATTTTTTCTGCACTTTTGTGATATAGCTATACAGTGCACGAAAGAAACTCCAAACAATAACCCCAGCAGCTGTTGTGACAGTCAAGCTTGACGTCCCTCAGAAAGATGGATCAAATTTTGTTCTAGTTTGTTACTAATTAATTTAAGGTACAACCCTCCATGAATACACAGATGTGAGCTTGGGTGTGAGTGTGACCGTGAGATCGAGTGATCTGTTTTGTGAATGATGGCGATTGAAATAACAAACCCTGGCATTACAGCCAAAAATACAACCCTGCCATAACGGTTTCTTATCATTTCAACTTTAATTTGTCCTATGTGATTCAGAGTTCGATTGGAATATTTGTTCTTGCCATCATGCAAATATATAGTTTAATCGTAGCAAAATCTATATACTTGATTATATTCTGTTTCATATTCACGTCAGCTCACTAGATATATTCAATATCTTTTTTTCTAAGATAAAAAATAATTATTTTTTATTTATAAATGTGATGTACGTTTATCATATATTCATTTACATATAATTGAATCTAAATTATAATTATTTTAAATTAAATATATTACATTGACAACAAATTTACCACATTCGTTTTACACTGTTTGCATATAAATGAACCAAGTTACAATATTGACAATAAATTTCTTTACAAACTTATAATAAAGTTGTCAGTAGAGTAAGTACCTGTAACAGAACTAAAATTACATTAAAAAATGACTCGCGTTAGCAATGACATGCATTTTTTTTTTACAAAAAGTGTGTGTGTGTGTGACATACATATATATACCATAGAATTTTTCAAATCATTTGATCTTTTCTTCGAACAATTTTTTCAAGGTCTTATTCACCTAGTGAGTAAGATGAGAACTTAGATTTTTCTATCCGAAATGTGAGGTGTTGGCAATTACTCTTTTTTTTTTTTTTGAGTTGAAGGAGGTCAGACTTTATTGATAATCAAAAATAATTTCAAGGTACAAACTTTCTGAATAAGAAAATAAGAATATAGCAATAGCGCAAGCGCTGTTTTACCACTACGGAGTGCTGCCGTGTAGTGAATGTTGTAGTCGATGGTATGACTACCCATACATATCCAACTCACAAAAAGACAAAAGTCAATATGAGAAAGAACAGAGGGCAATCTTCCATCAAAAGATCGAAGTCGGCCAAGGGTGTAAGAACATGGCCGTGTTGGCATACGATCCCTTTCGAACAAATACTATAATCTTGAGTCCTCAACCCAATACAAATAAACATCAGGATCCCAAAACCAGTGCAATAATTGGAAGGGAACCCAATAGAAAAGTTGTAACAAGATCCTGGGTCGGGTCCAAGACCCACCTGGATCCCATATTCGGATCTGATGTAGACCCTTCCTCCAAACCAAGCACCATGTGTTACCTGGAGTACTCCAAGTAAACCCGGCAATTTGCATCTGATGACGCTGAACTGCGCATGCCAACATCTTTTGAGAAGGCCAGATCGGACTCCAAATCCGACTGACAACGAACTCTGCATAGGGAAGAACCTCAACCCAATCCAGAGCCAGATCTACACCACCAATTGACTTGTGGTACCACCACCGCCAGACTGAATCAACGTCATCCTGCTCTATGCGTCCTTCACCGTTGAAAACCCCACCAGAAACTTGGCATCGAAGAACGTCGGGGACCCAAAACCGATCACCAACACCACAAAGCGAAGCTCTACCAGTGGGATACAACACCCACACCGACACGCAATCTGGCCAGAGGAAGACCCCCTTCCGCACCCACCGATTCGCCCCCGCAGCAGCAGCCCCGCCGGGAAGAGGCAACCCATTGAGAAAGCCGTAGCATCTACCCGGATCCCACTCCTCCCAGTAATAGCCGCCTACCTCCGAACCCGTCCCAAAAGAAAATTGGCCCCCCGACACCGCCCCAGCAACACCCAAACTTCTCTCCAAAGAGGCACTGCCTCCGAAGACAACGAAAGTAAAAATGAAGAGGCCGAAGCCTGAAAATTTCTAAATATACCCAGCAAATATCTTAACACACCCAGCTCTAGAATATTGTGTTTAATTTTCCAAATTTACCCTTAAGTAAAATACACTCAGCCAAAAACCCAGCAATCTTCTAGGCAGCAAGCACCATTCAAACCCAGCAAGCATCATTCAAAGTTTCAAACCCAACAAACATATACTCGATATAAACCTAAATGTCATCTCCATCATCACAATTAAGACTTGAGAGTTGAGACGAAAGAGAGAGAACAATAGTCTTATTTCTAGAGGAGCCCACTGATCAGGAACTTTCATGAATCAATCAAAGTCATCAAACATGCTGACAAAGAAAATGTGTGATCTGTCCAGCTTGTATCCATGAGTCTTCTCCTTGGCAAGTTCGGCTTTTCAAAAAAGTATTGAACTCAATGAAGCAGCATATAGCCCATGGTCTTTTGCGTTTCGGGTTCAAGAGGCATCCAAAATCCATCTTCCTTGATCAGTGGGCACCAGAAGGTTATTGTTAGCTTGCTGTAAATTATGCGAATGACATTTCAAGCTTCTCAAGCTTCTAAATCGGAACCACCGGAAGGTTATATCAACAACGATTATGTTGCCGAACCTGGACTGCAGCTCCGAATTCGCATCGTTGTCGATATCTTCATCGTCACTTGAAATGCTGAAGGTTTCTCCATGAGGGAGACTGATAGAGTTGAGGTCCAATTGCGAGAGATCAATTCCTAGTCTTGTCGACGTCTCTTGGATCTGGTTACTAGGTTTCTAAACCAAAGTAAGGGTAACGTTGGAAAGTACATGACAATATTTTAAGTGCTGGGTGTATTTAGATATTTGTTGGGTACATTTAGAATAATCTAGGATTAAAAAGAAGAATCTGTTTAAGGAAAAGATAAACTGTAGAGAGAATTGGGAGAATAGTTGTAACTTTTATTGATAATAGGAGCATCTATATATAGAGGATACAAGTACATAATCTTTGAGTACAAGGAATCCTATTCTAATTAGATCTAAGAATCTAGAACATTCTCTCCTATTACAACTATAGAAAGTAATCATAGTTTGGTAAGGCACACATAAATCGAATATCCTTCAACACTCCCCCTTGTGTCGTCCAAACGTGATGTCATCGTGACACCATGGCGCTTCAAATGTTGCCTCGTTAAAAACCTTGCTCGAGAAATAAAAACCATGTAGGACGAAAACAACCTCGAGGAGGAGAAAAAGAGTACAACACGCCCTTCACTCTTCGAGATCAAACATGTAGACATCATGCATCCCCCTGATTGCTACAATCATGGGAGTTCGGATAACTTTCTCAATCCGATACTCTTTACATGTTTCTTGAAAGTGGATTTAGGTAACGACTTAGTAAATAAGTCACTACATTATCCTCTAATCAGATTTGAGTCACTTCGATATTTAGAAGTGTATGTTATCGCTGATAATGAAAGAACTTAACCGATATATGCTTGGTGTTGTCGCCTTTGATGAAAACCTTACTTCATTTGTTTGATACAAGCTACATTATCCTTATATATGCATGTAGGTTCATTTGTGGTAGACTTCAAACCACAAATTCCTCAAATATGTCTCATTACAGACCTTTAGCCATATGCATTCACGCACGGCTTCATGTAGAGAAATAATCTCTGCATGATTCGAGGAAGTGACGACAAATGTCTGCTTTGTAGACCTCCAATATATCGCGGTGCTTCCCATGGTAAAGACATAACCTGTTTGGGAGCGACATTTGTGAGGGTCAGAGAGATACCCTGCATCAACAGAACCTATCAAAACATCACCATCATTTTGACGGAGGGGAGGAGAGTGACACCGGCCACTCTTGGTGGTGCCAGTGCCGGCCATCTCGCCGATCACGGTGGTGGGGACGGTGGCATTATGCCTAATAGGGTCTGATCACATTCTTCCGTCATTCATTTTCTCTCTGTAGGGATAAAACAAGCTCATATCTATCGTACTCTTTAAGTATCAAAAGATTGTCTTTACACCATTTTAATGGCATCGCTTTGGCGCAAGGCTACATCTAGCCAATAAGTTCATAACAAATGAGGTGTCCGGTCTTGTATTGTGTTAAGTACAATAATGCGCCTATTGCACTTAAGTAAGGCACTTCTGCCAATTAACACGTATTCGTCATCATCCCTTAGATGAAACGTATCCCTCTTAGGGTCAAGACTACGGACGGCCATGGGAGTGCATCTTGACTTTATCAAAATGCCAAAGCATTCATTGGCATGGTATACAATTTCTAAATCAAGACAAAACCGTGTTCTCCCAAGGTCCTTCATCTCAAACTCGGATTTCAGGTGTTCAGCGGTTTCCCTTAACTCTCAAAGGTTCAAATTATATTCATCAACATAAACCGCGACAATTGCAAATCCGGAACTTATCATGGAAACGCGTGGGCATAGTTCATCATATCCCTTTCCAATCAAGTAGTCACTTTAGTGAGCGTTTCAACCTCATTGCAAACGCGCGCCGTAGTCTAGAGCCACTTGATTTGGGTAAATGAAGTCCATAAAAAACCTTCATTATTCCGTATCTAGATCCCCATAAAGATATGTAGTGACCACATTCGTAAGCTACATGTTAAGTTATTTGGAAACTACCAAACTGACAAGGTAGTGGAGTGTAATGACATCCATTACGAGAGAATATGTCTTCTCGTAGTCGATTCCAGGGCGTTTTGTGAGAAGCCTTGCGCCATAAGGCGAGATTACCATATCTTTTTCTCATCACGCTATCTAACGAAGACCTATTAATGTCAACAGGTTTTATGTTAGGAGGTGTTGGCATCTCAGGCCCGAAATCCTTCCTCTTCGTTAGTGAATCCGATTCAACCTGGATCGCATCTTTCCATTTAGGCCAATTTTCTCTACGTTGGCATTCTTCAACGGAGTAAGGTCCGCTGTCATCGATCTCAATAATCCCACGTCCTCATATACACTAGTGTAGTTTGTAGAGATCTCTATACTCTCAGGAATTGGTTCTAACATTGAGGCGTCCCCCAACGATGTCTCTTGGACATAACCACAATCTAGAATATTCTCATCAGACGGATTTTGAATATCAATGATCAATGGATCAAGTTGTGCCAAACTCGCTCTCTTTCTAGGGCGAGAATCCATCGAACCTATGGGTCTCCTATGCTCTCTAGCGGAACCCATGGCCTATGACGCCATTATGCCACCTTGTGGCATCACCATACCACCATCCATGGTGGTGGTACCATACCCATCTCCTCTGGGTGGCACCATGTCCTCTTGTGGGGACATCCATCCTTGCAGGTATATGTGATCTCGATACTTTTAGGGGATCAAGATAAGACATAGTGGGGACAGACCATGACAATTCCTGTCGTTACTGTTGAACGTTGATGTTCTAATCTCCCCCTAACGACGGGAAGACTGTCTCATCAAAGTGACAATCCGCAAATCTAGCGGTAAAGAGATCACTTGTCAGGTGTTCTACATAGCGGACTTATAGTTGGAGATTTATATCCAACACAAATATGCATTTGTTGCAATGGCCCATTTGATGCGCTGTGGCGGCGCGATTGGCACATAAAATGCACACTCAAATATGCATAAGTACGAGATATTAGACTCGCACCCAGTTACTAGCTGTAACGCAAATAAAGGTTGAGTGGCTATGGGTTGTAGACGAATTAGCATAGCTGCATGCGATATTGCATAACCCCAAGCGGAAATATTGGTGCGCATTACCAATGTCCAGGCTACCATCATAGTCGTTTAATGGTGACTTTTCCGCGAGACCATTGAGGCGTGTACATGGGAATATGATGCCTAATATCAATTCCCAATGATATGCAATAGTCATCGAAGATTTTCTATGTAAACTCTCTAGCACTGTCAAGTCAAATTGACTGAATGGAATGATCCGGGTAGTGAGCCCGTAGCCATATGATCTGGGCCAGGAGTTTATCATAAGCAGCATTACGAGTGGACGATGGCGCGACACGTGACCAGCGTGTCCGCACATCAACCAACACCATAAAACATCTAAGCAGTCCGCAAGTTGGTTGAATTGATCCACAGAATCCCCTTGGATTCTATGTAAGAATGGAATTATTTCTTTAGTGTCCTTTGCATAGGATGGTCTCGATCCTAAAAAACAGGCTTTACAGAACAAAAGATTGGCCTTATAATCAACTAATGAAGGTTTTGGCCACAATGTCACAATTGACTTTGAGAAGTAGAGAGAGGAGCCAAGTCTCCATACATGGCGTCAAAGCCATGATTTTGCCGCGGGGGGATCACGGCGCCGGCGATGGCCGGCCGGTGGTGCACGGCGACAGCGCCCCAAGGCGCGGCGGTGGTGCAATGCTCTCTTTGAATCGGCTTTTGATTCTTACTTCTCTTCGTTCTGAAGAAGGGATGTCCGTGTGAAGTCTTTAGTATTACGGATCATCATATCATGACCTGGGTGTCCCAAACGGTCATGCCAAAGCCTATATGTGTCAGTGTCCCAAATGTCATCTCTTATGATGTCCTTGGACTTAATTACTTGAATAGTGGTTACATATAACCTACTAGAGCGACACATAAGCTTCTCTAATACTCGTTTTCGTCCGTAGTCATTAGAGGTAATGCAAAGTAACTTATGTCCATTCTTACTATGTGTTTCCACATAAAAACACATAAAAACCATTGGCTCTTATATCTTTAGAATAATTCAAATTAAAGAATCGACACTTTATTAATAATAATAGCCAATGATTACATCAAAGTTTCTGGACCAAAATCTAATCCAAAGTAAAAATCAAATTTAGATAAATTGTAATTACTCAATTCTTTTGGTAACTTCAATTAAACATGACCAGGAAAGTAAGAAGAGATGTCGGTGGAGCAAAACTCACTTAAGTACCACTAATCTCAACTAGTTTCCTAGACATCATACTTAATTGGGTGAGTCTAGTGAGAAAGAGTTAAGACAATTGTCATTTATTGATTTAAGGCATAATTGCCATTACATAATTCTTGGAAAATAAAAGACTATACGAAAAATCTGCGGCATTTTATCTTCATCGCCAGATTTAAAGTCTCCTTTAACTCGATGTTATGATCACTGTTGATCATAAAACATGGCTACCATCGAGTTAATTGTCTATCATGACAATTAATAGTCATAAAACATGTATTTGTGAGTCACTTTCTTGTAGATTCTTTGTTGTTCTGGGGTCAGTTCATAGAACTCCTTTGAATTCCACCAGTAGAGTTGAGATTCAGAAGAGCAATTGGCTCCAAATGGACAACCATATATATATCAAATTCTTGGTATTGTGCCTGGAAATTAAGGTGCTTGAGACCACTCAATCTTTTTCCCACTTGATGCCCAAGATTCTCCATTCCATATGCTTCCCTCCACAGACATCTGTTGTGAAGGGTACCTTGCACCGTACCCAAACCTTGTATTGTACTTGAACACTCTAATGGGGATGTTGTCCACAAAAAACCTATAACCCCAATAAATATCTAGTATGAGATCACCCAATAAATATGACATAGATGTATATAACAACATTATTCAAACGATCAATCACAACCCTGATTAATTTGTCATATCTCTTACGGAGATGAGATCCGTCCGTGTGAATAGACCCATATAACAAAGATACAAAGAACTCGATCATGAGCCATATGATTAGGTCACATTTTCGCTTTAGAGATGCAATCACAATATTGTGGTATATATAGCAACTAATTATAATATATATCAAAATATATTAACAAGATAATGGAGATTGGAAAGAATAAAGGTGAAAAACAAGAACTGAAATCCGTACGTAGTTTGTAGCTAGTGATTGAGTCTGCTTACACTACTTGGCGATGGTTCCATAGGATTCCGTACTTATGAAAATTCTTTGTGGGATCAAACCAAAGATGAAGTCTTTGCTCTCTATTCCCATTGTCATTTGCGAAAATATTTGTTTGTAAAGTGTATACAGGTCCATCTGTGCCCAAGAACTCAAAGTCTAGCTCATCATGATTTCCAGGCTTATTATCTGGATGTGAACTTAGCTGTCATCGACCCAAAGTTCAGATTCAATAGTAACTTTGCTTATATTAATTTATGATGAACAAAACGAGGAAAAATGTACAAGTAATTTAATTTCTTACATAAAATGTGGCGACAACTCCTGGAGAATATCTCGCTGCCAACTTCTTCTTTTTTTTATCAAGAAAAAATTTCATTAATAATGAACTGGTTACAACGATTTTGGACAACATCTCATACACCGAAATGACCACTAGACTTCACACTGAAACTATATAATGACTGACTGAAGGAGCCCAAAAGACTCCGACTAAAAGAAAACTTACACAACAACTAGATAGCAAAGACAACATGCGCAGAAGCAATGAAACTTGACACTCAACTTTGTCAACACTAACTCGCTGCGAACTTTATTTTCATTTCAAAGAATCCCGAACTATATATAGCCATGCTTGGAATTAAACCCCGATCCTAGCAACAAATTTCATAAACATTATATAGAAAGCGTATGGATATCGATTAAGAGATAGATTTACCTGAGGCCAAGTCCAAAGAGAGCTGAACTTCTCTTCCTTGGTCTAGCTTCGAGATATGATCATTTCTGTATCGAACGACGTAGGTTTCATCAAAGCTAACATTATCAGCGGCTTCACTTGTATGTTTCATTACAACAAGTACTAGAAAGAAGGTAAAAGAAAGCCGCATCATGTACGATTCAGAAAGGTTGCAAAGCATCCCTAAGGCTCTAAAAAAACAGATTCTCCTAATATATATATGTTCTAATCCGAACTACAAATAAGCATAAACAATTTTATATCACAGTAAAGATAAAACGATATATATTCAAGTAGAAAAATCTCGATATTTGCAATGTGTATATTGAAATGTTGAACTAAACGTCTAAATATATACAGAAAATGATGATTGGGGATAGAAAGTCTTTGCTCGATGGTATTTAACTATTTATGCTAAGCTCGCATATTCCACGTACTTGATCAATATCGAATTAGATTAAACAAGGCAGAAGTTTAATTTAAAGAGAGTTTCTATTGGGATCTCCAAATCTGCTCACTTGACCTCACTCTATTATGAATTATTAAATGACATATATAACCTACTATAAAATGACTATTAGGGACAATAATTATACCAAAAAAATGGTTATATTTATATTCCCTAGATTTTCCAATTCAATAATATTAGATTGCATTCTTTATTATTTTCCCTATCTATTTTCATTTTCCAATTTCACTACATACTCATTAAAGCATTCATATATATATATATATATATATATATATATATATATATATATATATATATATATATTATTTATTAATAAAGCCCCAAAGCAAACAATCAGAGCTAATAAAAACACTACCTTCCCCAGATTTCTTCTTGCAAACCCTTTTTTTACACGCAACGGCGAAAACAAGAGCAGAAAACAAAAGGGGATGAAGTGTGAAGAAAGTGATTGTGAGAAAAATTAGAGGAAAACAGAAAAGAGGTTGTCGAGGTCTCTCGATCGGCTATGTTGGAGCTTAGACTCCACCATTAATGGGTTTATGGGTAGACTCCACCATTGTTAATGGCATGTTTCCTCCACCATTATTGATTGTTTCTGGGTTTGCTAGATTTGAACGGGGACGCGAGAGAGAGAGAGCATGGTTTATCTATCTGGATTTAAATGGGGACGAAAGAGAGAGATAACCGTACTTTTTTTTTTTTAATTTATCTCTTCATTAATTATTAATTTATTAATACTAATTTAAAAAACATACCACTTGGTCGGATTTACCCCTAAAAATACGTCACGTGGCATACGGGATAACGCCGTCATGGACGGCAGGTACATATGTTGGGTCGGGCAAGGTATTTGGGGTATCATTGTGATAGTTTCGGAAACTTGGGTATAGAAATTCGGAGTGGGCCTTAGGTTGGGTACTGTTTGTATTTTTTTTCCCTAAATAGACCGTATCTTGACAGAAGAAATAGACTTCAAATAGGCCTTACAATCCTCCACGATACAGCCCACATTAGAGCGATCCTCCACACCTTCATTTAGTAAAGCCAAAGCACAGTCAGTTTCAACATCAACATTAATCATACCTTGGTGAATAACAAGTAGGAGGCAGTCCTCATAGTTTCAGTTTCCATATATAGAGTAGAACGAACAAAAGAAAAGGGGCGTGCAATAGCATCAAAAAACGTACCATTCTCATCTCTAATAATTACTCCAATTCCTCCCTGCCCTGTGTCCATGTGAAAAGCCCCATCAATATTCAATTTCAGTCTACCGCTTGGAGGTTGTTGCCATCTGGTCAAGGGTCGTTTGCCTTTCTTCTTTTCCTAATGTTGTGAACCTTTTGATGCGTCGGCATTTTAATCGAATTTAACTTCAATCCCAATATGATAATCCCCAAATGTAAAAACTTATCGATACTGTTTGGCTCCAAAACCAGTCTAGGTAGCAAACTGTCTCTTTTGAGTGCGCGAGCGTGCCAACACCGTGTGATGTAGTCGTCGGGGCGTCCCTTGACTTGACTTCTTCTCAAACGCTGTGGACGAGGAGAGCATCAACCTCATCACCAGGTTCTTTTCTCTGCCTTTTGGAAAAGGACTTTCGCCTTACGGATAAGGACTTGTGGTGTGATCTCTCGTGTCACCGAGTCGATACTTAACGTTGTAGGTTAAGCAGAGCAATCACCGGGAAGTAGGAGAAAGCACAGATTTGCTAAAGCGTGACTTTATCTTCGCTGGGTTGAGACGGCGTTACCCTTGCTTCGCTGGTTTCAACTAGGTTGAAGGTAGGTTGCTCCGGAGAGACTTTGATAATCTGTGTGATTAGTTGATTAAAGAGTTGTGTCTTGTTGTCCCTTGAAACCTGGTATTTATAACTAGGGTTTCGACGGTTCCTTGCCATAGAAGGATTATTGATTGAAGGTTCCTAATCGGTATCTGCTACTCGAATCCTATAAGGGCTCGTTTTCCTTACGGACTCCTAAATGGGCGAAGCTATAACCCAAACCCAAGTAGACTTATTTTTGGGCCACATGTATCGGCCCGTTATGGTCAATACTCTTAAGGATATTGCCAAAAATACTTTTGGGCTCAAACATTGCCCCTCAGGCCTCGAGATTAGGCCCGCGAATATTGTAATTGATCGAAGAGGACTTAAGCGACATGACTTATGATAGAAACGAGGCCATTAATGAGGGTTCGCCACTGTCGAACGCCGTTTCATCTCATCGTTTCCCTCACAAAATCTTTTATTTAATAAATCCAGCCGCAAACGTCTGGATCCATCACATCAGAAACCCTATCAGTCTCTTTCTCTAAACCCAGAAACCTCCCAACTTCTCACCCACTCTCATTTTCCTTCAGAAACCCAGAATTGGCTCCACAAAAGAAAATCGTTATTGATCAAGAAGAGGAAATCAATGAGCAAGCCGTTCATGTCTAGGGAACCAACATGGGTGCCCGGTACTTGTCTCGAACCTCAATCCAGAGACCTCTTCTATCTAGTTTGCCCAATAACCAGGCCGGATTGGGTCCTACCCCCTGAGATGTCCTTCCGAAAGATGCCATGGCCTTATACGGCCTTCCTATTCGCCGCCCCATTCAAGTCTTCCGAAAGACTCCCGGCGACTTCAGTAGTTGGGGCCAGAGACAACAAAAAGCTAAGATAGGATTCTGGCCCTCAGTGAGCGACGACGAACTCGCTTGGTATCTCGAGGTCAGATGAAGGGATTTGGCTCACTGGAATGCAGGGATTTGCCTTTTCTATGCTTCCGTCTCCCTGGCGGCGCCAACTAGATCACCTCTAGCCGCCGCCCTCTGTTTCTGGAATACTTCCAGCAATACCTTCGATTTCCGCTTCGGGCAGATGGGGATTACACTGCTGGACATACTCATCATCACAGGGCTGCCCATCGACTACGAGCCCTATGTACATGGCCAATTCGACGCTGTTGAGTTCCCTTCGTGAATGGATCAGGCTGGTCATGCTACCTTCACCAGATCCTACCCAAATTGGCGAGGTCATTATCGCGGACAACATGATGCGACTAGCGGCATCGCCTTTCTGGAGTATTGGCTTTGTAAGTACATCTTCTGCGCTTCTGCTAACAAGCCCACTGGTACCTGGACTTCTTTGACCACCGCCCTCTATAATGGCCGCCGTGTCGGCCTTGGGCAACCTGTATTGGGTTCGCTATATTGAGTCCTTTACCAGGCCACCATGCATCCCTTCGAGACCAGCATTTTTGGCCCTCTCTGGATCCTGGATTTCTGGCTACAAATCTACTTCCCACAATTCCGCCGACCAGACATTCCGGAAAATCCCCCAGTCAACTCTCTCCTGGGACGATGGCTCTGCCAGGATGCAAGGTATGCCTTTGCGCATACTCTGAGTGCTTCTCCTACCTTTACCTTTTGGATGACATACCCGACTCGGACCTGGTTCTCAATCAGAGATTCCCACCTCCTCTTCAACATAGGTTCATCCCCGGGGGCCCGAATCAAAGTGACCGAGCCCGCTTGGCCTTCCGTCACGCCATCTCTTGTTCAAACATCAGGCTCACGGCTGACGAGTTGAGCCATGAGCTTTATGCACCCAACCACTTCCCTCGCCAACTCGGGTTAGGCCAATTGATACTCTTCCCTCTTTTCGATTCCATGAATTACTATACCTCCTGGCGAAGAATAGGCCCCCCAACCGGGCATGCAACGGCGCAAAGCACGCTCACCTTGGTAGATCTTCCCCCTTGGGCTAATGTCTTTTATCCTGTCGATGGACTCGACGAGGATTATGACGAATGGTGGACTAAGGTTTCTGTCAATTGCTGGGACCTCCCGGATGACGAACTTTTCGTCATGATCTTCCGCCGCCTGGGTTATCTTTGCGAGATTGACTCTTAAGCGCTTGCTCTCTTCCCCATTCGCGAGGCACAACCTCCACGACGCTCGCATACAGGAGTGGTCATTCTCGATGAACCAAGGCCAGAGGTAAGTTCCGCTATACTCAGTCTCACAATGCCTTGACTTCCTGATTCTGATCAACTTTTCTTTTCAGCAGGTCAATACTAGGAATAGAGGGGCGCCGCCAACCACTGGCAGTCAACAAGTTGGTCCTTCCACTGCGACCGCTAGTCAGGCCGCGAAGCAAAAAGCCCTGGTGGAGGAACCTGAAGTCGAGGACTCTTCTGACGACGAAGATCCTGCAGAGGTAAGGCCTCACATGGCTTCAAACTTACATTTAATCTTGAAACCCATTGGTCTTAGATTCTAATTCCTAATTTTTCATCAGATTGCTGCTGCCCAGGCCCGCAAACAAAGTCGACTTGACCTCTCGGGCAATAACTGGGAAGAGGATGAACCAACCGCCTCGCGACTGGTATTCTTCAAAATTCAACTGCGTCACTAAATTTTTCTCATACTTGGTTGAGTTTCTAATGTATCTTGTTTCACATATTCGCCGGAGAACCATTGGTCCTTCTAGTCAAGGTGGAGTAGGTCCATCTACAACTGAAGGGGAAGCAATCTCTTTGCAGGCCCAAGCGCCTCCGAGTCAAGTGGTCCCCTTTTCTCAACCTCGTTTTGTGGAGTATCCACCGCCTTCTCCAATTGCGGTCCGAGTGTCAGATCACAACTCCCCTGAGGCTGAATAAGAAAAGCACTCCCCCAACGCTATTGGCGAAAATCTAGCGGAGCAAGAAGTCCCAGAGCAAATGCCGGAGCACATTGAACCAGAAGTTCTGCCCCCTCCGGTCGGGGCTGATCAAGATCAGGAGCCCACAATAGCGGAAGTCCTAGCGAACCCAGTAATGGTCCAGGGTATTCCGGTTGTTATCAGTGAGCCGCGTACAAATGAGGTATTCTTCTTTTGCTCACCTGCCTTCTTTTCTTATTCAATTACCCTTCTGCTGACGCCTGGGGTCTAACATCCCTTCGTAGGGCCAGAGTCCTGTTCCTACTGAGGAAGTGGCGATAACCACCGAGGAAACTGCTGGGGAAGGCCATATCAACCCCGAACTGGAGGACGAAGCAGACAGCGATCCTGCCCCCCAAGTGAATGAAGCGGAAGCTGAAGTAGGCCCCCAACCTGTAGTTGAAGAACTGGCTCCCGTCACTGAGCCTTTTGCCAAACCCTCCAGATCGGAAAGACTTGCTCGCGTTCTCGAAGTGGCCCCTCCTGGTGTTGTGGAAGAAGCTAAGGAGTCCTTCGCGAACTTCTGGGTCCTAACTTTTTGGGGCCTCAATGAGTTTCAATATGATTTTTTAATGTATCCCTAATCCATGTATCACTTAATTATCTGAATGAATGAGTGTAAAAGCATAGTAATGTCTTTCCTAATTTACACATAATACCGGCTAGTTCACAACTAGGTGTTGTCCTGAATGAATAAACCTGATGAGATCAGGCCGACAGGCCACCATTAATTATGGCGTGTCGAACCATCTTTTAACAAGCCGGATATATGTCATACTCGGGCTATTTCAGCCCCAATGCGACAAGAAAAACACACACACCCCCCCTAAAGAAGAAAAAAATTTCAAACAGTACCCGAACTAAGGCCGACTCCTAACTTCAGTACCCGACTATGCAAAACTATCACTTTGGTACCCCAAGTTTGAAGCTCGACCCAAGAACGGTACACGCCGTTCATGACGGCGTTAAGAGCCCAGCCACGTGGCATATTTTGAGGGGTAATTCGGTCCAACTTATTTTTTTTACTTAATTAAAAAAAATTTATGAAATCAATTTTTTTTTTCTTTCT
Source organism: Rosa rugosa (assembly GCF_958449725.1). Lineage (NCBI taxonomy): Eukaryota > Viridiplantae > Streptophyta > Magnoliopsida > Rosales > Rosaceae > Rosa > Rosa rugosa. The sequence continues at coordinate 39,169,853 of NC_084822.1, forward strand.
CCCTTCTGTTCTTCTCTTCAAGGACAGAGACTCTCTCTCTCCCCCTCCCCTTTGTTCTTCTTTGTTCTTTACTTCACTCTCTCTCTCTCCCCCCTCTCCCTCCCCCTCCCCTCTGTTCTTCTTTGTTCTCCCCCTCACTCTCTCTCTCGCTCTCCCCCCCCCCCCCTCTCTCCCCTCTGTTCTTCTTTGTTCTTTACTTCACTTTCTTCAAAAGAAGAATAGAAGTACAGTAGGAAAAGAATAATAGAAGAGAGAGAAAGGGAATGAAAAGAGAAAAGGGGATCTGCAAAAGATAAGGGAAGAAGAAGAAGGGATCTACAAAATAAGGTTTGGGTAACGAAATGGCCCAAATACCTATCCAAATTTAGCATGTGGATTGTTAATTAACACCGTCATGGACGGCGTGTATGAATGTTAGGTCGAGCTTCAAACTTGGGGTACCAAAGTGATAGTTTTGCATAGTCGGGTACTGAAGTTAGGAGTCGGGCTAAGTTCGGGTACTGTATGAAAAATTTTCTCCCTAAAGAATGACAGTAAGGAGAATAGGCCATAGGGATCAAAATATCATTCCCATACCTAGGGCTGGCATTTTCAACCGAGACAAACCAACCAACCGAATCCGTGCCGAACCAAAGAAGTTGGTAACCGACATTATCGGTAGCCGAAGTCTTGGTACGGTACAACCATACCTACTCCACATACATGGTACGGTAATGGTTGTAATTTTCATATATACACGGTATACCGTACCGTACCGAACTCTTGTATAATACTCATATTTTTTTAATTTTTTATCCTTCTCTTCTTTCTGGACGCTGCTTCTCTCTTCTCTTTCTTCTTTCGTCTTTTTCTTTCTTTTGCCGTCTCTTTCTGTCTCTCTTCTTGTCTTCTTCTTTTTAGTTTTTTATTCTTTTTTCTCTTCTCTTTCTTCTTTCTTCTTTTTCTCTTTCCCTGTCTCATGTCTCTCTTTTTCTTCTTCTTCTTTCCCGTCTCTTCTGTTTCTTATCTTCTTCTTCTTGAAAAATAGCAACTTATAAAGTGCTTCTCTCAGACTCTGCTCTCTTCCCAGAATCTAATTCAAACTCGGCCCTGGATCTCTCTTTTACTTCAAGTAAGATTCTTTTCTTGCTTATGTTGATTTTCTTTACTGGGAGGAAAAATCTGGTTTTGGGTTTAGTTGGTGTTGAGTAAAGTTTTGGTCTTTTATTTCTTTGCGTCTCGGGTTTTGTAACTTTGTTAGTTGTGAAATTTGGAGAACACCCAGATGAAGTGTCGTTAGAAATTCGGAGAATCATGCTTTATAGATGAATAAAATTTGAAACTTTTGTTTGATTTTAGCAGAGGTTGCAGATCTGAGGTTGCTTCTTCCTTCACCACAATCACTCTTCCATCACTGTGTGTAGTATGGAGACTGGAGAGACCCATAACCATGTGGGTCGAAGAGTTCTCAGAAGGAGAAAACAGAAGAAGAAGGGATCAGTGATGTACTGGTGACTGGTTTGCAGCCCAATGTCAAACTCGGTTACAAGCCCAACCGTACCGAACCGACCGATTAATTCGGTATACCGGTCGGTAGTGGTATGGTTTTTTGCATACCAATATAAGTTGGTACGGTACATGGTATCGGCCTGTAAGCTCCGGTACCGAACCGAACCCAGCCCTACCCATACCCGACTCATCAAAACCAGCCCGGCAGCCCACCCGAAAGTTTTGTTTGACTTGTGAGTGGATAAGCTGATGGGAAGGAACCCAATCCAACAAGAATCTTCCAAAAAGGCCAAAACAACGTTCAGCACAAAGTACACATCCGATGTCAGTAGTAAAAGCCCGAGAACGACCCACGAGTCCAATCCCACCGCAAACGCCATCCCCTCCCGTACGATTCCATCTCCCTTCACTCTCAGCCGTCAATTTACCCTCCACAAACAACTATTCCCTCCCTTTTTCCCGGATTCCAAATTCCATTCCAATCAGTTTAATATTTTCCGAGCAAGAACAAGAACACCAAAAGCCCACATTAATAGCGTGGCGACAACGCTTGGTTTCTGTGCTTTTAAATGGTGAACAGTATGTTTCTTTGTGCTTAAATTGCTGAGCTTTACACACAAAACCCAAGCAAAGAAAGAGTACGAGAGAGAAGAGAAGGGTTTGAAGATGTCAGGGACAACGGGAGGAGCTCCGGAGGAAGATAAGAAGCCCAGTGATCAATCTGCCCACATTAACCTCAAAGTGAAGGGTCAGGTACGTCCAACATGCAGTTCTTGTTTCAGATTAAATTTGGGTTCTTTTGATATCTTATGCCTGCTACAAGTTTGGTTAGGCTGGCACGGAGGGACTTTAGAATTCTATAACCAAAGACGCTGAAACCTCCTAGCTTAACTTGAACTTGGGTCAATTTCACAGAAAGGTCATGTCAGCTTCAATGTAATAGTGTGTACATTGATTGCTATAATCTTTTAACTAGGTGATATTTCTTTAACTAATGTAATCAGTATGATTGTAGCCCAGATATTGAATTATCTCTGTCTTTCCTGATTTGATTTTGACTCCTAGAACTATGAATTCCCTGTTATTTTCAAAGCTGAATCTGTTTTTTCAAAGAATATGCACAACTCTTAACACCCCTCATTGTATTTCAAAGTTTTAGGCTTTAATTCCAACTGTGTTGTTGTTTTCAAACTAAATCTAATTTTCCAAGAGTATGCACAATCACTACTAACTCTCGTGTATAAGGTTTTGGGTTTTGGCCCTGTTTTATGTTTCATTAGATTCAAGGGTTGTATTGGAAGAAGAATGGAAGCAAACTTCCAACTTTTGCCTCTCATATTGTACTTATTTATCTTTGATTCATTCATTCATCTTCTTCCTTCAAACTTGCACAAAAGTTGGAAGTTAGCCTCTGCTTCTTCCCTCAATCTAATTAGTTGCATATCCGATCTACTCTTGCACACCAATCGGGGACTTGGTAATGTATTGTGAGACAGTGGGTTGATTAGTTAGTGGTCGTAAAATGTTTTCTTATCCTGCTTCATTTTTGGGTTTTTGTTTACAGGATGGTAATGAGGTATTCTTCAGGATCAAACATAGCACCCAGCTGAAGAAACTCATGAATGCCTACTGTGATCGGCAGTCAGTGGACATGAACTCCATTGCATTCTTGTTTGATGGACGCAGACTCCGGCCAGAGCAGACTCCAGATGAGGTAAAATCTCGAGTTATTTTGACCCTCTATTTCGCTATCAAAATTGACTTTCGTACCTTAAACTTTCCTTTGGTGTCTTGTTTAGCTTGAGATGGAAGATGGTGATGAGATTGATGCAATGCTGCACCAAACTGGAGGAGGGTGGGCATGAGACCCTTTCGCTGCTGAGGACTGGATTCCACAGAAGATCAAGTTTCTTACTTCGTTTCTTCTATCGAAAGTGGCTCTAATTTTAGAAAAAAAAAATGTATATGAAAGATAATGTTTCTTATTAGTTGTTATGTAATGGAATTCTGAATGGTTATTGCTGCTAGTCTAGTGTGCTGATGCTAGAGCGGTTGCAACTATTCTGTTGTTCTAATTTCACCATGAAACCCTTTCGCTGCTGCGGACTGGATTCCACAGAAGATCAAGTTTCTTACTTCGTTTCTTTATCAAAAGTGGCTGTAATTTTAGAAAAAATGGATATGAAAGATAATGTTTCTTATAAGTTGTTATGTAATGGAATTCTGAATGGTTATTTCTGCTAGTCTAGTGTGCTGATGCTAGAGTCGTTGCAACTATTCTGTTGTAATTTCACCATGGTCTTTAAAAAGTACTTATTTAGCGCAGTTCTTGTGTCAACAAATTCTTCAACATATATTGGGGTTGATAGAATATCATGAAGCCTTGAAACTCTGTCATTTCTGAGAAGTACATATCAAGATCAAAACTTATGACTTTCTGAGAAGTATACAATCCTAAGTACTGAAAACAGTTGTTGCTTCAAGAAGCCATGTGAAACAGGCAAAACTGGGAAGAGAGTTAAAACAGCACAGCTTTGAAACTGTAGTCCAATAATCCCCGTTATCGTATGGAATCCGATCCTTTGCGTATCCTAAAGCAATGGCTGAGTAAAAGGTGGCTGAACTCAAGCAGGTATCTGAAGCTTCTGGTTGTTTTTCCAACTGCATAAATAATCACAAAAGATGAATGAGGGAAGACACACATTACTGCAAATAATCGTTGGAATCTAAATATATGTATTTGTAACATTACCTGTGGAAATAATAGTAGAAGAAGTCGCCATAAAGCAGTGTTTGAACAATCCCAGCAATCCATGCTGCAACAGCCAATTAGCAAACAACATAAGTATAAAAGCCCAAGCTAAGCATTATAATTATCAAAATCAACAAAGCTAACTAGCATCCTCATAAATTGCATGGAAGAACTTGTAATGCTAGGGGCTATGCTCAAAATATTAGACTCATACTCTAATTGGGGACGGAAAGAATTGATTTTAGAGCTTATCAAGTGCTGTTTATGTGAGTAAGTTATTAGTGCATATTCGAGTTGATCATTCCTTTACCAGATGAGAACAGGAAATAGAAGAACTATTTACTGAAGTGGTGGTGATCGGATCCCTCACGATTTGAGTGTATTAAGTCAATGAGAAGATTAAATCCAAATAAAAAAACTTAAATGCTACGGAATGACCAAAATATTCTAACTATTAAGCCAACAATGTTAAGAAAAGGGTATATATTGCTTATGGTGTATATTTAGACACTAAAATCAAATGATGCCCACATGCATGGAAACTCTCTGGAGCCATTCTTACGTCAAAGTTCATAAAATCTGCTTAAACATAGCATATGCATGCGTTCAGTACAAGTTACAACCACCAATACATCAGGACTTATCTCTATATAGAAATGGGAACAGAAAAATGCACGTGAATAAGAAGGACATAGATACAATGAGTGTGCAGCAGTGAGAGAGAAGAGAAGCATACGTGTCCAATGGATATAGTGTGGTTCAGTGAAGTAGCGGTAAATCCAGTTGAGGATGTATAATGCTCGGTATGCACTGCACAGGTAGTTTAGGATATTAGCACAGCACGAAGGATATACAATAAAATCAAGCATAGATAAGATATTGATAATAAGTTGCATGAAAAGAACAATTGCAATACTGCTGCAGAGGATATATCTAAGTTCTAAGCTAATAATTAAGAAATCAGAGAAAACAGAAAAGGCATTTATATTGTGGATGAAAGATTTTAGAACAATGTAGCTACATTTAGGAGTACACTCAGTGCGGTAGGACCCCACATCAACTGATATAACAAGCTATATTCTTCCAATGAACACACACACACGCACATAATATTTAACTGGATACATGTAGCTAATACTCTAATATAGTAGTGCAGGCTGGCAATAAGTACTTATAAACACGAGATACAACTGTAACTTAATTGTCCAGCATTAGCTATTTATATAGGTCTAATGAAGGAACCAAAAATATGATATAGAATTGTATTTGTAAAGAAAATATCAGGGTTTTTGGAATACCCAAGGAGGAAGACGTATTGCCCTGTCAAGTTGTCAATATTTCTCGTTCTCTGTAACAGCACAAGCTGAGGAAGGATAGCAACAGCTTCTAAAAATAATGAAAATGACCACAAGACCTGGTTCATATTAATAGAATTTAGAAAACCAAAATTAGTGTACTGCAGCTATTTTCGTGGCACAAGTTCTCTATGAGATGTAAAGAGAGACAGGAAGAACATATGACCACACAGAAACACAAAAGAACAAGGAAACAAACCTCCTTGAAAGTGAACTTCTCATTGAATATTAGGGCCAAAACTAGACATGGTGCCAGTAGGAAATGATGGCGGAAGGTGTCTTGGTCTCTATCATAGGACCTGCGAACAATCCTGTGCTGCCTAATGTACCAAACAATTGAAAAAGAACTCCCCAAGAATATTAGCTTCATGACGGTGTTATATAAAGATATGAAATCGGTGAAAATGTCCAAGTAGCGAGTAACAAAAACAAGGGCATAGAGTTCTTGAGTCTTCAAAGAAACACCTGGATACAATAAACAACATCACAACAAATAAAAGAAGTTAAAAATTGGTGGTAGTAAGTAGTAACCAAGTAAATTACCCAAGAAAGGGACACAGACAGAAAGATGAAACAGCTAACTAATCCCCCACTAACCCAAATATTCAACGGCAAAAGATTTGCGTAATCCAATAAGTAATCAAAATTCAAACTTCAGCCCTCATTGTAAAGTACTAAAGAGATGCCATCTGTCCGAAAGTAGTAAACAATAACAACATTTTGGTTATTACATTGTTAACTGGACTAGAAGTTAACAATCACTGGTTGTAGTAGTAACAACTAATGAAACAGGGCCATTGTAAAACAGCAAAATAATCCCTAATATCCCAGATACTGAAAACAGAATCACTTTATCCACTAGGTCATAAAAATTCAAACTTTACAACATTTTACTGTTAGACGAGCCTCATCATTCAGAACCCAATATCCCTCTTCAACAAAATCCAACTTATAAGGTTTCATCCTAACCTTGCAAGCCATTAAACACAATGTCATTGAAATTACAACTTCAAATAATGGGGTTACAAATTCGGTTAAACACAAACTGAAATGCAGCAGATACTAACACGCATTGCCGTCCAATAATAGTAATTACATATAGATAGAAAGAGAAAGAGAAAGAGCAGCAGTACCAGCACAGGATTTGATGGTGTGGATCTTGAGGAGCAAGACGAGAACGCTGGCAAGATGGGTCATGTCACCCGCTAATCTGAATATATTCATTTTTGATGGATCCGGGTCTTCGTGGGTTGAATCCGGATCTCTCTGCTGATTTCAGAGGGTGCTGCGAACCCAAATCACAGGGAGTTGGAAGCTCACAGAGGAAGGAGACTGCAACTCTAATTTCAGTTAGAAGTTTCTGTTCCAGTGATGACGAAATGTCAGCGAGTTATATCAGTTGGGCCTCTTGGGCCTCTTATAAATCTATATTTTAGAAGGAATAGAGACAAACATATTTAAATACCTCAGTTTTTTAATTTTATTTTATAAGATCTAATGTTTAAACCACATTTTTAAAAAAAGAAAAGATAATGCCCATCTCAAAAGAGCTTTGGAATGTTTCGACCTAGCAACTCTCTGCTAGGGTTGGGAGAGCGCCGCCCTCGGGTTTGGCCTCTCTGTACCTTTCTTCATCTTGTATGGAGTACACCTACGGCGTCTCCTCTGGGGGTTCCTAAATCAAGATTGGCTTGCACCGTCTCTTCTCCGTCGCCGACTCCTTCTGCGCCATGGTGGCTGGTAGGCACAGTGACATGTGTACTATCGGAGTTTCAGCCTCTTGATGTTAGTGGTGGCTTAAGGAGACCACGGCGGGCGAGGCTCAAAGGTCGAGGAACGTTACCGGCAGCGCAGGGTGTTCTGATTCGATCATGGCGGAGGGGATTGGAGTTTTCGTTCGGGTCGGGTCAGATTCTATTTGAGCCTCCTATCTACGACTGGCTGCAACTCAGACATGGCTATCTCCTGGCTCTTCGGCGTCTGCTGTTTGTCGGGCGGCAAAGATGCAGAGGGGTGGTCGTTGATCTGCTGTTTGGGTGGTCCTATTTCCAAGGTGTTGGCGTTGGTTTGCTTAGATCGACTGGTTCACACTTGTCATCTGGCGGTGTTGGAGTCGGGAGTTGTCTGGATCATTGGGGCAAGTCGACCGGAGGCTTGGTGGCAGGTGGGTGCGGCGATGGCGGCAAGACCAGAGTCCCTATTGCATTGACTACAATGGCAAACCCTAATTGGGTTTGGGTTTGGGCTTGGCTCTACTTTTCTGACTTGGGCTTGGGCCCTCATGGGTTGCCTAAGGCTGCAGAGTGTGGGTTTCTTCTATTCTGGATTCGAATTTGGGATCCCGGTGGATTTCTTATAAAAATTTGGGATCCAGGACGACAACCTCGACTTGTCAATTAATTTTGTTAGATCGCAAATATCATAATCTCTGAGGGTTTTTTATCTTACTTCGGAGATTACTGATTTTTGTTTGGAATTAATGTGCGTGAACTGTCTAAAAGGTGGGTGTACTGGGGGTATAGTGGGTTCCTGTTCTTGTTTTAGAATAGGAGTCTCAGGGTACTCTGAGAAACGATTCTTTCTGTCGACCCCTTAGGGGTGTTTCGTTTTTGTACTGCTTGCTGAATCTATATAATGGGCTGACCTCCTTTCGTCAAAAAAAATGTTTAAACTAAAGAACTCATAGCATTGATATGACCCTCAATATGGGGTAGAATAGTACAAGAACAACTACTATGTGATGAAAATATGAGCACTGAGTGAGTGGTCTATGTTAAAACAAAAACACTTCGTCTTGTAGGCAATCTTTTCTACTTGACTCCACACGCCGAGTACACGATTATGGTACGATGAAACCAAGCACTTTTATAAAGGCTTGTAGAAGAGGTTTGGCTAGCATAGACAAAAATAGAAACAAACTAGGCAACTATAATCTCATTCCCCTTAGAAGTTAGAAGGGTCGAAGGTCTTAACATCAGAACCCTAGCTAGAGCTTGTTCCAGATTACACCACATCGGCGGCATTGCAGCCTGAACTACCTAGGGGAACACAGGGCCAGCATAGGGCAGGCCAACATGGGTCAGCAGGTAGCAATCACGGTTGTGCCCGTACAAGTTTTTTAAAAAAGAAATCAAGATCCAAATTCAATCCATCTTGCATTGTAAAACTCCAACTGAACACCACAAGCTATCGTAGGTTGACCTCCACATAGAATTGGATTCGACCTGCTGCAAATTCCATCGAGTCTTTGGTAACAAAGCAAACTAGCGCGCTTCCGATCAGCTTGATGCATCTGTTTGTGTGAAAAGCCGGCGAAATCCCCCGTACCTTGATCTGAAATGCCAGTGAGTTAATGGGACGTTTGCAATCAGGTTAATGCCATCATAAGAGGCTAAAACCACCAGCGCGTGATCGAACCCGACTCGCTTCTCTGGCTCGCTTTAACACAGTTAGGGTATTTTTCTTTCTAAAACACTAGATAATTAACTATCATTTTTTTGTAAGATCTAATTGGAGTTTAGGAAAATGTACATGTGAACAATGGGCCATATATAGAAGACACTCATTTCAAAATTTTGATTCATCATTTCATCCAATAAGACACTATAAAGCATAAAAAAATAAAAACATTCATTGAAAATAATTGACCGTACTACGTTCGCTTAGATCTATCCTATAATTTTATATTTATATGAAGCGCATTAGGTTCAGACTTTACAAATCTAATTCTAACATAAATGCACCAGGATATGATAATTTAGATAATTTTCACTTCCTAGCTGGACCATTTGAGTCATTGACTTGGGTGCGGGAAACGAAGTCAAGTCTATGCAATTTTCATTACTAAAATTAGTCGGATCAAGAATCAAAAAAAAAAAATTGTAGAAAAAATCCAAGACATAAATTCACCGATTCTCTATTAATCTAAATTGAATGCCAAGCCTATAGAAAAAGACCCCAAAAAAGAAAGAAAGAGAGAGGTCAATTAACAAAATAAAACAAATTTGGAATTTTACTAAAAGCTAATATAATAAACCCCTTACAGACCCATCTGGGCCCCGCCGAGAGTAAAAGCGTGCTCTGTAATATTATGAAAATTTACCAAAAAGAAAGGACAAAAAACAAAGAAAGAAAATGATAAAAAATGAAACTTCCTTAAGAGAGAGAGGGGGAGGTGGGTCGGCCGCTTTTTACTTGTCTCTCGTCTTTGACAGTCACACAGAGACAGAGATAGCGCGAATCTCAATCAACGGAGAGAGAGCACTGAAAATGCAATATATATAGAGACTCACTCTCACCCTCAGCCAAATCGGTAACGGCTACTTTTGGGGTCAAGTGATTCAGTAACCACTGCAAACAGGAGTAGTCTCTCTCTCTTCTTTGTCTTTGCATTTTGGCGTCTGGACGGTTTTCCGTTGCTGCTGCTGCTTCATAAATGGATTACAATAATGACGAGTAAATACCCTTCTCTCTGTCTCTCTTTGACTTGTGGGTTTGAAGATTTATGTGATGAGAATAATATTATTGGGTTTGTGTTTGTTTTCGGTTTGGTGTGGCAATGCGGGACTGGGGGTTTTGCTTGTTTGCATGAATCTGTGGAGGCATTTGGGTGTGGAAAATTGGGTATTGATTTAGGTTGGAGATGATTGTGATTTAAGGGTGATGATGTGGGGTGGGATTTGTGATTTACTTGGTGGGTCATTGTTCTTTGCTTTTTGTTTTGCTTTATCATTTGCTTAATTTCTGTACTCTGTTGCTTAAAAGCAAAATGCCCATATGTAGATTATGAGAGTGCTTTTTATTCTAGCTGTTCTATTACCGAAGCGTCTCTTTATTGATATATGTGTTTAGCGTTTTACATGTGCAAATTTCGTTTCTTCTTTTGGATTGTTGGTAGGTTCTCAGTGCTCATTGTTTGGCTGTTTATTTGCTGAATGAACTTCTATTTTTGTGAAATTTATAACTTGTAGCTTTGTAGATTTCATTGCTTGTTCTGCGCACTTATGTAAAATCAATTGGCATTGGAATGTAAAGAGAATGGAAGATTTGTAACGTGGATAATGGAAGATTTGTCGTCTGAGCTTAACGTCTGCCTTGTATAAACTTTTCCACTGTGGCTTGTCTGGGGTAATGGTGAACTTATTGCTGACCATTTTTTGTTGTTGTTTGTGAACTGATAATAGTCAGCGCTGGGATTGGCACCGGAATCCTCGTATCCAAAAGGACTCCAATCACGGTACGTTGTTGCCACAGTTCATGGTTTGCTAATAAATAGCCGTGCTAGATGAAGTTAGTGATTTCTGTTCTGGTACTGTTGTTTCTCGCAGACATATCTGAATCCCTGTGGAATGGAGTGCCTCAGAATCAAGAGGACCTTTCTTACATGTTGGATGATGAAACAACCCCAGTTAAGGCTTGTGGGGATTTGGCCTATGAGGTTAACCAAAGAGGTTGGTTTCTTTGTTATTTTCCCTCAATGTCCAGCATTATTGCTTTTCCTGGATTTGCAATAACGAACACCGTCCTTTTTTTTTTGTTCTTTTAATGTCAGAAATGTGGGTTTCAGATAATAGAAATAAGGAACCAGAAGAACAGAGAGAATCTTTCTCGCAAGTAAAAAGGCGTCGGATGCTACAATTTGATACTGAAGCAATGGATTCTTCCCTTTCAAGTGAAGACTTATCGTCTACATTCTTGAAATCAAATGTCTGTGCTGCGTATCTACTTTCTTGTATGAGTTTTATGCTATATCATTCATAGGCTGATCACGAAAAAACACAAATAATTTGCATATCCAACTACTTTTGAACTTGTGATGTCAATAAGGGCATATTTGTGTTTCTTCCATTTATGCTACAGAGATGCTATAGTATTTCATTAGGAAGGGAATGGCTTTTTATATCTGCAACTCATCTGTGGTAGATATTTCATATTGGTGTGCTGGATGTATGCCTAATGGTAGTAACATTGTCTATGCCCTTCTCAAAAGAGTAACTCTGTCTATGCGACTACAGTTTCTCTAATAGTCTAGCTTTGCATTTGGTTTTGTAAATGTTAGAAGGGAGATTTAGTTTTTTACATTGAGTGGCCATTGTATGCATTAGATCTAAGTTTTTCCTAAAGACAACATATCAATACCTATACGGCATGTATCATTGAATTTTCCTACATTTACTTTTTTGTTATTTATTCAGGAGGGGGTTGATTCAATTGAGGAGGCTTTTGAAGCAACAAATTGGGTATCTGGGTTTTCAGGTTTGTCTCTTCTAGAAGAAATCTTGCTGGTGGTTGCTATCCTTTGTTGAATCATCTTTGCTACTTAGGAGATTCTGATAAGCAATTATTATTATTATTATTATTTATTTTCATAGAAAATACATCTGCCTCTGGCTATGAATGCCTAGATGAATCACCGGATAGGTGGATTGACGAGTGCTTCAATGATCCTGCTGATATGCAATTCAGCCCTGATGATATGTATGCTTCTTAAAGCTCTATTTTTTTGGTTCAGTCAGCCATCTACAATAATCTGATTGCTTTGTTTGTGGTATTCAGGAATTTCTCTGGTGCATCTGATGTTCATATTGACATTGCAAGTAAGTTATATTGGTTCTTCATTAATAGTTTGTACTTTCTCCTTTGTTCCCATATGATTTAACCCCTCGATCACTTCTGAGTGTGTAAGCTTAATTCTCTGTTTTAGAGTTGTGCGACATCCAACCTGAGTATCATGCAAATGTGAATCAACATCGAGTTACTCGAGCACCTCGAAATATCATATTTAGAGGTATTTCCTTGTTCTTGACATTTCTATGTTTACTGTATTGCATGTACTTGAAAAAGGATCAGCAATCTATCTTGAACTTATTGGATGATTATATGGCAACTTCCTAGACTTGTATACAATAAACAAGCGATGAATTACAAAGGTCACTGACCTTTAATCTAGATATTATATGTCCCCAAACCCACCAAGATTCTCTGCCTGGATCATCAAAGATTATGCTATGAAATTATTGAATCAAAAACCAAGTACTTGAGGCCTTCTGTTTCTGTGCATAGGTAGGAAGTCTTACATTCGGACTCCCACTAAGCTGGCTACTTCTGTGGCATATCCATTTGCATTCATTAAACCCTCTGGAACCCATGGAGCTGTAACTCTGAAGGACATAAACCAGCGGATCCGCACTCCGCCACCTTCAAAAGCAAAGCAAAAAGAGCCTGAACCATATCCCACTTCAGCCTTTTCTGGGAAACCTGTCGTTGGCAAAACTAAAATTCGCACTGAAGGAGGAAAAGGCAGCATTACAATAATGAGAACCAAAGGCTAAGAGTTACAATCTTGCCTTTCTGATGCCCTTCTGCTTTGCCTGCTAGATTTTGTGGATGAATTTTTCCTGTAATATTCTAAAGCAATCAGGTACAGAAGTGAAGCTGCTTCTTTTTTCTGTTGACTTGTTTTGGGAAATCATAAATCACATGAGTGTTTATGTTTCCAAGTATGTTCTAGGCTTCTAGCTGTCGTATAGTAGTATTATACATCGCATGACTGAGAACCAAAGTCTACTAGGTACTAGTTTGTTTTTGTTTCTCTAAAACCATGTTATGCTTTCAGGAATTCCAGTATATGCAAACTGGTGTATCTAGATTATGTTTCTAGAAGGTGTATTTAAGCTGAAAAGAATGCATACTGTTACTGGTTTTGCGTGCTCTTTTGTATAGCATTGAAAAATATGTCTTGGTGCGTAAATTGTAATTCTGAACATCTTAAATCAGACGTCGGAAACCTTGCTTTTGTGCTGTTGAAATCATGTTCTTTTACATTGTTCTGCAACATTTGCTTCTTAAAGGTAGTTCCCCATGGATGGTGTTTATTTATTTATTAATTTTTAAATTTTTTTCGGTAAGATTTTTAGCTGAATATACGGTTTCTGCATCTTTAAGTTTCTTTCACTTTGTAATTTATGGTAGAAAGTTAAGACCGGGTTGGATCCCCTTTTTGAATTTCTGTGCTATTATTTGCTAGACAGCCGGCCAAACACAAATATAACACTTTGCGGGTGTGTTAGGATTAATTCAAGCAGACGATCCAGGGTTAAGACCTGGTAGAGCAAACATCCATTAAAGCTGGATTATCGTTTCCCTGAGCTAAAAGTTGCCTGAGCAGTAGATAACCCGGGTGACCTCTTAGTTGCAATGGTTGCCTTGGGAGTGAATTTTCATTCTGGTGCGGGCTTTGTGGGGACGAAAAAAAGCAAAGTTTTATTTTTTTTTTTTCTATAATTTTTTTTATAAGCAGAAATTACAATCAAAGCTCGCGGCAATCAAGATTACATAAATCAAAATCGAGAGTAGGGTAAGCATGTATGGGGGAGTTTCGAGCTCAAAGCTGGACATCCGAATTGTTTATGACCAAGGGCAGCTACAATATCATCCACAAAATTCTCTAAGACATAGGAAATAAGGAGATTATTTCGAACAAGAAATTTGATTTCTTGAATTAGAGTATGCAAACGCAGGGGGGACGGGGGGTCAGATTGTCTATTGATGCAATCTATCACAAGCTTAGTCTCCTTCAACTAAGATGCGCTTGAAGCCATTTTGGAGATCATGAATCAAACCATCTCTTAAAGCTCTGCATTCAGTTGTAGGAACTGAAGAAGAACTAATGTTATTTGCACCAGCAAGCAGTGGTAACCCAGCCTCAACCTTATGACAATACCAATGCAGCTTCATAATTATTTTTGTAGTCATTGAATTTTAGCTTGACAAAGGAGGAAGGGGTATCAAACTATCAACTATCCAATTATTGATGTATCTGAACCATTACCAACTTTCCAAAGGACTTCTGCTTGCAACACTGGTCACTGGTCTACTCCTCCAAGCATAAGAAGGAGAGGTACTTAGAGCAACTCCACGCGTAGTCAAGAAATGTCAAGGTCGAAAAGTCAAGGCATCGACCAGTCAAGTAACTGTTCACTGCCACTGGACATGAGTTTCCACATGTTCTGTTTCTTGATCAGTCAGTACTGTTCATTTTCACTGTTCATCGATTCTTGGCCCAATTTGCGACAAAGTGTCGCTTCACGCGCCTCCAAAGGTCGTGTTTTTTTTTTTTTTTTTTTTTTTTTTGATTTGTGCCCACAGCCGGATCTTGGCTTACAACTTTCCAAGACTTGCACAATTGAACATCTTCCTCATCCGTCCATCTCCTCCCGGATTCGGTATTATCATCTGAACTTTGATCTCCCTCTTGTCCGGCCACTGGACGTGTGTTTCCCCTTTGTTCGGCCATTTTGGATATAAACAAATTTGGATGATGAGAGCTATATGAAGAGGAGGAAGAACAAAATTGGGTTACTATGAAAGATAATTTTTTGGATGTGAGATGTAAAATAAATGGTAGGTATTTATAGATAAATGTTTAGAATTTTTTATAATTTTTTTTGTGACCGTTTATTAACGTTACATATATATATATATACAGATCCTATCCAGAGCGAGGCCTCGCTCTGAACTTAAAGTGCGAGGTTGGAGTTTAGGGTCACTTTTCGGTCGTATATCCATATCTCGACCGTTCTATTTTTAGGTACTAATGTATAGATCATCTCTGCAAAATTTCAGCTAAATTGATAGTCGTTAAGGCATTGATAACTGCCTTAAAGCTAGTACCGTTCAGGTTTGACAGATTCAGTTCGTCCATTGGTTTAAGCGAGTTAGATACCTTAAAGATCATCAATTTGGCTGAAATTTTGCAGAGATGATCTATACATTAGGACCTAAAAACTGAATGGTCGAGATGTGGATATGCGACCGAAAAGTGACCCTAAACTCTAACCTCGCTCTGAAATTTCAGAGCGAGGCATCGCTCTGGATAGGATCTATATATATATATATATATATATATATATATACACTACATATTAATTGTTTGCCGTTGGATCCTCTTCTTAATTGAAACCAAAGGCTGGGACTAATTGATCGTTACTCTCTCTATTCAAATTGGACCAACGGCTCTATTGCACGTGGCACAGGCCGGCCCCTTCTTTGTCGCTACGGGACAAGCGACTGGGAGTCAAATCCTGCCTAATTGCGGCGCCACGCGTCAGCGTCTCGTCCTCCACTGCCTTCCTTCAGTGCGTCGCCTTCTCCATTCCTTTAGATGACGTCACCCACGTTATCACTTGGGCCGAGCTGGCAGATGGTTTGGCTGGGTCAAGAAAAATGTCAGCCCGTTGCCTCTTTTCTTGGCTTCGGTCAAGAAAGTGTGATTCTTGCCCGGTCATAAGCCCACCGCTGGAAGCTTGTTTTTCTCCTCCATGGTCACCACATCAGCTTTTCCTAGCTGGTGACCAGTCAAGAAGCAACCGGTGGAGTTGCTCTTAGATGAGCCTCCCAAAAATTTGAATTTAAGATGTAAAGAGCTTTGTAAATTTGAGAAATCAATGCATTTAAACTGTTCAAAAGTATCCAACCTTGTTTGGCTCAATTGCCAAATTATGGAAATAAAGATTTTTAAATCTCACGCCACCTTTATCTTTGATAAGACACATTTGATCCCAAGAGCATCAATGTATTTTTTTTTTCTTTCGTATCACCTATAATAAAGTCGATACACAACTCTTTTTCTCTTTAATAGTAGCAATGACATCATAATCCGTCTCTTCCGACATATACACTTTCTCATAATAATCTAAGAGTTATTTATTTGTACCTTTTCTAGTAGAAAAATCCCATTTTGTGAAACAAACATATGTTAAAAGGAACATTCTCAATGAAATGGAAACCATCTTTCCATACACTTCAAATTGTTAGATCGGAGTTGTGTAAACGGTGTAGAGTCCTAGTGATCCTTTCACTGGAATAACCTCCTATCCTATCCATACGTGGGACGAGTTTCTGCATCATACAGCTCGGGCCAGATACGGATCCTCCAGTTGCTGAGCCAATTTAAGAACCAGCGCAATCAAAACGAAGTTTGAGCATCCTTGTGGTGCAGGCTTCAAGGGTAAAGCTGAAAGCAAATAAGAGTTGATAGAATGCATTCTGTCTCAACCTTCACATGCCTTTACTTTCAATGCTTTTGATGCTTTAAAGGGTACTTTCTGCTAATTTGATTAGCCAAAAAGCTCCAAAGGTCTTAAGGGATTAGAGACCAAGTTTAGAATTCTTGGAAATGACTATTGCATTTGGTCGACCACTTGTCTGTTAACGTGCAGGTAAAGTTGAAGTTGTGTTGTGATGATGTGATGGTCCATCTTGGCCTAAATTTGACGGTTTGACATTGTGATGAGTCCGAATCTTCACTAACATCAATCCATAAGTATCACCCATAAGTTTTGAGAAAGACTTCCGTACGGCACCCGCACCACGTAGCAGTGCGGCGGCCCAATCAATGCTCAAGCAGGAAGGTATTTTAAGTATTTCACATTAAAAATTAGGAGCAGTTTCAAAAAAAATAGGAAAAAAAAATTCTTCTGATTAGAGGGCTGCACCGCCATGTGGTGCGGCAGTCCCTATGCAAGAATTTCTCATAAGTTTTTTATGTCAAAATATCTATCACCTATAAGTTACAACGAAATCGATGTGCCACTCTAATTTCAGCTTCTATCTAATTTTACCATATATAAATGACCAATTATCTTAGAGCAATGAGACCATTTGACCAAGTGCAATATGAGGTCTAAAGTGTGCAATTTATGTGACTAATTTATGTAATTTATGCTAATCAGTGGTGTAGTCGTGTAGGCTTGCTGATTAAGTAAGTTTTATTGTAATAATGGATGGTATTGGGTTTTCCTAATTTACTTGGTTGATAATGAGCAGAATAAATCTTCTTTTTTTAAAAAAAAAAATTAGATAAAAAACTCAAATGTTACCACTAGTCTTTTGTGAGTCAAACTCACAACCTTCCACTTATAAATGGGAGACTATGCCACTAGACCAAATGATGAATGATATCTCTATCTTTACTGTAAAGAAAAAAAATGGTGATAGTAAAATGTTCCACACATATTACGCATGTGATACGATGATTATAGGCAGATAGAAAATAAAGAAATTGTATTTGCAAATTAAATGAAAAATGAGTGATCCCTTAAAAAGAAAGGTCATTAGCAAGTGAATTTAGTTACTGATAATCAGAGTTGCTTACTCAATAAATAATTTTTAAATGACCGTAAAGGACAAATTAATGAATCTAACAATTGAGAATAACGACACAGTTTTAAGAAATAAGTGAATCTAACGACAAAATTTTAAAGTGTTTTACACTTTAATTTTACGAGTGGCATACCCCTGCAATGCCCAAAGTAATATAGTAATTACTTAATGTTTTTCTAACTCAAATTTTAGTATAAAAGTTAGGAAACTGCCTGCAGTAATTCTTGGATTGAAATTGTGTTTTTGACCCACTTCTTTTTTATAGTTTCTATTTTTCTTTTATTGATTTTGAATAATGATATTTTAAATACTTTTTATATGAATTAAATTATTTTATCCAAATGACATATATGACAATCCCAAATTTGGTGAAGCCTTTAACACAAAACTTTGGTTTCCCTTTAGGCTACGTTTGGTCCGTGGAAAGAAAGCATCAGGAAAGGAGTTGGATGCAAAAGAAAAGGAAATCGTTTCCTGAAGGAAGGGAAAATAAGAGGGAAAGTGATTCATTCCAAATCTCAAAGGAATCACTTTTTCCCTTTCTTTCCTTGCATTTATTACTCACAATATATTATTTTATTACGTTATTTACAAACTTTTTAATAACTTTCTTTGCGTTACCAATTCATTAAGTTGTTGGAAAATTTCATTTCTCTTCCCATGAAAAAGACAAATGAATTACTTTCCTTTCCATGAACCAAACGAGGTCTAAATAGTAACTAGCCTTTAACCCCCGTGTTTACCGGATAGTTGAAGAGAGGAACGTGTAATACTGTGATTGTTCATTTAATATGTTTTACATTTTTAAACTTAAAAAAAAAAAAAAAAAAAAGATATGATAATTTATTAAATTAAGAATATTTTAGGTGTTTCAAATTTTAGTGAAGCTTACGACACCAAAGTTAAGCTTCCCTTTATAGTAGTGAGGATAGAGACACGCAGAGATAAGATGCACTCGTTCCATATAATTTAATATTAGTTAACAGAAAAAGATAATAGATAATGTAGAAGATAATGGATATTTAAATAGGGCATATGCAGGTTTAAGTACGTAATTATTTTTTACATAGTTTAATATTAATTAATCGAAAAAGATAATGGATAATGTAAAAGGGGCAAATGTGGGTTTTTCTGTCAAAGGCTGGACTTTCCAAAAACAGGTCGTCTTCGCCGGTCGCGCTTCTTGAACACTATTGGTCCTTTTGCAGAGAGGGTCACATATACAAAGGCGGGCAAACGCAAACAAAAATCTGTTATAATAAAAAACGGCAACCGTTACTTTCACCACCAAAATATTTCTTACGTCACCCTAAATAATATTCCTTTTATCCCTTCCGTATTCCTTTCTGGTTCCTTTCCCCACTTCTGGTATATTTTTTTTTTGCCTTTCCAGTTTCCAATGCACCATCTTCCTAAAACCAATGCCATTTCCAGATAATGGCGAACCCTTCATGGCCCTCCCTTCCCGCCCTCGCTGCCCTAACCGCCTCTCTGCTCGTTCTGGCGGTGGGCCTTTCCTTTTCCCATCCCCCCAAGGCCCGGATTCCGACCACCCTCGACGGCCCCTTCCGCCCCGTCACCGTCCCCTTCGACCTCAGCCTGCGCGGCAACGCCGTCGACTTGCCGGACAACGATCCTAGAGTTGTCCGCCTCGTTAAGGGCTTCGAGCCCGAGCAGATTTCCGTCACTCTCTCCGCCACTTACGATTCCGTTTGGATCTCCTGGATTACAGGTAATCAGTTTTTTCTCTCTCGAGTGTGTGTTCACAGGTTTGTGCAGGAAATTTGGGAATTTTGAATTTTTTTTGGTTGGTGTTTGCAGGGAAATCGCAAATTGGATACAACATAAAGCCGTTGGATCCCAAAAGTGTGAAGAGTGTTGTTCGTTATGGAAAGTTTAGGAATCCACCAACGCATGAAGCAACGGGATATTCTCTTGTTTACAGTCAGCTTTACCCTTATGTGGGTCTTCAGAACTACACTTCTGGAATCATCCACCATGTTCGTCTTACAGGTCTCACCATCTTCTTCTTTCTATTCTGCTCCTTAACTTTAACTGGATTTTTTTTTTTTAATTTTCTTTTTATTATTAAGTTGGTGAATACTGACTGGTTGGTGTGTATGTAGGGTTGAAACCCAATACAAGGTACTTTTATAGATGTGGAGATCCTTCTATACCTGCCATGAGTGACATTCACCATTTCAAGACCATGCCGGTACCCGGTCCGAAGAGCTACCCCAAGAGAATAGCAATTGTGGGAGATCTTGGCCTTACCTACAATACAACCACCACAGTTGGTCACTTGACTAGTAATGATCCTGATCTTATGCTCTTGATTGGTGATGTTACTTATGCAAACTTATACCTCACAAATGGAACTGGCTCTGACTGCTATTCCTGCACGTTTGCGGACACTCCGATACATGAGACCTATCAGCCTCGATGGGATTACTGGGGAAGGTTAGAATATGAATTCCTTTCCCTGTAATGAATGCAATAGCTTATGCAAAGTATGACTCATGAAGTTTGTTCTCTTCTGTTGTCATTGCTGGCTGTTTTGTATAGGTTTATGCAGAATTTGGTTTCTAGAGTTCCGATAATGGTGGTAGAAGGGAATCATGAAGTAGAAGAACAGGTTGAGAACAAGACATTCGTGGCTTATAGTTCTCGGTTTGCATTCCCATCTGCAGAAAGTGGATCTTCGTCCCCAATGTACTACTCGTTTAATGCAGGGGGGATTCATTTCATTATGCTTGGAGCCTATACTCTCTTTGACAAATCATGTAATGAAAGTCTGCTCAACTTGTCTAGATATCCTCATTTGTGATCCAATTGTTTGAAGAATTGTGAGGTGCTTGTTTAATGCATCTACAAATCAGGGATTACATGTTTCTTGACTTGTGCATTTTCTCCTTCTTTTTTTTTTTTTTTTTTTTTTTTTTTTTTTTTTTTTTCAATAAGCATATTGTTTGTTGTTTTGAGTCTCTCCTTCCCAACAAGTGATGACTTAATATATGTTTTCTGCTTCCTTATAGCGGAGCAATACAGGTGGCTGGAGCAAGATTTGGCCAAGGTAGACAGATCCGCAACTCCATGGCTGGTAGCTACTTGGCATGCACCGTGGTACAGTACCTATGTAGCCCATTACAGAGAGGCAGAATGTATGAGACTGGAAATGGAAGAGTTACTTTACTCTTATGGCGTTGATATAGTGTTCAGTGGACATGTAAGTAATGATAACCACCAGTGATTTTGACAATCTTTGTTAGGTTTTACCCTTGTAGAAAATATGCCTTCAGTTGTGGTTTTCTTATGCATCAGGTATTGATAGAAACAACTACATTCTATATCATGAATTTTGAGAATCATGGTATAATGTAAATACTATCAGAAGCAAATTACTGCTGATGGCTTTAATGACAAACTGGATTTCTGTCCTTTCTTTTCGGTATCTTGGTACCCATAGCATGATCTGGAAACTAGTTTAATGACTTTAATCACTGCACCATTTGCTTCCTATGTCCTTCATGCTATTAGTTTATATCGTCATTAATTTTTTAGTGAATGATGAACTGATGTTCCTCAGAGTAACTAAATATCTATTCTCTTTAAAAGTGTGCTGAATGTTGCTCTGCTTTGCTTCAATAATAATAAGGTTCATGCCTACGAGAGGTCAAATCGAGTTTATAATTACACATTAGATCCATGTGGTCCTGTGCATATCACTATTGGTGATGGAGGTAATCGAGAGAAGATGGCAATCCAACATGCTGATGAACCTGGTCTGTGCCCAAAGCCAAGTGCTGATGAATACCTCGGCATGTGTGCAAGAAATTTTACATCCGGTCCAGCAGCTGGTAAATTTTGTTGGGATCAGCAACCAGATTACAGTGCTTTCAGAGAAAGCAGCTTTGGCCATGGGATCCTTGAGGTACACCATTTTGTCTATGTTTCTATTGGGATAGTCCAAGTTCAAGAATACTTCACCTCGCTAGGAATGCATAAATTTAACTTTTATATTAATGGTTGATGAAAATATAGAGGCTACATTAAGTGATGTAATATACTATTACTTCACACTAGCCATTCTAGCTATCCTATCACTGACTTGAACAGCTATTAGAGTTATAGCTCAGTTTCACCACCTCAACTATGATGCAAATTTAACTAGTGATTTCAATGAAATGTGTGTAACTTGCAGGTGAAGAATGAGACTTGGGCTCTATGGACATGGTACCGAAATCAGGACTCTGAAGATAATGTGGGAGATCAATTTTACATAGTGAGGGAACCAGATAGATGCCTTGTCCCGCAGGTGGTTGAAAGTTGGCCTACTGATCTATGATTTGCACTGCTGGGAAATTTACTCTGGTTTTTGAAGTTACATAAGCATCGAGTTTACTTCTCATAGAGTCCCTGATGGAAAGGGCAGCTCAGGCAGGACTAATGAACAAATTCTCAGTCGGCATCACCGAGATCTTGTTTTTATACACACATAAGATAGAAGGGGGAAATTACTTTTTATACCTCAAGATTGTCTACTACTGTCCATCTTTGTATTCTGTAACATTGATATACAACTGAAATAGTCTGTAAACTAAAAAACCTCATATATACATCTCAAATATAGATATGATTAGACAAAGTTCATGAATTTGATCTAATATAAGATTGATAGGCATGGTTATGGTAGAAATTTATGATAGTGATGATTTAACCCTCTCTGTGAGTGTTAACTTATCATGAGCAACGTAATGTATTGTAAACCGAAACCAGAATGGGTAAACCATCTTTTGATCTTGATTCTTGAAGTAAGGCGCTTTAACTTGGGACCTTGCTCAACATCGTCGATAGAAGTATCACCAGACAGTTAGAATGTGTTGTTTTTGACCATAAGACAAAAATATTAAAGAAAAAATCTGAGGAATAATCGAATTCCCAGAATGTGATAACAGTTGGTAGACTCATTCCCATTGTTTTCACTGTAGAATATAGAATATACTTCTTGGAAACAAGATTGTAGAGCATCTTTCTTGGGTTTGAAATTTGAATCTTGAGTTCAAATGTTCAATAATCTTCATTGTAGTACATGATCTGGCAAACTGTCACTTTCTTAGATGCCAAGAACGGTAATTGAAATTTTTTGTTTTGTTTTGCCAAATGAGCAATAAGTCCCAAAATGAAGTAGACTAGCTTCGAAGTCATGAATCTAATAGATGTACAGAAAAAAGAGCCCAGAAAGAAGGCATTCACTCAAAGTCTGAAGCTATTGATAACAGAAAGAGATGCATCAAATTAGAAACTCGGATTGAAAAAAAATATACAAAAAAAAAGGGAAAAAAAAAAGTTTCTAAACAACTCCAATGAACGAAACAATGCTGACACCGAGAGTCTTGAGAGAGTGAGAGAAAAGCGTGTATACCAATCTGGTTCTCCTTGCTTTGCTGGGAATATAAATTTCAGAAAATGTCCAGAATTTCCAAGATGAAATTGTTGCAGAGGGGGCAGTTCCCTCTCTGCACCCACAACTCTCTGGAGCACATCCGGCAAAAGGTATGCCCGCAGGGGATAAATGCCGCGCCTTTATGCCTCACCATGCACACGCAGCAACTGTGCTCCACGCCCCCACCTTCTTCCGGTTCTTCCTCCTTCACCACCTCCTCCACTTCCTCTTCCTCCTCCTCCTCCTCCTCCTCTTCTTCCTCTTCGTCCATGGTGTACCTCCCTCCCTCCAGCCCCATCTGCCTGTCCGTCTCCTCCAACAAGTCCATCAGCGACATCCTCACCGGCTCCGGCTCCGGCTCCGGCGACGTTACCGTTTCACCGGAAGCCTTCTCCGACGAAGATGCGCCGTCTCCCTCTCCATCTCCTTCTCTCTCTGCCTTCTCCTCCGCCGCTGCCGCATCAGCCGCCGCTGCGGCGGCGGCGGCCTCGGCAGCCTCTTGTGCCGCCACCGCCTCCCTCGCCGACAGCGACCTCTCCTCGCTGATCGCCGTCTCCAGCTTGGGCCGCGGCGACTCGATGTCCGACGCGAACCGCACGGAGCTCCGCCGATTGAAACTCGGGGCGGAGCCGGCGGCCTGCGGCGGCCGGTCGTTTGCTCCGGGCTCAGCCATCGGCTGCGGCTCCGGCGTGATGTAACGGATGGAGTTGCGGGATCGGCTGTGGCTGTAGCCTGGCTGGCGGTGGTGGTTGTTGTTCCGGAGGGGGACGTCGGAGGTGGGGACTTGGGCGGTGGAGGCCCAGGCGGCGCTGGCTTTCTTGAGGCGGAGGCGGTCTTTGAATGTCTTCCACGGCTTCTTGTCTTTCTTTCCGATCAAGGCCTTATACGATTTGGGCTCGTCGTTGCGGATAATGTCAAGGAGGGTCAGACCCGAAATAGACGCGGGTATCGCCGGAGCCGGCGGGGGTTCTTTGGGTGCTGCTGCTGGGGATAAGACGTCTTTGAGGCTCAGTCCGGCTAATGCTCTGCCGTCCGCACTTGCTGACATCTGATCGAGAAGCGTTAGCCTCCGGCGACCTTCCATTTTTTAACAAAACAAACTCTTTCTCAGTCTCAAATAATTAACAGAACGAAAGAAGACAAAGAAATTCTAGTGGCGAAGGGACTGCGATTCCGAGATCGGAACCATCTCCTTCTTCTTCTTTTCTTCTTCTCTGTTTTTTGTCTTTTGCTTTTCTTGGATTCCGAGAGACTCAGATTTATGGGATCTATACGAAACGAGAGTGTGCAAACAAAAAAAGAATTCTAACATTTACTATTAAATGTCCGTTACGCACAATCATTTTTTTTTTTTTGAGAAACATTACGTACAATCATTTGTGGACATAACTAATGAGAAAATAATATTTCGATGAATTTACGTCCATAATTTGAGAAACGTTACGTACAATCATTTGTGTACATAACTAATGAGAAAATAATATCTTGATGAATTTACGTCCATAATTTATTACACATTTGAATTTACAACTCATATTATAACTGATTTTTAACTATGAATGAGACACACACATTTGCTGTAAATTATACCAATGCACAAAATTGAAGACACAAAAAGTTGTTCCAATGATGACACTCGATTTACGAAACTGTTTCTTATAATAAAAATGAATGACGTCTGAGTTTAGGATTCATTTTACGTGTTTTGATTGAATTTTTTTTCTTCGATTTATTGGCCACTAATTTTTTATTACTCATTAATAATTTGTAATTTATGAAAGGTCAATGTGAGAATATGTTAACTCACAACACGAGAAAACAACCGAAGAATTCACGATTTCGGTATGTTATTGCAAAATCAGTCGTTTTTTGAAGTTGAAATGGAGGGAGATGGAATGCAATAAATGGGATTACCTTACGTCCCGTGACCGCTGCTCCCTGTGGTAATGTCTCCGCCAGCTTTCAATAATTTAAGGGTTCTTCTCTTCTGTGTCAAAAAGAAAAAGCTCAATACCCCCAAACACGAGAGAGGGACATAGAAACATGCATATGATCATGACGAGGGAACCAGTATCAATAAATAACACGATCGATTAAAGTAAAAAGATGCAGAGAGGTTAAAAAGCAAGAAGCACTCACCAGGGGTAAAAAAAAGCTTGGGTAGATGAACTGGAAAAGAGAATGGTAAAAATGGTAATGGCAAAAGGTTAGCTAGCTCATTTTGTTTCTTTTTTTTTTAAGGGTTGTTGGATTGGTGGTGATGGTTGATCGGACCTCTCTCTTTCTCTTTGTCTTGGTTTTGGTTTTTGTGTTCTTCCGATTTTGGCTCTCAAAATCAAGGATGGGGAAAGCAAAGAATGTTGGTTTTGGGTAGAAGAGCGAGTCTCGTGGGAGCAACTAGCGAGGGTATATTTGACTTTCTAATATTTTATTTCAAAAATTATAAGAGAAAATTTGATTTTGTTTCGTTTTGCACTCAAAAATGTGTATCAATTCTTGAAAAATAGTATATGTGGTGGAAGACATTTCTCGAAATGCCCCGGATGCTAGGTTAGAAATATGATACATGTTATCACATACAACTATTAATATACAAAGGGTATGTTAATCGCATGCGCTTGAAAAACTAATAACCACAATTTTATTATCATTCGCTTCTATTTTTATTTTTCGATATTCCAATTTCCAAGTACCCATTTGAGGCATATAAGGAAGAGAATAACAGAGAAGACAAAACGGAAAGGCTGGCATTGAGCATGCATATTAGCATCTGTTAGAAGACAAAGAGTGGAACAAGAAGAGACATAGAATTGGTATGTGGTAAGTTATGCGGATCCATTTATTTTTTAGGCAATATGCTTGGATTTTTTTTTTTTTGTATCACTGCTAATGTGGGTCAGGTTGAGCGGTTGAAGCTGCTAAGTGTTGTGGTTGTTAGAAACGACTTGACAAGTTACAAAAGAAAGCAAATGTGGGGGTTTTGGTTCCATCCGCCCATCCGCTCTCATCTCCTAAGCTTTAGTTTTGCTTGTTATATGCACATGTATATGTATAGTCATTGAGATATCAGCACTATTTGATCAAGAGTTGCACAAAATTTCAAACATGAATCTAGCATAGTAGCAGCAGCTGTTAAATTTTCGCATTACTTTCAGCAACCTTCTATGTATAGTTATGAAATAACTCGATCGGAGACCGTTGAAAATGATGTTTTGTTAGACGTGGTGAGAGGATATTATCGGAGGTGGCGAGAGAATATTGTCGGAGGCGACAACTGTTGTTACCAAAGATGTATGTGAAGGTGGAGGGAAAAAGAAAGAGAGGTATTCAAAGAACAGAAAAAGGAGAAAAATTGGAAGCTTATCAACTGTTTTCAGAAAGCATACATGCCAAATGGAAGGCATCCTTCAATGTACCATGTGCATGTGTCTTTTCATATAGTTGTACATTGCCAATTGTTACCATCTACCACCTCGTGATGATTGAGACCACATTAATCACTCCCATTCTAAATAGTGTGCATGCCATATTCAAGAAAATAAGAGAGAAACACATAAATTTAGAAGGTAGGTCAGTAGGCAACCTATATTTATTTCCTTGTCCTACCAATATAATCTGTAAAAATTTTAAAATGCCTATAATATTTTAATTTAACATTTCCTCTAACATATTTTTTTTTAAATCATTTTATTTTCTCACCTTTTAACAAGTTAAACTTATAAATTAGACCTTTCTAGGGTTTTGACTAGAGCGTCACGGTGGAATTCTTGTGAGGATTCTCTAGTTGCCATCTGATCCTACAGCGCGATTCCTCGTCGTGGGTCGTAAAACACAATATCAGGGTATAGTTGAATAATTGGTGGTGAAGATGTTAATAGCAGTCGACTTCTTTGATCATGATCTTCTTGACTTCTTTGTTTTTTTCCTTGGCCGGTATGGAGCATATCCTTGTTGGTGGTCGTATTTGACTTCAGTTTGGTGTCGATGTCGAAGGGTTGTGCTAGAACCTGTCGGTGGTCAATTTTTCTTTAAATGGCAACAGCGGCTAGCCTTGTCTAACCATGAAGAGGTGCCTTGGTGGGGAATTTTGGTGCAACTCTCATCTATGGCTTACTAGAGGAGTTGACCGTCGAACACAGTGGCGGCGATAAGCACAACATCGATGGCGATGTGGGCAGCAGCGGTGTTACATGGGTGGTGACCTGGACTTGGATTTGGTCTTAGGGGTCAGAGTCTGAGTCTGAGTCTGAGTTAGGGCTGAATGGGCCTATTTCATGAGCTTGTAAGGAGAATGTCTTGTCATCCTCGCTTGTTACTTAGTGATTTAGGATGATCTGGCCCAAGAGGTTGGACCTTCTTGGATTTTTGGGTCTATATCTGGCCTTCAAGTGCTAATCTATTTGGATAATAACTTCCATGGGAGTTAGTAACTATCTTGAATGTGATTGATGTATTTCAAGCGGCTTATGAATAAGAAAGTACTTCTATGTATTTGCTAGGAAGTGACATTTTGACATTTTGTTGGTGCCAAAATTGCGTGCTAGCCCAATATGAGACTAATTAATGATTATTCCCTAGAAGGTTCTTTGTTTATAAGTTGGCTAATTTTAGCAAGCTTAAAATAGACTTGTAATGAGTTGCTTTTACTTAGAAAGTTAGAATAGGGTCCAGGATTTTTTTGCCGACTATCTTGTTGTAAGTACATATACACTCTAGCCATCGACTATTGATTCTAACAATATCAATTTTTATTTCAAAAAAAAGTTATACTTAAAAATATTGTGCACTTAAATGAAGACTCATTATGCACCATGTAGTTTATTTATCTAGTATTAAATTTATCTAATAGTCCTTGAAAAATGTGTCTTTTTAGTTTGGCTATGTTAGGGTTTGACATCTCAAGCACAAACAACAACATTATCGTTCGACGACAACTCTTGTTCCTCCCTTGAATTTTTGGTGAGCCTGTGATCATGTTATTTAATTCTCCTCTCTTTTAGAGATCTTTTTGGTTTGGTGATGCAATATTTGGCCACTTCGACAAGGTGCAAAGAGTCATTACCAGATAATCTTACCTGATCTTACTCGTTAGAGAATAGTAAAATAGAAAATCACTCTCGAAGAATGGATATCCTTAAACTCAAAAACCGATTAGTTCATGTGACGCTTCTACTAAAAGTCGATAACCCACTATTTGGAATCCCAATGGTGTTGTTCTTTTGGACCAGACTCACTGGAGTAAACCAAAAGTACGTAGGCCCTAAGTGGCTGACCAGAGCCTACAATAAAGCAGGAGGGGTGACAAAGGTAGCAGTTGAGAATAATACTAAGTTCAACAAACTCGTTAAAAGCCCATAACAACATAGTCTAAATGAAGTTACCATCGGGCGAGATCCATTCAGCACCATCGGTGGCATAACCAGGGCCGGTCCTGAGATTCTAACGACCTGAGGCAAATAATTAAAATGTGGCATCCTAAATAAAATTTGTGCCACATAACAGTACAAAATCATGTGTTTTGAATAAATGTAAATATATTTTTCAAAAAGCTAGAGAGAATAAAAGTAAATGTAAAATTAATAACCAAAGAAAAGTATATAAATTTTTATTCCTACATAAATTTCTAAAATACACAAAAAAAAAAAAGACTGAAATGGGGAAGCAAGGTTCGAACCTTGGTGGTGAGGACGCAAAATAACATCACTTCCGCTGGAGCAACACTTCATCTTACGTCGATAGAAGGAAAAAAAAAAAAAATATATATATATATATATATATATATATATATATATATATATATATACACACACACACTATATTACATATATGCAGAATTAAATCCTCCGAGGCCCCCGGGAGCCGGTGGCCTGAGACGGCTGCCTCAGGCAGCAGCCCTCAGGGCCGGCCCTGGGCATAACAGATCCAAAGACAAGCAACCATAAGATAGGACCCTTACGAAACACACCCATTGGCAAAAGAAACCCTATGTTGGCCCCAAAAGGGTTTAAAGATATATGACGAGAAATTTGAGCATAGAATGTCATACTCTGAAAAACTCACCCCATTTAGCATCACTAATCCTGACATCCCCATTCAAATCCACATAAAATGCTAATGGTGTGAAGAGAACTGGTGTGCAAGGAGGGAAAACGTTTTTGGCACCCGTGGGCCACTGCTGATGACTTAACTATTAACATTAAAACCGAAAAAACACTGGTCGAATTCTCCAACAGCACATTGTGTATGCCCCATGAAGAGCTTATCATATGTGAAGGGTTAAATGCAAACTAATCCTTGATTGATGCAGATAAGGAAAAATTCTAGACCTTTCAAATTAATGCTGACACTTAGTCTCTACCTAGATACACACCACCTCCCGCATAGGTCGATCGCTTTAGCGATCAATCCCTAAAACATTCATTGAGGTTATCCCTATACCAAGTTATTCTTTAGCAACCCGAACAGGAAGCGGCTAAATTGAATTGTTAAGGATTGCATTGCAGTCGCCATTAGTCATAGAACCAGTTGGACATATCTAAAAAACACCATGGCATTATCAAAGTGCCATGATTCACCGGGTAAAACCCTATTAAAGCACATGCACTCACACTCGCACTCACAAAATGAGCAATTAAGAAACCTACCATCTTTCTTTACTCAAATTATCACACCTCTATGTTCTATCCAGATGCGACCCATTGTTTCCATAAACGATGACACTTTGCAGTTTGCATTGGTAGTAAAAGAGAAAATCGACGACAAACTAAATAAAAGTCGTTAAGGAAAACCTTGTACATTGTTCGGTAGGGAGTACTCATGACACCGACTTGCACCAACAAAAATAGACGGTTAGATAATATTAAGTACATTTTTTTTTTTGTTAAAAAAAAAAAATTGCCTATAAATAATATCAACGACTGAGATTTGTTGGATCTGCAGTACATCCGGTGCATGAAAGAATTTTCCATCACCATCATGTCTATCAAGCTTGGAAGCTAATTAAATATATGGGGGAAATATCACCAATGGTCACTGAGTTATGACTTATTCGACACTTAACTCACTGTATTTTCAAAAATATCACTTAACTCACTCAGTTTTACATCCGTCTTTCACTTAACTCACTGCCGTTAATTCTACCGTTAGAAGCCGTTAAAATTGAGGGTATATTTGTCAAAACACTTAAAAATCATTTTTAACTTAAAAAAACTACATTTATTAGACTTTTTTTCAATTTTTTTAAATTTCTGAAATTTCTAATAAAAAAATGATTTTTTTAACTTAAATATAATTTGAAAAAAATTGTCTTTTATTTTTTTTTAAAAAAGTTAGAAATGCATTTTTTTAGTGTTTAGATAAATATACCCTCAATTTACATTTATTAGACTTTTTTCAATTTTTTAAATTTATGAGATTTCTAATAAAAAATGATTTTTTTAACTTAAATATAATTTGAAAAAAAATTGTCTTTTTTTTTTTAAAAAAAGTTAGAAATGCATTTTTTTAGTGTTTAGACAAATATACCCTCAATTTTAATAGCTTTTAACGGCAAAATTAACGACAGTAAGTTAAGTGAAAGACGGATGTAAAACTGAGTGAGTTAAGTGATATTGTTTAAAATACAGTGAGTTAAGTGTCGAATAAGTCATAACTCAGTGACCATTGATGATGTTTTCCCTTAAATATATTTTCCAGATAAGCATAAACAAAAATATATATTCTTTGTTTGCCAATAGCATCCAATAATAATTTGTTTTTGTTTTTAAGAAAAAGTTGGAACTTTTTGAAAAAAAAAAAAAAAAAAAGTTGGAAATTCCGCGGCTTCTCGAGCCTTCCATAGATAAGATCATTAGATTGGTAGGTTCTCAACAACTCGTCCTTTATATACCCACTCACCTCTTCTCACTCGGACACATTCAACCTTCCTCTGATTTCCTCCTCCGTCTTTACGCCCTTCTGCGTTCACATCGTCAATCAGGTAAGTTTTCCCCCCAAATCCTCCATCCTTTCCTTTTCAAAATTCATCTTTTCTTTTGTGTGACAAAATCGTCTAATCGATTCGCTGTTCTGATTGTGTGGATTTTGACAGGGGTTTATTGTATTTGTGATCTTGTTTCGCTGTTTCAGCTTCACTCACAATTCAATATGTCCCATATCCTTGGATCTGTTTCTTTCCTCCCTCTGTTTCTCCCAATTTTTAATTCAATTTTGAAATCTCGTTTGATTGCCGAGAAACCCTAGAAATTAATTTGATTTTGAACGCATGATGAATTTCTCGGCAATCGAACGATTAATTGGGGAAAATTTAGGGTTTGGGAGGGGTTTAGTGTTGTGTTTGTGATGTTTGTGTTTGTTTGCCTTAACTGAAGCGAACGCGGTAACCAGAGAGACCGAGATCGTGAAAGGGCTCAGTCCAGGTCCGGCAACAAGACCAAGCAGCCCAAAACCGATGGATTGACCCCTGAACAACGCCGAGAAAGGTCATAATTTTCTTTCTTTCTATGACTCTATTTGTCAATTTCAAATTCTCAAGGGTCCTGAATTGGTCTGAGTATGAATTTGGGTTCTTTGATTGCTTTCAGGGACGCCAAGGCGCTGCAGGAAAAGGCGGCAAAGAAGGCGGCGCAGGCGGCCGGAGGGAACAAAGCGGGAGGAATCAATGCCGGCGGCAAGAAGTAGGGATGTGAAGTTTAGGGTAGAAAGTTGGGTGTATATTGTAAGATGACAATTAGATGATTTGTGAGTGTTTTGAGTTTGGGATTTTGGTGTTGGGTTTGAGATGATCAATCAGATCAAGTGTTTGTCTTGTTGGGATTGGCATTGATATGATGTGTATTGTTGTTTTAAAACCTTTCAGCTTTCTACCCAATGAATCAGATTAATTCATAACTTGTTTATTTGCCTACGGCTGAATCCACATAAATCAGCTCAGCTTTTGGAGCTTTGCCAACGAGCTTAGCTTTTGCATTTATCTCTCTATCCATTACCATTAGACTGGTTGCTCAGAGAAGAACCAGTTATCTTGTAAAGCGAATAGGGGTTATTTAGGATTGCCGTGGAAATGGGATTGAAAAGTCAAGAATAGGAGCATTGCTGCCTCCATGATCTAGTAATGCCCATGTCTTTCACAAGATCTAAGCTTTGCTTTCCAACTTCACATATCTGCCAAGTCCTATTATGAGTTGCCCATACCAAATATGAGCCAAGTGTACAATCCGCATAGAGTTTAAAGCTGTTTGTGAAGATGCATTGCACCATGGCCACTTGAAAATTGAAATCTTTTTTGGATAATGAAAATTGAAATCAGTAGTATTATAATTGCCGAAAGATATCATTGAGTTCATTCTTATTAATTTGTTATATATATATATATATATAGAATCATTCTCAGGTGCGGATATCCGCACCTAATAAAAAAGGTGCGGATTTCCATTTTTTCCCCACTTTCCAATCACATTTTCACATCTTAGCCGTTCAGTTTTTAGGTCCTGATGTATAGATCATCTCTACAAAATTTCAGCCAAATTGGTGATCGTTAAGGCATCCAAAAGTGCAATTTACACGAACGGACCGAATCTGCCGAACCGGAACCGTTCGTGTACATTGTTGTAAATTGCAGTTTTGGATGCCTTAACGATCACCAATTTGGCTGAAATTTTGCAGAGGTGATCTATACATTAGGACCTAAAAACTGAACGGTTAATATGTGAAAATATGATCGGAAAGTGGGTCAAAACTGGAAATCCGCACCAATGAAAAACTGCGGACGTCCGCAGTGGAGAAGGCCTGTATATATATATATATATATATATATATATATATTTATTTATTTATTTATTTATTTTTTGAATTTTAAGGGGTTTGAAACCCAGCCTTACTGGGAGGCTCAGCCCCACGCCCGAATATTATTGATAATAGAAGGATGATTGTACACCGAGGGAGACATATAACCTTCACCTCGAGTACTAGTACAAGAATCCTCATAGAGTACATCCTGAATAATAACAGGTGCCTCTTCTAACCAATACTCATCTAAAACATATAAACTGGCAAGGTGCACCAATTTATGGGCTACACCATTTGCTTCACGGTAAATGGACTGTAAATGAAAAGGCAAAAGAGCCTGTAAATAGGCCTTACAATCCTCTATAATACTGCCAATCTCTGAAAGATCCTCTATCTCACCATTAAGTGCGGTAACAACAGTAGCACAATCAATTTCAATGTCAACATTAGTCATGCCCTGATGTATAGTCAATAGAAGTCCCGCTCTCATAGCCTCAATCTCCATATGCAAAGCAGAACGTACAAGAGAAAAGGGACGTGCAATAGCAGCTAAAAACATACCATTTTCATCTTTGATAACTGCCCCAATGCCTCCTTGTCCTGTGTCCATATGGAAAGCTCCATCTACATTCAATTTCAGTCTCCCACTTGGAGGGTGTTGCCATCAGGTCTTAGGCCGTGACTGCCTCTTTTTCTCTTGACCAGTATGCACTTTCCGGTAAATCTTATGGCTGCCTCTTTTTCTTATTTGTTTTATATATAAGCAAATCTTTGAATCATTGCCCCACTATCTGTCATAATTTGACACTTAATTTGGGTTAAGTTGGAAACATAATTCTCTGTTGATACTTTGTTGGTACATAGAAAATATAGTTCCTTGCATTTAGACTATGAAGAACGTACTTGGACAACAAGAAGCTTTCTATGCAGTCTATGTTGGCAATTACATATGCAAAGATCACGATTAGTTTGTTCAATTTGGTATCGACAACTAATTTGAGTTAATATGGTAATCCTATACTTAGAGATGTTAGAGCATCTTTAGCAGACTCTCTATTTTGACTCATTAGCTATTTTGGAGAGTATGTTTAGCTTTTTATATATTTTAGTAGCTGCACCAGACTCCTAAGTGGCTCTCTATTATAACTTTTAGCTATCTCGCTCCTAAATATAGAGAGCGAGATGAGGCTCTCTATAATTTAAAACATTCATTTTGAGTTATTTTATGTAATTTATAAATACATTTAAACTATTTAATTTTCATTTAAAAATTAATATAAATTCAAAACTAGCTAAAATAGATAGCATTGATGCAGACGTATTTCTAAAGTGGCTAGCTAAAATGATTTTTTAGCTACTTTGGCTAAAATTTGACTCAAAATGGCTAGCATTGCTAAAGATGCTCTTAGATGTAGAAATTCAATCCTCAAATAGCTATCTTTATCTGAGTTTTTGTTTTACAATAATAACAAAAATGAGTAATAGAGTTAGAAGGATATCAAATTTCACCTAAAAGGATAATGCCATTAGTCAAGTTCTATAATATATGTGTAGTTTTAGTGAAAAAATATTCAATAAATATTTAAGTCATTTAAGTTTTCTCCAATATCTGACATAAGTTGATCTAAACGGTAGGAGTGCGCAAAGTCGTATATTTGTGTAAACCATTATATAGTACGTAATTTGGATGGTATGGATGATAATGGATAATTGTATGTAGATCAGAACAGCATGACTAGTCGGTCACAAAAGTTTAATTTATAAAATCTGGTAGGAAAACGATTGTGCATGTACACTAATAACTTGTGATGATATCTTTTCCAAGAATGAGTACATTGTACATTGTATAGGGACAATTCCTACTTCTACATTGAACCCTGTTCTGCCCCTGCTCTATATTGAGACATAAATCCTATATGACAGTGCAAATCAAATTCACAATCTGGTTTGCACCTGCTTCTCATACTTATAGTTTGTTCTTGGGGTAAGGTTGAGTGGTCAATCATATCAACTGATCAATTGTTTGTCTTGGTGAGAATTGGGATTGGCATTTCTATTTTATATATATATATATATATAGGCTGATGTGTTCATCTTCTGCTTACAATTTCAGTTCAGGGAGCAATATTGTGGTGCTACTTCATTAATTTTGAAGTAGCAGCATATTTCCACTCAAACCGATCTGTCTGATTGATATATATATATATATAGATCCTATCCAGAGTGAGGCCTCATTATGAAAATAATGTGTGAGGTTGGAGTTTAGGATCACTTTTTCGGTCTCATATCCACATCTCGACCGTTAAGTTTTCAGGTACTAGTGTATAGATCATCTCTGCAAAGTTTTCAGCCAAATTGATGATCTTTAAGGTATCTAACTCACTTAAACTAATGAACGAACTGAATCTGTCCACCCTGAACCGTACTAGCTTTAAGGCAGTTATCAATGCCTTAACGACCATCAATTTGACTGAAATTTTGCAAATATGATCTATACATTAGTACTTAAAAACTGAACGGTCGAGATGTGGATATGAGACCGAAAAGTGACCCTCAACTCCAACCTCACATGTTAATTTCAGAGTAAGGCCTCACTCTGGATAGGATATGTATATATATATATATATATATATATATATGAATCCATGAACAAGGTGTATCTGTGGCAGAGATGCCGGGATCGCTGGGTTTGCTGGCGACCCGCGATCCCGATCGCGCGACCCGAAACGTGGTATGATGGAGAACCATATCGGTAATTCCAGCGATCCCATATTTACCTAGCATCAGGTCTGGTGTTCTTCAGGAATCAAGACTTCCTCGTCGGTGGGATCTCTGAAGAAGCTTATATGCTATTATCCCAACATCTCTGCAAAAAGCTTCTATGCTTTCTTTTCTTTGAATAATAGCATTTGAGTTATGAAGAAGATAATGACACGGACCAAAAAAAAAAAAACAGAAAAGACAAGAAGATAATGACTACTCCGATAGAAAAACGAAGATAATATTTAAAAGATTTATATTATAAATCCTGATTACCTCTACTATCTAATTTCACTTGTTTACCCTTCTAAATTAATGGGGTTTTTCTAGTATATGTATGAGGGATATTTACGTAAAAAAGTTATGTTTATCATATGTATGGTTATCTATTTATTTTTATATTTTTTTATAATTATACTTATCATATGTAATCTATCTTTGATTAAATTTTAACTAATATATCCTAGCGTACGGTTTTAACATATTTAACATAAATTAACCTGACAAAGAAGGTGCCCTAATTTGAGTGACCTTGGTTTACGAAACCTAGGGTTTCGTGTTGCTGGCGGCGGTGAAGCTTCGCTCCCCTGACCAGGCAAGGCTGCGGAGCTCTCGGGTGGTGTGCGACGATGGTGCGGATTTTGGTCTGGATCGTGCGGTCTGGGCTCGTTCCAAGCTTTGGTTCGGCGGCGGCGGTTTTGTTACGAGTTTGTTCCAATCGGGGCTCTCTAGGTTGGTGCCGATCGGGATCTGAGCAGTCGATCGTGGTGGTGCTCCGGTATAGGGTTCAGTGGTTCAGTCTGTTGAGGCTCTGGTTGCGGCGGTGACGCGAGCTCGTGCGGCTTCGAGAGCGGGTGCAGTTCAGTCGGGTACCAGGCTCCGTTGATCGTTTTTTGAAGTAGGCTTTCGACCCGGTCTCTGGGCGACCCAGCAATGGTGGAGGAGAGATGGAGGCCGCCAGAATGGTGAACGGCGGGGCTGCCTTCCGTGAAGGCTGGTGTGGTCCGGTTGGTGTGAGGAAGTTGGATTTGGTAGTGGCCTTGGGCCTCTACCTTACTGGGTTGTGGTTGCAGCCTGGTGAGCTGGGCCTTGACCTAGTTCTCCTCTTCCTTCTCACTTAGTTGGGCTGGATTGGGCTTTTGTGGAGGTAGTCATTTTTTTTCTAGCCTTATTTCTGTCTTCTAGATGTTACCGTGCTCTGTGTTGTTGTGTTGCGACGTACACCATTTGGGTCTTAGGCGTCAAGATGCTCAGGACAGTAGTTCCATCTTCAGATAGGGTAGGGTTAGGGAAGTTTTTTATTTGCTTTTCTCTTTTGCAGTTCCTTTAGGTTTTTGTTTTGTTGGCTAGTAATAATCTGGCTGCTTATGGCAGTTTGTTCTGCCTGCTTTGCGCAGTTTGTATTGTGCTTGTACTTGTACTATGAGTGGTTTTTTGAAACCCTCTAGCTTGACGCTGTGACGTCGTAATATATTGGAACTTGATTCCATTTCCCAAAAAAAAATATATATCCTAGCGTACCGCGTACCATAGAGACTCGCGTACTGCGTACCCGTACCGCGTATCCATACCGCAACGACCCGCGATCCAGGTAACACTGCTCGAGATCGAGAAGCATGAAGTTTGATGTCAACTAAATAGAAACTGTTCGAACTTATGGGATGTTGAACATTCAAGGCTATCATTACCAAGTATAGAAAATAAGATAATCTTATTTATCCCTTTCCGCTCACTCAAATTGACTTTAGAAGCAAAGCGGTATGTGTCAACGGCCAAATTTCTGAAAATGAAAATGAAAAGGAACAAATGGATAAACTAGAACCTCATCTCCGGAGCTTCAATACTTTGTAGCACTTGCAATAGAATACAACCATTGGTCGGCAGGAACATGGATATTTAATTATTTATACACTGACTATGTAGTATGAAGTATGAACCTCTGTTGTTCATTAATATCAGATTTGTGGGTGAGCTTATTGTTATGAAACATTAGCTAGCTTAGGGCTATAGGAACATAAAAACTAGCGTGTGCATACAACACTTGAAAAGGGTTTTACCCTGTAGTAAGAATAGGAAATGATTTATTTGGTGTCAGGCACTGATAATTCATTCATGTACATCGCAGGGGAATTCAATTGAAACTACACATGAAACTTGTCGTGATATTGAAACTCAATTGTTACAGAACTCTTAACTATACTCTCGTTACCAAAGCTCTGATCTAAAGAGCTCCAAAACAATGAATAGGTGATCAGGTTGGTTTATAATGCTACGTTGCTCTCCGACAAGAACCAGTGAATTTGGGAGCTATTAATGCCATATCTCTTTCATGATGATTAAGCTCTGCCTCCTCCAAGTTCATATCTTCACAAAGTGCTCACACACATGTTCAAACTGGGCGTACAATCTTGTCCAACAATTTTCTCAAGAAGCTTTAAAGCAGTTTCTGACTCCATCGATCGTCTCCTACGTGTTAGTAATGTCAGTGGTGTTGAAACCACATCAAGTTCCTTTGTACCGAGAAGGGCCACTTGTAATTGGAAACACTAGTATTATTCAATGTTAAATTGCCAAAAAAATCGTTGAGTTCATTCTTTCTAATTTCTTTAATAGATAAGCAAACCTCAAGTCATCGTCTTAAATTCGGTCATAACTTGCCAACTTAATTTAGCTTAAATAAGAATAGAAAAACTAAAGTCCGACAATTGTGGTGTTCATATTGTTGGTACGTTGTGTTCAACAGTCTTCATTCTAGGGAAAACCCTAGCCGAAAAAAGAGAAACGCCGTGTGGGAGTTATCCCTGTCCGGCGGCGCGCCCTCCAGGCGTCGTTGCCGGACGGGACAGAATGGACCTTGTGTCCGGAGAGTGGTCCGGTCGGAGTAGTGGTTGCGGGGCGACGAAGATGCACACCAGAGAGCCGGACGGCGTAAGGCAGAGGCGGGAAGATGGCAGGAGGGTGAAGCCAGTGTCGCCTTGCCTTTGGGAGGAGCATGGAGGGCCTGCTCGGTGTTTCGAGGTGCTGATACTAGCTCGGAGGTCGCCGATTGTTGACGGTAGCGTGGGAGCAGCGCCGAGACCCATTGTGTCTAGATCGGATCGGTTGATCCCGATATGGGTTGAGTGCTTCGTTTTCAACCTGAGGAAGGACGGCGTGGCTTGCTGGCGGAAGGTAGGAGACGGTGGTGCGCCGGCTAGATGGTTGGGTCACTACGTCTGCAACCAATTACTTCAACGTGGGCCGGATGCATTTTGGGCCTGGACTATTTGGTTTTTTGTTTTCAGTCTTTTTAGGGTTTAGGGTTGGGTTTTATTTTTGTTTTTGTTTTGTTGGTAATAAGGCACAACCAAGGTTTGGTGTGTGGTATTAGCTATTGTTTCCAGTTGTGTTAGGTGTTAGCTGTCGGGTCGTGTGTACTACAAGATGTGGTAGAGACAATCTTCGCTTCGGCCTTCTAGTGGGTCCTACCTATCTGGTTTTGGGTCAGCGAAAAAGTATGGCTGTGCCATAGACGAGCATTAATGGCCTTCTAGTGTGTAGTTCCTGTCTGGTTTTGGGTCGGCGGCGATGGCGAGTTGGGGCAGTTGTGGGTTGATGGTGTTGATAATTTGGTGGTGACGGTGTGGGGTTTATTTTAGTCCCAGGTCCGAATGTCCGGGAATTCTGTTGGTCAGGTTTAGGTCATAACGAGTGTTGGCTTGGTCGATCAAAAGCTAGTCAGGAGGACTCTGGTTGGTGAGTTAGTGTTGACACAAGTGAGTTGTCCAGTTTAGAGTTCTTATTGGCTGGACAAGAGGTGAGCTGTCAAAGATTCACCGCTCCTGCATTTGTTGTCTTTGCCATACAATTGTAGTGCAAGTTTAGAGTCAATCATTATAGAGTTCCAGTGTGAAGTCTATTGGCCATTTCTGTATAAGAGATGTCGCCTAAAACTCGTTGTAAGCAGTTCATTATTAATGAAGTTCTTATTTGATCAAAAAAAAAATATTGTTGGTACGTTGCCGGTACATATCAAGTATTTGACATTGTATTTTGGGATTGGAAATTCAATAAGTTCATGTTTTATCCCAATAACAATTTAGAAAAAGTATATGATGTTGTAAATGATATGGCTATTCATGCAATAGGTATTGCTTGATGCATGCCATTACTATTGATTGGCGATTGATATGCTTCTAATTAGCGATTGACACATTCGTAATTGTATGAGTGATTGATGTTTTACCTTTTGTACACAAGATGTAGCTCTATATAAGACTCCTCATAGTGAGATGAATAAGACACTCTCCATTCTCTGCGTCTAAACTCTCTCTCTCTCAAATTATTTTATGTTTGTTTTACAACACGTTATCAGCACGAATAGTTCTACCATTGAGACAAGATTGAGGATCATCAACCAAAGCCCTAGCCAGGAAAAAACCTCCCTGCCGCAGCCTCCCTGCAGTCCCTACTGCCCCTGCAGCATCGTCGCACGCCTGCTGCCCCTGCAGCACAGCAGCACGCCAGTTCCTGTGCAGATCAGCCTGTTTGCACGCCCCGAAACCTCTTGATCGGGACCTCAGATCAAAATCTTTCCTTCATCAAAGTTGTTCGTCTCTGTCTCTTCTATCTGACCTCCAAATTTCAGCCCTATTGGAGTAGTTTTGAGACCTGCACAACATTCGAAGTGGGAGCTGTCCAGAAGAGGCGAATAGCTCTTGGATTGGCTGAGAAGACAACCTTCTCAGTTCTGCACACCTAAGCTGAAGATTCTTCCGTTCTTCATCAAGTAATGTCTTCCAAAATCTAATTTTATATTCATGCTTCTTGCTTATTGAGCCTATTGATTTCCAGTAGTACCAAATCAATATCAGTAACATCAATTCATCAAGAAAGAAAAAAAAAAACAGATTGTGCAGTTTCTGGGATTCGAACCCAGCCACAGTGTGTACCAGCCTAGCATGTTGTCCACTGTGCCATTATGGCCAATTGGTAATTATCACCACCATTTAATATTAATACTGCCAGAAGCAGATTCAACTCCATATAATTGGTGATTGATCAATTGATTCAACCCGTGATTTGATTTTGATTGATTTTATCCAAAGCAATTACCATAGTAATTTATGCTCATAACCACAATCACTTCATTATCACATTGAGACAATTCTGAATTATTGCGTGAATTATGATAGAAGAATTATGGGCTAAATTATTACGCGATTATTACATTAACATTATGCCAGAAGCATTTGCCCAAATTTATTACCTATACGAAATGTCAGAAGCATTAATGGGATTTGAATCCAATTCCTTAGGTACATAATCGCTGCATTAATTTATTTATGTTACGATTTAAAAACATATATTGAATTTGGTTATGTTATAATCGTGAATATTAATAGAGGCTGAGTCAGAAGCTCAAATCAAGCCCAAAGTTATAGCAACAAATTCGAGCCAGAAGCTCAGGCCCAAGTTGCAATGCCAGAATAGAAGCTCACTAAATGTTACCATGACAAAAGTTATGAATCTTCTCAAACTAGGCTCATCCAGTTGGATGCGATGTCTAGGAAAGGTTCAGATGAGGCCGTGTACTTAAGCGAGCCTCGCTCCATCTAAACCTCATCTTTCCTTACCTGGTCGTATTCAATTGGAGTTACCGAAAGGGTTGAGTAATAACTTTTCATTCCTTGGCAGACTAGCCTGAGCCCAGCAGGCCCACTCTCCCTCAGCAGGACCTAGCAGCCCAGCAGGTCTCACACACCATTTGACTTACGCATGAAAGCCCGGGTCACAAGCCCGCAGACTAAGCCCGATAGGCTTCACTATCAAGCCCACTCCTTCTTTGGTCCAGCAGAATCAAAATAAAAGAAAAAATGATTTGATATTGTAAATAGATTCACCATATCTAATGTGTAATTAATTGCCAGAAGCATTTATTCACATAATTGTGTGATAGTTAATATGTTAAATTAGTAGCATGCAATTAATATCTCAATTGATTTGTGACTGTTATTTATCCAAATTTGTGAGATTATTTCA
This sequence comes from Rosa rugosa, assembly GCF_958449725.1. Classification (NCBI taxonomy): domain Eukaryota; kingdom Viridiplantae; phylum Streptophyta; class Magnoliopsida; order Rosales; family Rosaceae; genus Rosa; species Rosa rugosa. The sequence continues at coordinate 39,211,620 of NC_084822.1, forward strand.
ATTTGCTTTATTCAATATTATTGAGTTACTTGTCTAAATTTTCGCACTAGAATATATGTGTAGAAAATGCAGGTACCTAATGAACTAAAAGTTCTAAATGAACCAGTAGTTCATACATATATCGAACTTGTAGTTTCGATAATGCCATTTAAGAAACTTGAAGTTTCCTTCATAAATTCACCACACATGATAAAACCAGTAGATTTTACATGTCTAATCCGATTTTTCATACCATGTTATAGAACTTGAAGTTCTCATTACTTGCTTATGGATGATATAACCCAAAGCACTAATATTATTTGTTCATTTCCTGTAAGAAATGTCAAATCTCAACATGTTTGACTTTGTTGCTTTGGAGGTCTCCAGAAGAAACTATCTAAAGTGAACTCAAGATGTGAAAATTCATCTGATTGCAAAGAAGATGAGATCAACAATCAATGCTAACAATGTCGTCATTGAGGCTTTTAATATGAGTGCCATAATTTTCAAAGGAAACATATGGAGAAAACACTCCAAGTTGAGTATCCGATGAAGAGGATACACAGACTCTTTGGGTCGCTCTAGAAGAGCACTTTCACCATCAAATGACCATTTTCTTGCTTGAAGCAAGACATGATTGGCAGAACAAAATTAGCCCATATGACCGTCTGCCACTTGGCCAAAGCCCAAGAGGCCATATAATCAGGCTCCACGTGGTCAAGGCCCACGTGGTAGGAACCATGATGCCATAACTCAGCAAGCCCGAGTTGAAAGGAACACTGGTCCGGCCCGCTGCCACCAGAATCAGCATGATCTTTGTTATCAATGTGGAGGAATTAACTGCTGGTCCCGCACCTGTTGTGCGATAGCCTAAGCAGTAGATGAGTATTACGCAGGTCGCGGAACTCGAAATACCAACTTTATTAAAGGGTCATTTTCTATTGATTCCACACTAGAGATCATGGATTTTCAGGCAGTTACTGAACATACCGAGGATTAGAACTTGAAGACATGGGTATAATTGGCCCCTTGTGCCATATCTATTTCATCTTAATGAATGAAACATCTTCGGATTTTGGTGATTTATGTTTTCAATTATTTTGGATTATAGAAATGTGGTTATGCTCGAATATATTTAATTCAATAAACTTATTCATACATGTGATCCATTGAATTAAATAAATGAATAGGCATATTTTGTGGGGAAGTTTGTTGTCTGGTTAAAAGTGCTATTACGCACACCATACTCCCAGATCGGAGATATTTTTCAAACTTATTGTCTATTCATACCTCTGTGACAACCGTATTAGGTCAATCCAACCTGATAGAGGGTTATGGCAAAACCCACTATATGTTGTCCAATGGTACTGAACCTACCATTAATGAGGCCTTATAATCTCCACGTTCCAGAAGAACGTTATTGAGTATTAAGGATATTCGAACCAACGGTTATCACGCTGAAACCACTGAGAAAAATGAGTGTAATATCTCTGCATAACCTCCAAAGTGTGTGGCCAGAAGCGTACATTGGAGAAATTGGAATCTGTTAGCTAGAAGCTAACTAATTCAAGCAACTACTTGCTATGGCATGATCGTTTGGGACACCCAGGTCAAAGTATGATGCACCGTATCCTCAATTCATCGCAGGTGCATCCCCTTCTGAATAAGGGTCTTGTATATAATGACACGCTATGCCATACTAGACCATCATATGCAAAGACTAGTACATACACCACCATTTTTCTGCACAGAATGCAAGGGAAATTTGTGGACATATATATCCAACCACCATGTGGACCAGTTAAATATTAATGGTTTTGGTTGATGTATCGACAAAGTGATCACATGTTACACTATTGTCCACAAGAAAACGCTGTTTTTGCTAACCTCTCACCCAGATCATGAAATTGAGGGTTCACCACTCGGATTATCTCATAAAGTCTATAAGACTTGATAATACCGGAGAGTTTACATCGAAGTCTTTCGATGATTATTGCATATCCCTTGGGATTGATGCGGAACATATAGTTCCCTATGTTCACACCCAAGATGGTCTCGCAAATAGAATCTTGGTAATGCGCACCAAACTTCTAGTTTTTGCGTGGGGCTATGCAATCTTGCATGCAGCTATATTGGTCCCGTTGAGGCCCACTGCTACCAACCTTACTCCGCGTTACAGCTGGTGACTGGGTACGAACCTGATGTTTCGCACTTACGCGCATTTGAGTATGCAGTCCGCGTGCCAATTGTGCCGTCACAACGTACAAAATTGGGTCATCAACAAAGGATGGGCGTGTATGTCGATTATGAATCCCATCCATTATGTGCTCTTTAGAGCCCTTGACAGGCGATCTCTTTACCGCTAGATTTGCGGATTGTCACTTTGATGAGACAGTCTTCCCGCCGTTAGGGGGAGATAAGAACGTCACCGTTCCTGATGAACGGCGTGAATTAACATGGAATGGCCCCACAATGTCTCATCTTGATCCCCAAACCGCATGCAAATACTGAAGTGTGGACAATTCTAGATCTATAGAGACACTTTCTCTTATCTAGCTAAAGTGACGAGATCACATATACCTGCTGCAAATGTGCCTGCAAGGATAGATGTCCCTGTAGGACGCGTTGCCCCAGATGGATGAGGTACGACCATGGCGGCTAACCAGTCACATGTCCCTGCCCAGAAGCGAGGTAGACCACTAGGTTCGAAGGATTCTTATCCCCGGAAGAGGGTAAAACTGGCACCAACGAATCCACTAGACATCGCGATCTCAACTGATCCATCTCACGAGACAATTCTGAATTATGGGTCCGTCCTAGAAGAGACGACGTTGGGGGACGCTCCAACGTCTGAACCCACTCCCGAGAATAGAGAAATCTCGGTAAATTATGCATGCTTAAGTAAGATCTGGAATCGGAATGAGATTATCATCGATGATATATTTGTATTCGCAGTAGCTACCGAAATTATAAAGAGCGATGACATCGAACCTCGCTCCGTTGATGAATGTCAACGTAGAGACGACTGGCCAAAATGGAAAGAAGCAATCCAGGTCGAATTAGATTCCTTGACAAAGAGAAAGGTGTTTGGGCCTGTCGTTCCCACACCTCCCCATGTTAAACCTGTAGGATTTAAATGGGTATTTGTAAGGAAGCGTAATGAGAAAAACGAGATTGTGATACACAAGGCTCGTCTAGTGGCGCAAGAATTTTCTCAACTCCCTGTGATTGATTACGAGGAGGCGTATTCTCCAGTAATGGACGTCATAACGTTCCGCTACCTTATCAGTTTGGTAGTTTCCAAAAAACTGAATATGCAGCTTATGAATGTGGTCATAACTTATCTCTATGGGGATCACGATACAGAGATATACATGAAAGTTCCTGAATGACTTAATATACCCGATGCAAATAGTTCTAGACCACAGAACACGCTCTTCATTAGTTTTGAGGCGTTCACTTTATGGATTGAAACAATCTAGACGAAGGTGGTATAACCGTCTAAGTGAATATTTGATCGGGATGGGATATGTGAATAATAAACTATGCCCATACGTGTTTATTAAGGAAACAAGTTCCGAGTTTGCAATTATGATGGTCTATGTCAATGACATGAATTTGATCGATACTCCTGAAGAGATCAAGGAAACCGCAAAGCACCTGAAGTTGGAATTTGAGATGAAAGGCCTTGGGAGAACAAATTATTGTCTCGACCTGGAGCCCGAGCACAGTGCAGATGAAATTTTGGTCCATGAACCAAATTACATCTAGAAGATGTTAAGATTCTTTAATGAGGATAAAAGCAAGCACACCCATGGTCGTCTGAAGTCTAGAAAGAACCGTATCGTCCTGCAGATGATAACGAAGAGATATTGGTGCCAGAAGTCTCATATCTAAGTGCAATAGGCGTATTATTGTACTTGGCTCAATGCCCTAGATAGGACATCTCATTTGAAGTGAACTTGTTAGCTAGATATAGCTCTGCGCCAACACGCCGCCACTGGAATGGCATAAAAGACATTTTTCGCTACCTTAGAGGTACGGCGGATATGGGCTTATCCTATCCCTATGCATCAAGGAATGGATCACCCCCTTGATCCTCAGAATGATGCTTGCCTTGTTGGATATGCTGATATAGACTATCTATCAGACCCGCACAAGGCACGTTCCCAAACTGGTTATGTCTTTACCATTGGGAATACTGCAATTTCTTGGAGGTCTATGAAATAGACACTTGTTGCTACCTCTTCGAATCATGCTGAGATACTAGCTCTTCACGAAGCAGTATGTGAATGTACATGGCTAAAAGCCTTTACAAAGCATGTTCGAAGCACATGTGGACTGCATTCCACCACTGATGAACCAACCATTATCTACGAGGATAATGCTGCTTACATAGAGCAGATAAAGATGAGTTTCATCAAAGGAGACAACACCAAACATATTGCACTGAAGTTCTTCTTCAATCAGCAACAAGAAGCATCAGAAGATTGAAGTTAAGCAGACTCGATCTGAAGACAATCGTGCAGACCTCTTCACCAAGTCAGTACCAAAGTCTACATTCCAGAAGCATGTCCAAGGTATTGGTCTACATAAACTATATGAATTACTTGAAATGTAATTTTCAGGGGGAGTCGAAATCAGGGGGAGTATCCTGAAGCATACCCACTTGACCATCGTGTACTCTTTTCGTCCTTCGTCCAGGGTTATTTTTGTCCCACTGGGTTTTGTTACCTGGCAAGGTTTTGACGAGGCACATCTTTGGCATGGTCACCCCACTTACTGCATCCTGAAGATGCTTTGATTTGACATATATGCATTTGCTCATCTTTTCCCTTCGACCACGGGTTTCTCCCACTGGGTTTACCGGGCAAGGTTTTGGTGTAGCAACTCTAATGCATCCCTCTCATAGACATACTACCTACTTATGGTATTGATAAGAAGACTACACCTATCTCTAAAGCTGTGATACTGCTACTCCACACTCAAGCGCGTTGTGCTCTTTTTCTCCTTCGACCAAGGTTGTTTTTTTTCCCGCAGGGTTTTTGTTACTTGGCAAGGTTTTTGACGAGGAAACTTAGAAGCGCATAGCAGAACCAACACTATTGACATAGAATATCCAAGGGGGAGTGTTGTAAATGATATGGCTATTCATGCAATAGGTATTGCTTGATGCATGCCATTACTATTGATTGGCGATTGATATGCTTCTAATTAGCGATTGACACATTCGTAATTGTATGAGTGATTGATGTTTTACCTTTTGTACACAAGATGTAGCCCTATATAAGACTCCTCATAGTGAGATGAATAAGACACTCTCCATTCTCTGCGTCTAAACTCTCTCTCTCTCAAATTATTTTATGTTTGTTTTACAACATATGAAACCTCTTTTAACATCTGCCCTTACAAAGGTAAAATTATATAGAAGGATGAACTATTGGACAAGTTTCATCTGTAGTTTCAATCAAAAAATAAAAAACACATCAATCATTTAAGTTTTCTCTGATATTTAACAGAGATCAATCTAAGCTATAGAAAGATTAAGGGCTCATAATGTATAGTTAGCTACATATAGACATACATATGTGTCTGTATCTTTTTTTGTTTAAACCACTAAAGAGCACGTAATTGATTTGGATAGTATGAATGATCGTAGATAACCGGTTATAGATCAGAATAGCATGACCAGTCAGTCAAAAAAGTTGAATTCATAAAATCAGGTAGGAAAACGATCATGCATGTACATTAATTTGCTTGAACAAAATTAAGATTTTGTGATGATATTTTTTTTTTTCAGGAATTTGCCTCGTGTACTCATTGTACATTGTCCGGGTAAACGTACAATTAGTAATTCTACATTGAAACTCTTGAGACCTAAACCCTATATGACAGTTGCAAATCAAACTCACAACCATTAATACTCATGTGTCTGATTGAAATCGATAGATCCGTGTTGCATTGCTGAAGCTGCAAACATAAACTTTATGCAGAGATCAGCTTAACTTATATATATATATATATATATATATATATATATATATATATTATATATATATATATATATAGCATTGCTCATCACAAGCTCATCAAGCTCAGCTTGCAGCTTTTATCACTAGCTCTCAGCTGCATTGCACCTCGATCCTCTAGCTCGGGCTCGATCAGCTTCGCTTTGTAGCATTGTTCTCCAAGGTAGAAAACAACACGAAACTCTCATGAGTCTCATCTATATTTCATTACTATATATAAGAAGTTTAAAACATGAAGTAAGACATTAAGATGCTAATGAAAAGAAATTTTTTGAAGCTCCAACGGCAATATCCCCAATAAGTGACAGACAGGATCATTTGGCACATTTCATTTACTCGGAAATGTGCACTATACGATGGTAAATAGCTAAGCTCGATAATAGTATCCGGTATCCACCAGCATTGTTGCCTCACCAAGAAATTTCGACGCACAACGACAATTAAGAAGAGAATAATTATAAGGGGGATCCTAATGTATCTCGTATAAGATGATATATCCTTGGGGCCACTTCAATTACAAGTTGCTTTCTTTTTGCAAAGTCCTGTTATAAGCTCGCCACAATGGAGCTGGCGCGATGGAGATTTTAAGGCCCTTAGTTTCAGAATCCATCGTCTTCCACTTAAGCCACTGTGTTAGTGATATGAGCATCGGAGACACAGAACTATCTCAGGAGTTATGGCCACCTGAAACACTTGAAACCATATCAAGGCCACTATCTTATGGTGACGGCCGGTAGTCTTATTGCCAAAAAAAGAAATCGATATATTATGTTTGTTTATATCGATTTCAACTCCTCAATCGCAAGAAATTTTCCCTCATAATTAACTTAAACTTAATTTGCCTCGAGTATGGTAAACAGAGTGTGACATTTATAGCTAGCTAGTGCCTGTTTTTGCTGGTACTTTTTTGAACTCTTTATATTCTACAGTGACAAAACAAGTATACATCATATTTTTGGATGGGAATGTAAAACCTAATTGGACTATCATACAATATGGAACTTCATTAATCACAATATAAGATCATCTTAGGAACAAGAATTAAGGATTACACAATGTGATGCAATCCGGATAACTTGCAAATAAGGAAAATGTGATTATACTCTTTGCAGGTTGAGGAAACCTAATTCTATGTGGACTATAATAAGTTTACTAAGACATGAAGTAAAGTATGCTTTGCAGAGGAGTTGAATCCATGATTCACAAGGAAATCTTTATGGGAAGGTTTAGGAATCATCAACTCATATATAAAGCAAGGTCCCTGTTCTCACAATTAATCAAGCAATATTGTCTACCCCATTATAGACTGCTAAAGCATTGGAGAGAACAGAAGACTTGTGCTTTCGGCATTGCGATGGCTTCTACATCATCAGGTTAGTAATTCTTCATCGAGTTATGGTTTGTGTTTCTTGAATGTATATGATGGATGTTTGTTTGTGTTACTCTAACAGGGAATTTATATAAATACTGTAACTAGATGGTAAAAACAAGTGTTATACATTACTAGGCTAGCAATGAGACATTCAGAGTCCATTCTCGAGCAGGGGCGGAGCCAGAATTTTTTTTCAGGTAAGGCAAGACAATGGCAAGAGGGGAAGAGAGGAAAATTAGAGGGTAGCTGTAGATTCTGGAGGCAATTATGAAGATTTTGCCATGTTTTTGCCCAATTTCTGCCATTTTCACATACCTTGCCTACACCAAATCAGTGTAAACTCAAAAACCCAGTCTAGGCAAGTGCCTAATCTGGGCTCTATGTGAATCCGCCCCTGTTCTCGAGTACTTTAATTTTTTAGTGTTGGAAAATTGCCATTTGAAAATATGGTTAAAATTATCTTTCAATCTTAATACCCGTTAGAGCATATGTCTTCTGTGTTAACTCTGAATCTTGATTAAGATTTCAAATTTGTTCAAACAAAAGAAAGAAGAAGTGTTTAACTTTTGTCAAAATAAGATAAAAGTGCTAGGTTTTTTTTTTTTTTTTTTTATTAAAGGAGGAGAGCTCTATTTATTAGAAAGAGAGAATGTCAAAACAATAGGGACGGGGCAAAACAAAACCCCTCCAAAAACAACCTAGTAGCACTGAAAGAATATCAGTGAAGATAAAAGTGCTAGGTATTTAAGTTTTTTTTTTTTTTCCAATATCTCATATATACTAACGACAACTCAACATCAATTAAGGAAGATATTAATCAACTTAGCTTTTACCTACTGCCGGTCGGCATATGCCCCTGTTGGAGATAGAAGAGATAGCGGTGGAGGCATTGATAGATGAGGAACCCATGTTGGAGAAGGGGAGCACATGCAAGACCTTATCAGGGATTAGTAAATTAGCCAAAGCCGGTTTGCACGTGCCCTGCTTCTCCAACGAGGAGTAGCTCACCCGCTACAAGCTAGCTTGCCATCGAACAGAGAGAAGTTGAGTTGTTCTTCAAAGAAGGAACTAGTACAAGTATTTATAGTGAATTTGGAGCGAGAAAGCTTTGGAAGCGAGTGTGATAATTAATTAGATGAAGGAGCTAGCTACGTAAGAGTAAATTCATGGTCTGTGTAACCGGTCATGCGATGTCATCATTTCGTACGTGAAGAAATTCGGAAAGGAGTCTCCCTTATCTCTGCTTTACTTTCAGAAAGGCATGAAACATGCACCTTTAATTAAGTTCCTTCAAAGGATTCAATAATGCACACAGAGAAGAGACAAAACACAACCCTCTAAGTCAAATTAACGTTGAGTGCAATACTATATATGCATGCATGCATCCTGCTTGGATCAACAAATCTATGGCCATCATCAATATTCATGATGTTTTATAGGGTGGGGCGCGCATGAACTAGCTTCTAAAATCTAAATGCTTATGGGAAGAAAACACGTAAATAATATATGTTTTGTTAAATGTTGGCTTGGATTGGATATGATATCTTGTATACAGTGAGTCTGCGAGGGCAAAGCAATGCAAGCATGGGAAGCTAAAGAGCAAATAATGTAAGAGTGCACGTAGGGCTTTGCGTGTTGGGTACAAGTTTTTGAGTGCGGTGTATGAAGTTTCGTGCTAGCTAGTTCGACTTCCATGATTCCTCGACGGCTCGACCTATATCTACATGGAGATCTAAGCAGTGCACAGCAGGCAAGAATTTCCCTCTTCCTTCTCATCGTAATGACAAGGTTTAAGTCATACGGTGTGGTTGTAATAATGTATATGTAAGCATTAATTAGATCATCATTAGGCAATCGAAAACCCCCTGTGCATTTTGCAAGTTTGCGCAGACTTGCCAAATGCAACGACAAACGTGCACTTGCCATGAAGTATGAAGTTTGATGTCCGACTAAACAGGAGCTGTTTGAACTCGTTAAGGGATGTTAAACATGATAGGCTCTCGCTACCGAGTGGGAAAATATGATCTTATTGACTCCTTTTCGCGCACCCAGATTGACTTTAGAGCATACATGCTTGCTTATTCAATGTTGGATTGTGTTTGGATATATTTGATTTGTTCTTGTGTATAGTGAGTGCAATGCAAGCATGGGAAGGTAGAGAGTATATAATGTAAGAGTGCAGGTCGAGCTTTGCGTGTTGGGTACAATTTTTTGAGTGTGGTTTTTTGTTTCTTGCTATCTAGTTCGATCCATCTTCATGATTCACCTAGGCCCTCGCTATATCTCTATGGAGATCTCTTAGGTACTGTTCAGCTTCTCCCTCCAGAATTTATGGTTCTTTCATGTATAAACACTCAAGTGTTTCATATGTCTCCTCCTCTTATCATCATTGTCGTCGTCATGCCTATGGTGTGTGTACACACACACACACATATATGACCCTTGTACTAATTTTTTTTTTTCTTTTGTCATTTTAAAGGATTCTTTGTGGGACTTACTTTTCGATCACGTATGACAATATCGACCGTTTAGTTCTTAGGACTTCATGAATAAATCTCACTTGCAAATTTTTAGCTAAATTGATGACCGTTGGTATCAAACTAGATTAAATCAATGGACGAACCAAACTTGTCCAACTTGAACAATTCATACTCATAATTGTAAATCATAGTTATGAACTCCTTAACAATCATTAGTTTGACTGAAAATTTGTATAAGTGATCTACTCATATAAATCTAAAAACTGAACGGTTAAGATGCCAAAGTAAATCTTAGGATATTTTTGTTTTTAACATGTAGTTTAGTAATCTAAACCATTCATTTTCCAGTTACATACACAAATATGAATCCTACAAAAATTAATCAAATTGAAAAACGTTTAACCATTTGATTAGCACAATGTTTGTTTTAATTTTTTTTCTAACAGAATACATTTGTTTATACAATTTTGAATGACTAATTTTTTTTTTGAGAAAAGGAGATAACTTCATTCAGATATCAAGGGCCAGATAGAAGGCTCATACATCCAAAACTGTCTTACACCAAACTCATAAATGGTATAAGCTACCAGACAAAGGACAGGCTATCTTCACTGTTAACACATTCGCTCAATTATTGAGCCTAAGCACAAGAAATAAAACCACCCTACTAACCTCTCATGAAGTAGTAGCCTAGTCGCCTAAAGACCGCAATTGGTGTACAACTAGAGAAACTAAGATGCAAGTAGTAGAAATTCAACTTCTAGTGAAAGGCAAAGGAAGCTGGAAAGATTAAATCTTTCCTTTGCCCTTGTCCCTAGGGCTAGGACCAGTTTCAGTGCTAGTAGGATAAGTAATCCTCAGGGGAGTACCATCAAGCTTCTTGTTTGCACGTTGAGTCTTATTCTTGCTTCCAAGAGGCCTACTAGACTTCTTTTTCAGCGTGACCAAAGTGAGGTCGCCATCCTCCTCAATGAGGCCAAGTGCCTCAGCATGCAGTGTTGGAATCTTGCCACCCAAGATTGTTTTAAATTTCTTGGGACTAGGATGGCAAGCACCACCATGCTCCTGCTTTTTGGACGGCAAAACAGTCTGTTGCTTCTGCGTACCTGGAGTAATAACAATGTCACCAGAAACAGCCAGTTCAGGAACCTCACCTAGACTTTCGTTACTCTCCAAACCGTGCGCCAAAGCAATGTCTGCCACCCTAGTACTGACTACTGTTGGAGCCGGCTCAATGGGAGAAGAAGACTCTGAGGTCGGACGCTCCACTCGACGAAAAACAGGGCGCTTCTTCCTTGGGACGGTCGGGGAAGTAGAGAGAAGGTCTCCCTTATGCTTAGCAGAGAAAGCAAAGGAATTTCCTGAGGTCGAAGCTCCTGGAAAGTGTAAAACCCTAGGTGTAGGGTTTACTGCAGTGGGTTCCTCACAAGCAAGTCCAGCATGTGTGAGCAAACCACATTGAGTGCATCTCCCCCGCAGTGCTCGAACTGAAACTGCAACATGGGTTCAACCCCAGTATCTAGGAAGACTTTTCTTTCTAGCAGGACCGGTTTAGATATGTCATGGATGAATAAAACCCTAATCACCCCCTTCTTAAATTCCTTCTTGTCATACTCCAAAAAACCGCCAGAAAGGTTGCCAATCAAGGTGAGATTCTCGGGTTCTTCATACAGAGGAGGTATGCCAGAAACCCTAGTCCAGATCCGCAGATGTTTAAACTGAATTTCATGCAGAGGCTTGACTCCATCATACACTTCAAAACAGACAGGGGCTCGGTCAAAACACCATACTCCCCCTCGAAGAACCTTGTTTCGATCACGTGCAGCAGCGAAAGAGAACAAGAACAGGTCCCCAGGTCGCTCTTGAACCCTAAAATCCTTATCCACCATCCAGGTTCGATTGAAGTGAAACATGAATGCCTTTAGGTCTATGGGTTTCCGAGTCAAAGGCTTTCCCAGGAGAAAAGATTGGGAGGACTTTCGCACTGGACCTCCGCCGATCTTCCCCAGGTTAGGGGCGCGTCCCCCTTCGGCAAGGGCAAGCGAGGCAGCAAAACTCGCCGTAACCGCGTCAATGGATGCCATAGGTAGAGAGAGAGAGTAGGTGAAAGGAGGTGGAGAATGGTGAGGGAGGCTAGGAGGCCGTAGACAACTAGGGTTGAGAGAAAAGCTCTCCTAGGGTTTTTTTTTTTATCTATTTTGAATGACTAATTAATTATGGATTTGGTTGATTTTTTGTAGACACAATTTCGATCTGCATAGGAATATGAATGATTAATGGTAGAAATCATTGAATTAGGTCATATACCAATGTAAATTAAAGAGTAAAAATCCTTAAATTCTTAAACTATGGAAGTCCTATATATATATATATATATATCATTACTTAGATCATTAGGCAATGTTAATGGAATTAAAACCGTTATGCATTTTGCAGACTTGTCCTGAAAAGCTAGCTTCCCACAAGATAATTTTTCCAACATTATACATGATGGATTTGTTTTACTTCACTCCTACTAAAAAGAACAGCAAAATATTTCAAAAAAAAAAAAAACAGCGGAGAGGATGACCCAGGTAAAAAAGAAAAGAAGAGAAGAAGAAGGGAAATTCTAGTGTAGTGGTGGGTATCTCATACCCGCATTTACAAAAGTAAGAACAAATTTTGTTGTCAAAGTTGTAATTTGAGTCCTACTTTGTGTAATTTTAGTTCTAATAATGGTAATTACACCTCTTACGACATTTTACAAGTTTTTGAACAAATTCGTTGTCAATGTTGTAATCTTAGTTCTAATAATGGTAATTACACCTCTTACGACATTTTTACAAGCTTTTGAACAAATTCGTTGTCAATGTTGTAATTTTTGTTTAATTATATGTAAATAGCGTAAATGAATATGGTAACTTTTGTTCTCAATGTTGTAATTTTGGTTCAAATACTAGTAAATTTTTATTCAAATAGTTGTAAATGAGGGTATCTCATACCCACCAGTACACTAGCTTGTCTCGAAGAAGAAAACAGAAAACAAAACAGAGGTATTTTAGAATACCTCATCCATTGGATATATATTCCATTTCCAGTCATTTTCTTGATCATCATCATCTTCTTCATCATCCTCTGCCAGTCGAACCTTAGACGTGAACGATTGTGAAATTACACACAACCAACACGCTAAGGAAGACCAGCGGTGGAACATCGGCTTTTATATACTAAGACCTGAATTATTCTCCATATGAGCTATTTCTTGGAAAGCCTTGACCCTCCCGAAATACACCCAACACCTTTGTCATTTCTTTGAGACTGTCACCTTTAAGCACATGGAAAAGGGCAAATAGAGTCGCCAACGCCATAGCAATTATAAAACTTGAGATCACTGAAGACGGACTTGGTTTAGTTTGCTGCCTACAAGGCTAACAATCTGTTGCCTTTGTTTTGACTTTTGACCAACTAAATGTTGGTTATAGCTGGAATGTGTCATTGTGATTTTATTTTCTTTCGTTAGCAAAGGAAAAAAAAATCAAACAATACGAGTTTGGAACTTTGGATAGTTTTATACAAGTACAGAACCACATATTTCAACTCAAGATTCCAACTACTAGATGCTGGGAGACAGCCGCCACTGTCTTTCTATGTTATTTCTTGTTCAAATATATTTGGAGCACTCTTTTTTCACTACTGTGGCAAATTGGGTCTCAGAAATCTTAACCTGGGGTTTAAAATTGTAGGAATTGAGAGTTTGAATACTGGGTTTCCTGTAATGTTCGAGAGTGAGGCAGCAAATGGGTTTGTTTACTCTGCTAGGATTGAAACAGAATGTTTGTCTGTTCAGTTAGCTCGAATTTCACAAGAAAATATAGGAATGTATAGACATAAATTGCCGGCTGAGGTGTTAAATTTCTACTTGTTTCTATGCTAAATCATGAATACTAAACATCAAGATAGATTTTACTGTCTAACTCATAACATATAGAACCTTGGGTATGATGAAGCAAGCATTTGTGCTAATTGAATGATATACTATAAGATGAGCAGACTAAAACTGGCAATAACCAAACTATATTCTACGAAGATCCCAGTTGCAGTTCCTCATTATTAATTTCTAATGCAATTTCAGTAGTCTATGGTTTATCTGTAATCATGGAACTTTGTTTATTGAACGTACAATGACTTGTTTATAAGCCTTGAATATGTTATGTGGGTCTTTTTCTCATTGTTATCCCATCTCATATATTTTCAGGTTTTTGAACCACTACATGAGCAGAGCAGCTATGGTACCGCCCAAGTCTGCAATATACATTAAGGCTATGTTTGGTTGGTGGGAAAGGAATTGATTCAATTCCTTTCCCATGGGAAAGTGAATCCCGAGGGGGGGGCACTACTAGAAAAACATACATTTTCACACGGATGAAATCTGTGTAAGTAAGTACAAATTTACACGGATTTCCGTGTGTATTCGTCTTTTCACACAGTACACTCACGGATTTAAAATTTGTACGTGTTGCGAGCGTTGCTAATGCTCTTTCACACAGAAAAGGTTGTCCGTGTGTAATATTTATGCGGACCCCACTTTAATTTCAGCAAGTCTGTATTTATATATTTATTGAATTTTAATTAATTTAACCTCATTTAGATTTTTTTTTTTTGGTTCCTCCATTTACTGTATTGTCCTTCATTTGATTTTCCAGATTTGAAGTCTTTCAAATTGTCTTAAGAGCTTCTATGATACGCCAGACGCAACAAAGCAGTGACTGATCATCTCAGGGTTGATTTCATCCTGATTGAAGCGCAACTTCTTGATCAAATCCATGGGCTTGCGCTTCAGACGGATATTTAACCTATCAACAACATAAAATCAAAACCAACCGCATCAAAAAATATTTAGCAGATCCACAAATAATAGATCCTATTACCAGTTAAAATCAGCGAGAGGGTAAGTCCGGTAGTAATGAACCAACATTACGGGTATCACCGTCCAATACAAATCGATCATCTGCACCGAAAACCCAGATTAGATAAGGAAAAATATCACATTTTTAATCTCTGAAAGCCAAAAAAATCAGATTTTTAATGAAAATTGAGGTACCCAATAGCTGGAGAGGACTTGGCTGATCACCCAGACGAGAACATTGACGTTGAAGAAGAAGAGGGCATTGGCTAAAAGAAGAGGGTGGTGAGTACTCCCACAGATATACAATAAAGAAACACAAAAATAGCAAGAAATTACAAAGAATAACAAAGAGAGGAAATTGAAATCCATACCTTACCTGCAGAGGATTTACAGATTTGGCATCTTGAAAAATACCCAATCTGAAACCCTAACCCCCAATTATATCATATTGAAATTACCCAAAAAAAAAAATACAAATTTACCCAAAAATCAGAAACCTTGCCAAGGAAGAGAAGGCGGTCTTGAAATCTCGGGTTTCGGTGACTTGAACCTTTCAATATGGTCGGATTTCTCTTATTTGTGGAGATGTGAAGCTTCGTACTTCATAGATAGATCTGGAGAGAAAGAGAGAGAGGGAGGTGGGTGGTTATGACTTGCGAGATCTGAAAAACTTGAATGAAGAGATAGTGGAATGACTTACAACTTAGGACCCTATTGGAATTTGCAGAAAACTATTGAAAAGAATTCACACGGGTATCCGTGTGAAACATGCGTACAAATAAAATTACACTATCAAAATTATGTATTTAATTCTAAATGAGTAAATGTTAACACTTGTTTTGCCTCAAAATCGTCTCGGCTCAAATTAGTAGCCGAGGGATTTGAAGTCCAATTGTCCTTCTTGATACGCAGGCGTGCCAACTCGCGGCCAATTGGTCAAGCGAGGTTTTGATAAGATTTGCGCTTGATCTGACTTCTTTCAAGTGACTGTGGGCCGAGGAAGGAACCGTCTCGGCCGCTGGGTTCTCTTGCCTTTGTTGCAAGGACTTTTGGCGTCTTCACCGATGTTGCTTCTAAAAAGATATTTTTGATATAGGTTGCAGAAAGTAAAGTGCGAAAAGTGAAAGAACAAGAATCTAAATGCGAATTAACAAGAATCTAAATGCGAATTAATTAAATTGCATGAAATTTAAAGAGACTGAAGAGTAAATTGCAGGAAAGATAAAGTGCAGAACGTAAAGAAAGCGATAAAAATTAAAGTAAGCTAGAGAAAGAATGAAAAGATTGATATTGTAGAGAATTTGATGTATTGATTTTGAGTTGTGTTGGTCGGGGACCATTTACAATGAGCTAAATGCCTCCTATTTATACTATTACAAACATAACATTTAGGAAAGAAAATACAATTAGGCGTAATAAATTCCTTAATCGCACCATAATTGCATTCTTCTTGCGGCGCCATTATATTGATTTGTTCTTAAATATGCAATATTCTCTCTAATGCCTTCAAACTCAATAAAGTCTCGGCATTAATTATTCCAAAGAATAATTATCGCCGTTATTTCCTTCCCTTCTCATTTCTTCTCCAAAAGTTAATATCTAATAAAATCTCATAAATATGAAATTTATTGAGATATAATCTGTAAAAGCATCATATTTTCCTCACCTATCGGCCAAATATTTTATGGGCCGATTGACCAAAATTGGGTACAAACAACACTATTCATATATAATTATATTTATATTTTAAATATCTTCAAACAGATATCTGTAGCTAAATATCATTTTCACAAATATCTGTGTATAATATATTTTTTAATTTTATGTTCACATGTTTGCTCAAGTCCCATTAAAAGCATTCACACGGATATCTGTGTGAAACATGTATACACACGGAACTCTGTGTATAATATAGTACTTTATAGACGGATTTTTGTCCGTGTGAAGTTCTGTGACAGTCTTTTCCGTGTGAAAATGCATGTTTTGCTAGTTGGGGGGAGGGAATGGATTTCCTCAACTTTTTCCCTTCATTTGGGAAAGTGTTTCCCTTCCAATGGTTGTCCCAAACACAGGAAATGAAACACTTTCCTTTTCCAATGCCCATTTTCCGGAAAACAAACAAGGCCTAAGGGTTTAGGGAAAGTTAGGCAGGGAATAAGACCAAACATCAACACATACAACTTCGATTATGCTTATCAATCAAGTTGTCAATCAAGTCCGAGCTCTCTCCATCTTATTTAAACTGATACACATGAATTGATGGCTTCCCTTGCAAACTCAACCCAACCATTTATCAGCATTAAATCGACGACAGGCTCCGGTTACTTTTGATAACCGCGCTCAGGAGAATTGGGTCAAGGCAAGTCTTTTTTTTGCTTTATTCCTGTGGTCAATTAACTGTAGGAAATGGTGGGTTGAGGTTCATGCATACTGGGTTTCCTGTTGTAGTTATGAATAGGGCGACACTAGGCTTCAACCAATTTGCTTGTTTACTTAGCTTCAGTTGGATGGTAGGTAACTACCACTCTGCTCTATTTGGTTTTAGAAATCTTTACAGCATTGGGCATTGTTAAGAAATCAATCTGTCATATCTACCTTATTAAGACTAGATATGTATATAGTTGTATATTAGCTTAACATCAGCTTTATCATTTGTCATTGCTGACTTGTAGCTAGATGTCCTAGATTGTAGTTCTTTCCCTACTTGTAAGGATCTCCCTGTACAAAAGCTTGTTTTCACTATCAATGAAAGATAATAACTCCATTCTCTCTGTTTTTCATCATTACATGGTATCAGAGCAGGACTAGATCCTGACTCTTCTTCTTCCCTGCTGCACTCTATCTTCTCGTGTAGCTTGCTCTCTAGTCTCTCATCGACCCAACCAACATGGGTAAAGACGACGGCAAATCACATGCTGATTCCTCCAATCCTAATTCATCTGAAATGTCTAAATCAGACCTTTCTAATCCTTATTACACCCATCATTCAGATCATCCAGGGCTAATCCTAGTCTCCAAACCTTTGAATGAAGATAATTATTCTGGTTGGAAAAGGGCTATGACTTTGGCCTTAAACTCCAAGAACAAGCTCGGATTTGTGAACGGCTCAATCAAGGCTCCCTCCGAAGAAGCGGATCCGGAAGGCTATGCGACATGGTCGCGGTGTAATGACATGGTTCACTCCTGGATTGTTAATACTGTCAACCCAGAAATTGCAGACAGTGTTATCTATTATCCTATTGCTCATGAGGTTTGGGAAGACCTCTGTGAGCGATTTTCTCAATGCAATGCGCCTCGCATCCTTGAGATACAGCGAGAAATTGCTAGCCTACGACAAGAACAACTCTCTGTCTCTACATACTACACAAGATTGAAGGGCTTATGGGATGAATTGGCCACATATTCAGACACAGCATATGGAGCACAGGCAGATCAACAAAAATTGATGCAATTCTTGATGGGTTTGAATGAGACTTACAGTGCAACTCGCGGGCAGATCCTCCTCATGAATCCTCTTCCAACTGTCCGCCAAGCATACGCCGTTGTCACTCAAGAAGAGAAGCAGCGGCTCATCAACGACTCTCATCCATCAACTAACTGACTCCAGTTCCAGCGCCGCTATGGCAGTGCGGAACAGCAAGCCCAATCCGACCCCAGCTAGAGGAGGACGATTCGAGAGATCTGATCGCCCCTATCAGCAGCCGGATTTCCGCCCAAATTTCCACCCAGATCGCTCCCAAGAAGGACGTCGTTTTGATGGTGATCGACGACGTGGTTCAGGTAGAGGCCGACCTCATTGTTCTTATTGTGGAGATGCAGGTCATTCGGTGCAAACATGCTATCAATTAATTGGATATCCACCGGGTCATCCTAAGGCCTAGCAGAACGGTTCAAATTCAAGAGCTGTTCCTTCAGCAAATCAGGTCTCTGAGGCGTTAGACAAGGATGAAGGAGGCCCAGTGGTTTCATTATCTGAAGCCCAATTCAAGCAGTTTCTGTCGGTCCTTAACAAACAAAATGAGGGCTCTAGCTCCAAAGCAAATGCGGTTGCAAAGCCAGGTTTGCCTAAAGTTGCTTCTCGTAACTGGATTATCGATAGCGGGGCAACAGATCATATCACTTCATCATCTCAATTATTGCATAAGAATAAAAATTGCTCTTTACCGCCTGTTTTGTTACCTAGCGGAGACAAAGTTAACATTGTTGCAAAAGGGTCTTTGCCTTTGAATACCGTATATTATCTACATGATGTGTTATCTGTGCCCAAATTCAAAGTTGATTTACTGTCAGTAAGTCGTCTGACAAGAGGTCTGAATTGTTCAGTGACGTTCTTCCCTTATTGGTGTATTTTGCAGGATCTGGCTACGAAGAGGACGATTGGTTTGGGTAAACAACGTCACGGGCTATACTATTTGGTGGCACTAGCGGCAGAGAAGTCTATGACCAAACCTTCCACCAACCGACCAACCTGCAACCTTACCATCTCATCCACTGATCTTTGGCATAATCGCTTAGGCCATGTATCACCTTCATGTTTAAGTTTCATTGCCAAGAACCTTTTAAATTTATCCATTCAACATAATAATGCTTGCCACATCTGTCCTTTGGCTAAGCAGAGTCGTTTCCCATTCAATACTAGTTCTATTTCTTCTACAAGACCTTTTGAGATCATTCATTGTGATATTTGGGGTCGTTATCGACACCCGTCTCTTTCTGGTGCTTTTTATTTCCTCACTATTGTTGATGACTTTACACGCTTCACTTGGATTTTTTTAATGCGACACAAAGATGAAGCACAACCACTTCTAAAACGCTTCTGTAGCTACACTCTTACTCAATTTGACTCTCGCATTAAGACTTTTTGAAGTGACAATGGTAGTGAATTTATCTCGCTTCGTTCTTTCTTCCAAGATAATGGCGTTGTTTTTCAACATTCTTGTGTTTACACGCCTCAACAAAATGGGGTTGTGGAACGCAAGCATCGTTATATTCTCCAAGTGGCTCGGGCTTTAAAATTTCAAGCTCATCTTCCTACCCAATTTTGGGGGGAGTGTGTCCGTACTGCTGTCCACATCATCAATCGTTTACCTTCACCCATTCTTTCTTTCAAAACTCCATTCAAACTCCTTTATTCGAAACCGCCTTCCTTGTCTCATCTCCGAGTTTTTGGGTGCTTAGCCTATGCCACCAATGTTCACCCTTCTCACAAATTTGATCATCGTGCCATACCTTCCATCTTCATTGGTTATCCTGTCGGTCAAAAGGCCTTCAAGTTATTCAAAAGGCCTTCAAGCGTGTAAACCCCTTCGGCACATGTGAAATGCTCCAACTGTGCATTGCAGCACAGTGCCTCGCCACTTTGACAGCTTCGGGGTTCGAACCTAGGTTGGGGAGCACACTCAACTAGGCAAGAACCATTAGGCCACTTGCAGTGGTTAATTTCTTGAATAACTTAAGCTGCTTCTCTTCTAGCCCATCTTTTTTATTAGAAATCCATTCCATATTTTACACCCTCACAATGTCCTATTTTTCCTTTCCACACAAATTCAGTACGGGAAGGAAAATTTCTTGCACCCGTTGTTGTTGGTGGGTCCACTTACCAAGAGTGCGGGCTTGTGCTCGTGCGGAGGCTCTAAGTGGCCCCCACGTAAGAAAGATAACAATCTCAGTGAGTATAGCGTGCATTTGTACACGTAGACGGGTGCGATGTATCCTGTTCGAGTTGGTTTGACAGCTGGTCTGGACCCTAGTCATCTTCGACGCCTATAAAAGCAGACTTCGCTACCCAATCTGGACCCTAGTCTCTCCCTTTGCTTGTAGGTTGTTGAGTCACAAATTACTTATACAATTGTGCCCCATAATTATGAAAATTAATTTGTCTTCTATACTATTTTACCCTTTTTAATCCATTTCCTTTTATTTGTAGGAAACCTTGCATTGAGAATAAAATGGCTATTTGAGGCTTGAAATGCGGAGATTTGAAGCTAGGGGAAGAAGACACGGAGATTGGAAGAAAATTGCAAATCGACTTTTTAGGCGATTTTTCCGGCGTCTTTTCCGGCGAGCCGCCACTCATGGAGGGCCTTTTCTCCACCAAAGGAGGACCGTGGTTGTGAGAATATCCCATCACTTGAAATTCAAATATCTCCCTACACTTTGTCCTTTTGTCACCTTGCCAATTTGGGACCATTTGGGGACAATGGTGTAAGAGCATCTCTTGCAGACTTTGGGACCAAAGAGGACATACATAGCTGATCAAAGAGATGCCAAAGGGCAATTCTTCAGCAGTCTTGACTCCATTCAATCATCTTCTTCATCCTATCCAAAATCCATTTTCTCTCTAGAGAAGACACCACCATTTCCACTACTAAAACCACCATCTCCACCTCTAAAACCTCCATTTCCACCACTACAACCTCCATTTCCTCCACCATTCAACACCACAACTCAGCTTAGAGATTCCAAATTTCACTTTTCTTACCAATATCAAGAGCTTGGAGTAAGGAGAAGGAGGTGACTACCACCACATCATGTTCTTGGAGACCCATCTCCACCACCTCTTTCGGCATCATCAATAATCACCCTTTACTCCCTATCTCTTTATGTATTTGATGTTTAATAGAATATTGAAGCTTGTGTATCTAGCTATGTGTGAGTAGTGAACTAGTTGGGGCTAGGGTTGAAAGCCCTAGCCAAACTTGCTTGGATTGATGCTTTTGTTTATAAATTGATGCAAATTCATGTTGTCATTCTCACATGCTAAGTCAATAGTTGAATGAATTACTTAGACCTAATCAATTTGAGTTATGTGTTCCATGACATGAAGTTTTTCCTAGAGATTGATTACCTTTAGGCAAAAAAGGAGCATGAAAGCACACCATGTGTGAATGTGAGGGTAATGAGCTAAAATCACCTAGAGATAGGATTGGTTTGCTTGCTTGGTTACCTAAACTCTAAGCTTTATGCATTTATGGGCAAATGATTGAGACCTATCCGGTAATTGAATTTGTCTCTAGGTAGTTAGCTCTAGACTTATCCGGTTAGAGTTAATAAAATGAAAGGGGTTTAAGCCTTAGTAGTCCTATCCGGATGAGGGTAGTTGGACAATTAGCTTTGCATCATTCATATTCAATTGCTTTAATGCTTGCAAGGGAGGCAAAATGTGAAACCCGATGCCTTAACTCCCATCCATTTGATAACAACTTGTTTAGTTTAGCTTAGTTTATATTACTTGCTTTCATTGTTTCAATTTGAATAGAAATCAATCTCAAAATCAAAATCAAATCTCTACACACCATCTTGCACATACTCACCATGAACTTTGGTTCACTTGTGAGCCTTTGTTTGTGATTGTACATTTGCATATTCTTCTAGTTTTTCCTTAGGTTTTCCCTAGCTAGGAAAGGATTTACCAATCCTCGTGGGTTCGTCATCCTTACTTAATCCCCTATTCTATAACTTGTACCTCTTGCACTTGAGGGTGGCTTCAATGCTAACATAGGTCTCACCAAACGAGAAGCTTTGCAAACAAGACCGCCGAAGTGCTCAGACATCCTCAATGGAATCAATACCTAATAATTGTCGACACTCACCAAACATTATTCGTGTTTCCCCCAACTATTGTGTGAGATTTTACATTACTTGTCTTCACGCGATTCGCCTCCTCATGATTCTCATGATAGGGTCTTCAACATTATCCACCTCTGCTTGAATCTCCCGGTGGGTTTTGTTGGATCATAATTCATATACATATTTGTGCCCTAAAACATGGAAATTACTTGTTCTAAAGTCCAATTTAATGTTGACTAATCTAATTCCATTATTTCCCTAATCTTGTACTTTTGCTTAACCTTTGTGTTTATTTATATATATTTATTATGTGTTCCTTATCATGCTAGGAAATGATGGAGAAATATGGAAATGCACTAAAAAGTCAACCTTAGCATATTTTCCTTCTCCGGCTAGGAGAAAGTGAGCTAGATAAGAAAGGAGGGGCGGAAGCCTGATCAAAGAACTCCAAATGACCTGAAACTTTCCAGATCCATTTTAGACATCCTAAGGATCATTTCTTATGAAGAATGCAAGAGCTAGTTCGGAGTGTAAGGCATTCAAAAGATCGGTCCAAGTTTCTGACTAAAAGACGAAAAAAAGGCAAAACCGGACCTGTACGGATTCCGGCAGTATTTCCGGCCAAAACACAGTGAACTAAGAGGATGATCTACACTTATCAAGGAACATTTGGTATGAAGAAGTCGAAGGCCAATTCCAAAGTCTCGGTGGAGATTCAATTGAAGGAAGCTTCAGAAGCAGAAAACAAAGTCAAAACATGGCAATTTGGCCTAGAACCTTCTTTGGACGGATTTCTTATGCATTTTTGGAAGGTCTATGATGCTGAAATTATCAAGGAGAGCCCTAGAAGAATTCTACAAGATAATGGTAAGATGAGTCCATCATATTATCCTTTGGATAATAGACATCCATATGCACCTTCTCTCCTTTGGTTGCCAAATTGACTTTGGTGACCCAAAACCACTCCAAGACTCTTCATTTTCATGCTTCCCATGCATAATAAAGAGAGCTAGCTGCTCCTCTCTTCTCCCTTAGCCATATTTCTCTAGTCTATTCTCTTTAATAGATCATCATTACTTCCCTCTTCTTACTCCATCTCTTCCATACCCATTTCCCTTATTTTTAGGATCTATTACCACTCTCATACTCCACCTCCATGCTTCTTACAATGCTTGAGCTGCTCTCTTTTGCTTCCATTCATCATTTTACTCCTCTCTCTCTTCTCTATATAAGCATTCCTTCTCACACTCTTAAGGCATCACCCATTCCACCCCATTACATCTTCTTTCTCTCTTCATCTCCTTCATAAAACCTCCATATCCACATCCCAAAATCCAAACCCATAATATTCATACTCCCCTTACTACTCCATCTCCTCCATCACCACCACCACAACTACCATCTTCCACCACCATAAACTCTATCACCACCACCATAAACTCCATCACTACCACTCAAAATTAGCCAAAGAAGCATCATATCTTCATCACCATTCCATTCATCATCAACATCAACAAGTTCATAATCCATTCATTCCACCATCAAGGAGGATCTAAGGGCATTGAAGGAGGAAAACCATGGAGGAGCTAGTCATCAATTTGTCAAGCTTCAACTAGTTCACTCTTTCTTTAAACTCCTTAATTTTCCTTGATGTATTTTAGATTTGGTGTTAATTTGTATGAATATGAGTGAGTAGTTACTTTGTTGGGGCTAGGGTTGAAAGCCCTAGCCAATCTTGTATGGATTGATGCTATAATATGATGTTATGCAATTTTGTTTAACATGCATACATGCTAGTTCAAGAGTTGAATGCATATGCTTAGACTTTACCATTTTGAGTATGTGTGTTTGCTATGTCATGATATAATGTTTAGAGATTGGTAACCTTTGAATGTTAAAGCATGAAAGCACACTAGGTGTGCATGTAGGGGTTGTGAATTACAATCACTTAGAGATAAGCTTGGTTGGTTTGCATGATTTCTTCATCTCCAAACTTTATGCACTTAGGGTAATGCACTAGCTAGATACCTAACCAGATTAAAATGCATGACTTAAGTAGTTAAGTACTACACCCGAGAGGGGTTGCTTGATATCACAAAAGGAGCATGTCCCTTGTCATACCCGAGAGGGATGCAAGGAGAGAAATTGGTTAATTAATTTAGCATCATTCATATTGAAATGCATCAATACTTGCAAGGGAGGTTAGTGGTAGACAATCTAAATCCTAACTTTCATCCATTTGATCACTAGTTTAGTTTAGAGTAATTTAGTTTACATTTGAGTATCTAGTTGTTTTCAATTCAAAACTATCTTCAAAAATCAAAATCAAATCACTACTCCATCTTGCACATACTCACCATGAGCCTAAATGTCCTTGTGAATTTAGGTTTGTGATTGTACATTTGCATATTATAGCTCTCCTTAGATTCACACCCTAGCTAGTGAAAGGAATTCAATCCTCGTGGGTTCGACAACCTTTCTTAAATCCCTATACTATTACTTGTACCCCTTATACTTGAGGGTGGCTATTTGGCCAACAGTTTTCAAAACCAATTTCTTCAACATGACTCACTTTTGCATGATCCTTGATGTGATGGTTTTTCTCCTTCATTGAATCTTTCACAAGCCCCTATGGTGTCCCTGTTGATCCTTATATGCAAATTGGAGTGAGTTATTTTTAGACTGTCTTTGTTTTTTGTAAGAAGTGCCTTTACGAATCAAAGTTAAAGCTTGTATCCTCATTGTGCCTCCTTTTTCTTTCTGCGCGACGTCCAAACACTGAAAAGAAAAAGAGATTTTGTCCATTTACACTAATTTCAGCTACTTAAACCCCAATTACCCCAACAACTTATAAGATTACCCTCTTACCCAACAATTTACATATTTTTCCCCTAATACCCTATTAATTTTTTTTTGGGACTATTTTGCCCTCTCTCCTTTTGTCATATATAGAGAGAGAAAGAGAGAGTGGAAGAAAGAAAAGTCATCAGAGACTTCACCGGAAACCTTGTCGGAGGTCTCCTCGAAGATCTCATAGGTCGTGGGAGACTATTATAGCCCTCAATAAACTTTTATTGCCCATAATAAAACCCAATAAACTTTTATTGCTCCCTAATAAAATTCAATAAACTTTTATTGCTCCCTAATAAAATTCAATAAACTTTTATTGCTCCTTAATAAAATAAATGTTTATTGGGTTTTATTGAGGCGTAATAAAAGTTTATTGGGAGAAATATGACTAATTTCTCTAAAATTAGAGAAATAAATTTTTGATTGAAAATTGAGAAGAGGAGATTACGTCAATTCAAATCCTTTTATTAGGGGCAATAAAACAAGATCTGCAACAACCTTTTCAAACAAATACCCAAATAGAGCAATTCTTAGGTGCCATGAACAAACTAGAAACAAATTGAGCTTCAAAAATTTCAAGTCAAGGCACGTGTTGAAGAACTGGTTAAAAGTCTACAGTCTAGCAACTCTGATCTACCATTTTTTTTTTGTTGGATCATTGGGTCAATGGATTCATACGCTTAATTTGTGATAATGGTCATCATATTTAAAAATTTACAAGTCGGCACATCTTAACATCAATAATAATACAAAAATGTGTATGTTAAAGCGCGTCAATATATACAATAGCGCATGATTCCAAAGGTTGTCACTTTCAACAACAAAAAATATTCCCTCGTCATCATATTCGTAGTCCTCTACATAATTCCAATGGTTGCTACAGTAGTCACCAATTCATCACCACACCAAAGCCAGTCAGTAAGTCAAGGCAAAAATGATTTTCAATTGCAGCGCTTTGGTCTATTTCTGCTTTCTTGCTGAGTTTGATTTTTGGTTAGTTCGCTTGAAACAGTCTGATGCTTCCAGTAAAAGTGTGACTGAAACGTCAGTATTTGACCAAGCCAAATATATAGATGAGTTGTGGAACCATAAGCCATTGGAATGGATTAAAATAGTGCAATTTCATTCTTTGCCAATGAAGAAGACTGGCATAAGGGAGGTACAATCTAGTTAAGAACATCCCAAATTGGCATGGAGTAGCCCCAACCCAACCTTCCATATTCAGTTTGAAAAAATAATAATAATTAAAAAGGGAAAAAAAAACTCGAAAGGAAGAGGAGGATATCTCTCAAGAAACTGTTGAGGTGTCATTCAGCCTAGATCACATAAAGGCATCTATACTTTGTACTTTGGTGTGCTTCACCACCGCTATTGACAACAGTATAACACAGGACCTATCCTAGACTGGAAATTATTCTATGCACCAACGGTGCAAATGACCCAACACTTATAAGATGATCTCAACCCTTGATATTTATAATTAATATTTTTATTAATAACCTAAGAGTGTATTTAATATAATCTAACCATCCATTTATGTCGGTGCAAGTGCACGTCGGTGCACTGAATCCTCCCCCATCTTAGACAAGCCCCCACATGACCATCCAAGAGAGCTACTCGATGTCTTACCATTTCTACACTTGGTTGTGGATAAGTATGATGGGTTTGCAATTTAAGGTCTACTAGACTCAACTTCCCTATAGGATTTACATCAAACAACTTCATGGCCAGTAAGAAATTAGCTCCATTTATGATTTATTTTAAATAATTGCAAATAACTCGGGGAGTTAGCTATGGAAAATGAGCTTTGGTGCAAAAATTTGCACTTTGTGCTTTAATGCAGTTATGGTAGTATGTCGTGTAAATAGGTATCATTGTTGATGTGCTTTTCCTTTCCAATTTAAAATAAGTTAGTCAAATAATACTATTTCTTTTTGGATTTTAAATATAGTACTTTAAAAGACCATTATGTTATGACATGGAACTATTCTGTGATAAAACAGGATGTTGGAATTGCCCCTTTGGATTTTAATACATTTGGTCAATACACCTGAAGCTATGGACACCATTAAAATTGGGAATGCAAGACCTCAGTTGATTGCTTGCTTATAACAACTTATATATGTAAATAGCTAGAATTGCAATGGGATTAACACTGTGCAAGGGATTCTGGTTCATGAAACTGGAATAATTGGACTGCTGGAATAATTATTAACTTTATGGAAACACATACGAGGCATAGGAATTTAATGACATTTTAAATGTTCCACCAAGAATTTAATACGTACAGAAAAAAAAAATTCAGCTAAATTCCAAGTTGGACAGATAATAATTTGATTCCCAAGATCGGAAGACATAAAAAAATGTACAATGTACTTGAAAATTTGATCGGTCCTCCTTATCATTCTTATAAAGTAAGATGAATAGTTTTTTTGTTTATCGTAATTACTAATTCTATATAAATTTATTTTTCATAATATATAGCAATGAAATAAAAGAGACATCCAAAATTTTGGCCTAACTAAATATTGGTGCTTCATCAAGCCACTACCAGTAGGCATAAACCATAATTTTACAATCAAGTTTTCCCTTCTTTTTCACAGAAAAAAACAAAATGCATTAACCATGTTTCTGGTCATGAATATAAGGGGTTCCACTGGGTTCTGCGCTGTCAAGGGGGAGTTGCTTAATTCTTTTTGGAAGAGCCTGGCTTGCACTACTAGATGCTTCATCCTCATCATTGTATTGAAGGCATCGCTTGGTATTAATGCCAATATTGCTCTGCTTCAATAATGTTTCCCAAAGCTCCTCTACATCTTCCTCATATACCATACGGACCCCACACTTCTTCACTTGCACAATTTCCTCTCCCATGAGGGTATCAAATGAGAATACAAGATGATAGTAGATATCCTGCCACTCATTTTTAAAGCAGTATCCATCACGAGGCGCATACAACAACCAAATGTGATCTGACTCAGGTTGACCCCACTTCCCCCCAAACCATGGACCCTCGTCGGTAATGTCTTTCCCATTGGCCCTCAGTGTGCAAATAATGGACCACCGAACCAAAGGCGTGAGTGGTTTGAGGAGTCTAAAAACGACACAGGAGGCGAATCCCATAAACTTGTCACTAAACCAACCTGAATGCTGCTCTACAGTTATCGAAGACCCCACAGTTTGGTGATTGTACCACTCTGGAATTTCATTTCCGGGAGCAACAAAGTCAAATTTCCACTTTGGACCGAATTGCATTGTACGGTCAGAAGATGCTTCACTCTTAAGGTATCGTGTTAGCAATGGAAGTGCCATACTCTGACAGCTTTCATTCTCCACCATTTTGAAACAGTTAACAAAATATCCACTTTGCACCGAATTGCATTGTCCCATTTGATTGGCCAATGTTTCTAATGAAATGCAGTTGTCAGCGCTTACTATTATTTGAGATGGAAGCTCTGGTAATGTCCGAAGTTTGCCGCACCAATTCAACTGAAGTGCTTGGAGTTTAGATGGAAGCATTGGTAATGTCCGAAGTTTGCCGCAAAAAGCCAAATCAAGTCCTCCAAGTCTAGGGAGTTGGCTGATGCTCTCGGGTAGTCTAATGAATTGATTTCTGCTAAGATCTAAATCTCTTAATGAAGACAAGCATCCAAAATCACTGGGCAATTCAGAAAGATTACAGTCACTTAGACCCAGTTTGGTTAATGAATGCAAACCAGACAAACAAGGTAACGACAATCCTGCCGGAATGTGACTTCTTTTTCGCAATAACTGAAACGGGTTGAACATCACATTCCATGATTTAGGTGACGCTGCTTTACATCCAGTAAGAGAGAATACTTTGAGGTTTTTCAAAAGACCAATAGAGGAGGGCAGTTCTCTTATGCCACTTCCACTCACATCAAGCATCTCCAAAGAGGCAACATGACCCAACTCATCTGGCAATTTTTCAAGCTTTGAGCAACCAGAAAGATTAAGATCTTTGAGAGATTTTAAGCCACCTACATTGCTTGGAAGACGCACAAGATTCTCACAATCTTTCAAGTTCAGTACAGTAAGTCTTTCAAGCACTCCAATTCCTGGGTCAACCTCATACAATCTTATACAACCTTCAAGAAACAGAAACTCGAGATATGGCATACCTTTAAAGTTTGGGATGTTGACAAGATTCAGGGAGTGACTCAGATTAATGGTTTTCAGATTGTGTAAAGGCTGCATGTCAAGTAAAAAGCATAGAAAAAATTAGCTTCCATGATATATTCAACAATTATTATAGGGCTAAATACTAGTTACTACCCTGTGGTTTAGGTCCAAAATCAATTCAGTCTCTGGACTTCTAATTTCATCAAAAACACCCCTGCACTTTCAATTTTGATCTAATAGGTCCAATTCGTTAATATTCTGTTATGCGTTTAAGTTATAGTTGGATTATTTGTTAAAAAACTATTTATTTTATAGTAGAACTCACTCCTAAATTGACTATGCAGGCCACCTCGACATCACATCATAAAACATTGGCCATATATGAGCCACATTAACAAGTTAAATAACTTCAATTATTGGAAAACTAACAAATTGGACCTATTATATCAAAATTGAAAGTGCAAGGGTGTTCTTGATGAAATTAGAAGTTCAGGGACTGAATTGATTTTAGACCCAAACTACAGGGTAGTAGTCAGTATTTAGCCCATTATTATAAGTAATAAAAGAATGAGATAGTAATTATAGTATTACCTCTGTTCCTATCCGAAAATATTTAATACAACTATGAGACAAGCTTAGTTCCTGTAGCTTCTGAGGGTTGAAATGTGATGGCAAAGATTTTAACGGATACCTCGTCCAATCAAGAATCCGTAAACTATTGGGAAGATAATCAAGTCTCTTAGGCAGGTTCCCATTCTTGATCTTCAAGTATCTCAATTTGTTCATCATTAAAAATGCTTTCGGAGCCATGTCCACGCCTACTCCTAACTCGGTTGAGTCCACCAATATGCCTTCTACTGCTTCAGTTCCCTATCAACCAAATTTTTCATACCATAAAAACAAGATTTAGTAGACTGACTTATCGTATAATGTACTAGCAAATCAATTAAAATTATTCATGTACTAAATTTCTTACAGTATTTTGGGTCAAGACATGTTTGACGTCTTCAAGAAGCCACAACCGACTGCACCTGCCCGGCTCATTAGGAGATTCCAGGCGGATAATTTCATGACCCATTTCTCTGAGCAAATCATGCATCCATAGTCTTCCATCTGAAAGATTTAGGAGGGATCTTTCAATGAGGACTTTTATTCCAATAATTGCAGAGAAATCGCAACTGGCTAGTGCTTTTGTTACTCGATCTTTGTTCTGTCCATTAAAGAAACATGCAATGTCTAGGAATATTTTCTTCTCTTCAGGATCTAGATCCTCGTAACTTATTTTAAGTATGTCAAAAATTTCCAACTTACAAACTCTTCCCAGTTTTCCCAGTGTATTGTCCCATTCACTTAGATCCCTTCCATACAAAAAAGAACCCAGTACTTTGAGAGCTAAAGGAAGACCTTTGGCATAATTTATAACAGATATAGACAAAGCAAGAAAATCTTTTTCAGGGTAAACTCTTTTGAATGCTTTCCGGCTAAAAAGCTCAAGAGAATCAGCATCATTTAATTCTTTGACCTTCAATCTTCTCTCCACTCCATGTTCAATCAACAAATGCTCATTTCTAGTTGTGATAAGAACTCTACTCCCTGAACCAAACCACTCTGGGTCTCCTGCCAAATATTCTAAATGACTTGGATGGTTCACATCATCAAGAATGAGAAGAACTCTTTTGTCACCTAACAACCTCCTTATAATCTTGGCTCCTTCATGAAGGTCTGATATGTTGGCCTTCTTTGTCCAAATCCCAGAGAGAAGTTGCTTTTGTAACTTAAGTAGACCACTTTTTTCAACAGAGTTTCTAACATCGGTAAGAAGGAAACTGAATTGAAATTCATGAGAGATTCTCTCATACACCGCTCTTACCATAGTAGTCTTACCAATCCCGCCCATTCCCCATATACCAACGAAGCGGACGTCATCCACCCCTACATCTAAAAGGACATTGACTGGCTGCAATCTTGAGTAAATTCCAACCAGATTTTCTGCATAACTGAATGATATAGGTTGTAATCTTCTCCATATAACTTCAACAATATCTCTAATGAGCTGTGATTCATACCTACAACACATAATAGATTAAACTCATCAGGTTATTGACAAGAAGATTCAGTTTATGAAAATGTCTCTGCATTGCACTTCGATTTCTTTTATATTCTTGTAATGTCATTTTAAAAGCCTCAGACGCTGAATTTATTATCTGTCTATATTATTTGTGAATAACATAATGAAGAGCTAGAGAAAAATTAGCTGTTGTAAAGCAATGGAAAGTGAAAAAAAAAAATTGTATGTATACCATTCCTTTGAATTCCACCCAGAGAAACCTGCCACTTCAGTTAATGCAGATCTCCACCTCTGCACTTTCTCTTTGTCATCCTTAAACCTTTCTTCATGATTTGCAAAGGCTCTTTTAAAACTCCCTGTTTGCTTTCGTACATCAGAGGGATCAACATCATAGAATATTGGCAGCACAGTTCCTTTTACTTCCATGCATTCAAGAATTCTCACAAGTTCATCCAAGCACCATGTTGACGATGCATAATTTTGTGAGATAACAATGAGAGCAAATCTCGATTCTTCAATTGCAGCAAAAAGTGCTGGAGAAATAGCTTCCCCTTTTTGAAGTTCAGGATCATCCCTGAAAGTTATGATTCCTTGATCTTCCAATGCAGTGTATATGTGGTCTGTAAAAGCCTTGCGAGTGTCATCGCCTCTAAAGCTCAAAAAAACATCATATTTCCACTGAGGAGTTGAATGGGGGAAATATGTAGAGATTCTTTGTATGCTCATTTCCAACGAAGCCTACTTTTTCTACTTGTAGAAGAGCAAGTGTCCAAGTACTATAGATATGAGTAACACGAGAAGCTTTCAACACTTGCTATTTCAAGGCTTGGAGATCGAAATCATGCAATTGTGTTTCCTGATTTCTCTTCCCTACTGCATAAAACCTAGAAAAGATTAATAATTTCCCTACTACATAAAAAAAATATTCATTCTAACAAGAATAGTGTAATTGACTATGAAGCAACAAAAAAATTGGCTGGTATGGTTTCTGTGGTCGATTTTTATTCCTTTGCTTTATGTCGTTCAGGTATCTAAATACACAGACACACAAAACACTAGCTCTTTGTAAACTAGAAAGAAACATAATTGAGAAAACGATTGGTGTCAGAACGATTCATTGAAAGACAGTTGAACAAATTCTTCTTTTTCTTAATTTTAGCTGAAACCCATCGACAGAGTGATAGACAGTTAAGTCAAACATTAGAAGCAGCAGCAAATGCATATACTCTTCCATGACACATCTCTATACATCTTATTAATTTGACCGAAAGTTATGATTAAAACTAATGAGTGCCAAGTATACTGTCTGTTCCATACTTTCATAAGAAATTCGGCATATAAATCCATGATCAATTAGAAACTGGTGCCTCTTTTACAATAATAAATCATGAGCAGAGATGGAGAAGTACTAACCAGAGAAAAAGACAACAAAAAAGATAAACAGAGAACAGAAACATAGCAACATATGTAAGCAAATTAAAATTGTAAAAACAAACGCAAAAGTCAGATAGAAATCAGTTGGAGCTTAACTGGGTTTCGTGGGAACTTGAAGTTGGGATCGGATCGACTTCAAATATAGCAGTTTTTGATCAATCGATGTTCAAGAATGAATAGAAGCAAAGTAGTGAGGGACTTGACTTTTGAGAGAGAAATAGATTTATCTGGCCTGTGAAGACTTGACCAACTTCAGCGCAGCCAAGACGTCTCCAAGTCTTCTATTCTCCACCGACGCTTTTATCACATGCACACCACCGACACTTGAACAACTCCACCGTTGCCTTTTCAGCGTAGCCTAGACGTCTCCAGAGTCCAGAAGTAAGAAAGAAAGAAAAAAAAAAATAGATGCTTCTACTTTGAAATACCTCTCTTTAGTGAAGGGTGGTTGGAAAAATTGACCCACAGGAATCCTCGTGCAACTTTCCTAGTGCTTTTGCTGAAATGTCATGTATTAGTGGATCTAATAACACCACTCTTAAAATAACGTAGGAGAGGTGAGGTCTTCTCGTTTGTTACGGATTAGTCAAGCTCACCAATTCGTCCTTACTTACATTGACTCCAAGTGAATTCGTCTTTGATGAAATTTCTTGAATTCTTCTCTTCTAGCCTTTTTTTTATATTAGGAATCCATTCCAATATTTTACACCCTCACAATGCCTCGTTT
The DNA here is from genome assembly GCF_958449725.1 of Rosa rugosa. NCBI lineage: Eukaryota > Viridiplantae > Streptophyta > Magnoliopsida > Rosales > Rosaceae > Rosa > Rosa rugosa. The sequence continues at coordinate 39,245,156 of NC_084822.1, forward strand.
TTCTTTTTCACACAAATTCAGTGCGGGAAGGAAAATTTCTTGCACCCGTTGTTGTTGGTGGGTCCACTTACCAAGCGTGCGGACTGGTGCTCGTGTGGAGGCTCTGAGTGGCCCCCACGTAAGAAAGATAACAATCCCAAGGAGAATAGCGCGCATCTGTACACGTAGAGGGTGCGATGTATCCTGGTCAAGTTGGTTTGACAGTTGGTCTGGACATTAGTCATCTTCGACGCCTATAAAGGGGACTTCGCTCTCCATTCTAGAGGTATTGATCATTTCCCATCCATACTTCTCTTAAAGATGGCTTCCGCTTATCTTTGCTCTGACTTGAATATCAAAGGAGTGAAGTCCTGATAACTCTGGACTTTCTCTTGACGACCTCCCCCTTTGCTTGTAGGTCTCACTGAACGAGAAGCTCTGCAAACAAGATTGCCGAAGTGCTCAGACATTCTCAACAGAATCAATTCCTAACAGTTGTCGACACTTACCTACATTATTGGTGTTTCCCCCAACTACTGTGTGAGATTTTACATTGCTTGTCTTCACGTGATTTGCCTCCTCATGATTCTCATGATAGGGTTTTCAACACCAATTACTTCAATATGATCCACCTCTGCTTGAATCTCCCAGTGGCTTTGATACCAATTTCTTCAACATGACTCACTTTTGCATGATTCCCCAGATGTGATGGTTTCTCTCATGCATTGAATCTTTCACAAGCCTCTATGGTATCCCTGTTGATCCTTATCTGCAAATTGGAGTGAGTTATTTTTAGGCTGTCTTTGTTTTTTGTAAGAAGCGTCGTTACGAATCAAAGTTAAAGCTTGTATCCCCACTGTGGCCCCTTTTTTTCTGCACGATGTCCAAGCACTGAAAAGAAAAAGGGATTTTATCCATTTACACTAATTTCAGCTACTGAAAACCCCAATTACCCCAACAACTTATAAGATTACCCCCTTACCCAACAAATTACATATTTTTTCCTATAATACCCAAATAAGTTTTTTTTTTTTTAGACTATTTTGCTCTCTCTCCCTTTGTCATATATATATATATAGAGAGAGAGAAAGAGAGAGAGAGTGGAAGAGAGAAAAGTCATCTGACTTCGCCGGAAACCTTGCCAGAGGTCTCCTCGAAGATCTCATAGGTCGCTAGAGACTTTTATTGTCCCCTAATAAAACCCAATAAACTTTTATTGCTCTCCAAAAAAAAAAAAATTTATTGAGTTTTATTGGGAGGTAATAAAAGTTTTTTGGGGGAAATATAACTAATTTCTCTAAAATTAGACAAATAAAATTTTGATTGAAAAAATCTTTGTAGCTTGGAGAACGCGCCCCACGCACGAAGAGAAAAAGAACAAAGGGTTTTCGAGTGCGATCTCTCCCTGCCAAACGCCGCCAGCGATCCTGCCGCTGCGTTCCTGTCCGGGAAAGGATGTGAGTCCAGTTTAGCGGCGAGGTTCTATGGCGGAGGTTTGGCTCAGGGATGGAAAATGGCTATTTGATCTTGGAGGGGGCAGATCGTTATGGATCTCTTCTTCTTAGATTGTGGGCAAGAACTTAGAAGGAGCAGAGGACGGGTGCGTCTTGCCTGCAGCTGGTTCTGGGATCTGGGCTATGGCTGGGTCTTCGATCTCATGGCAGAACGAGCCGGGAGAGGGTTCGTCTATTTTTGGAATCCGATCTCGGACGTTGGACTAGGCTTTGGGGTGGCCGGCTTCGTGGTGCGGCGGTGCGACGACATAGAGATGCATCGCGGCGGCGGGCGGTGCAAGGTATTTGTGTGGTGATGGCGCCCATTAGCAGCAAGCTTGGTGGCCTGCTACGCTGGTTCCTTGTGGGGATGGGTGGTTGTGTCGGGCCTTTGTGTTAGGGGCCTTGCTGGTGGTCTTTTCTTTACTAGTTGTCTATTGTTTAGTTATTTTTTTCTGCAGTATTAACGGTGTCTACAGGGTTCGAGTTCCATCTTCCTCTGGCTTCGTTGACGTATGGATCGGTTGGTATTGCTGTGTTAGGTATTAGCTGTTGGGTCAGGTGCGCTGCAAGTTGTGGCAAAGACAATCATCACTTGGGCCTTCTAGAAGGTCATTCCTGTCTGGTTTTGGGTCAATGGAGATGGCGAAAAAGTCTGGCTGTGGCATAGACAATCATCCTGGCCTTCTAGTGGGCCGTTCCTGTCTGGTGTTAGGTCGGAGGCGATGGTGATTTGGAGCAATAGTGGGTTGACGGTGTTGACAATATGGTGGTGATGATGTTGGGTTTACTTTAGTCCCAGGTCTGAGTGTCCAGCACTCCCGCTTTGGTCGGGTTGGAGTCACAATGAGTGTTGGCTTGGTCGATCAAAGGCTGGTCAAGTGGTCTCTGGGTGGGGAGTTAGTGTTGACACAAGTGAGTTATCTGGCTCATTTTTCTTCTTGGCTGGACGAGAGGGGAGATGTCAAGGATTCACTGCTCCTGCGCATGTTGTATTTGCCATTGAGTTGTTGTGCAAGTTTTTCTTTGTCTCTTTAAGTCTGTAGTTGCAATTTGGCTTGAGTGGCTTTATTGTTTAGTCAACCGTTATCTTGTTTAGAGTCAGGGTCTTTTGGCTCCTTTAGTCAGTCAGTATAGATCTCTAGTGCGAAGTCTAGTGGCCAATTCTGTGTAAGAGCTTCCATGTTGGAATGTTGTTGCAGATTGTTGCCTAAAATTCATTGTAAGCAGTTTCATTATTAATGAAGTTTCTTCTTGACCATAAGTCATTGGAATGGATTAAAATAGTGCAATTTCATTCTTTGCCAATGAAGAAGACCGGCATAAAGGAGGTACAATCTAGTTAAGAACATCCCAAATTGGCATGGAGTAGCCCCAACCCAACCTCCATATTCAATTTGCGAAAAAAAAAAATATTAATTAAAAAAAAACTCAAAATGAAGAGGATGATCTCTCAAGAAACTGTTGAGGTGTCATTCAGCATAGGTCACACATAAAGGCGCTATACTTTAGACTTTGGTGTGCTTCACCACCGCTATTGACAATAGTAGAACACAGGACCTCTCTTGGACAAGACCCTCACAGAGTTACTCGATGTCTTACCATCTCTACACTTGGTTGTGGATAAGTATGATGGGTTTAAGATATACTAGACCCAACTTTCCAACTTAGGATTTACATCAAACAACTTCATGGCCAGTAAGGAGTACTAATCAGCTCCATGTATGATTTATTTTAAATAAATCGATTGCAAATAACAATTTTTTTTTTTTTTGGGAATGATTGCAAATAACATTTAAGCAGCATAAGAATAAATATGAAATATCAAGTCCATATGATTTAAGTAAAATTGCTAGCTCAAATTACATGATTTACATCCAAACTTGTTTTTTTTTTTTTTTTTTTTTTTTATGATTACATCCAAACTTATTATTTTCTTTAGTATGAAATAGCATTGGGTTTGTCTAGTAATACAAGGCTTTCTACAAAATAATCCATAAAGTCGTAAGACACATACCCATTGATTCGAAAATCAGTAGTGCTTTTGGTCTTAGAATCCACCGATTTCAGCACTCCCTGAATGCACTCGAGCACTACATCACCACTGTTTCTGAACCATAGCGGCCGTGGATATGGATATGTTATATGATGGAAGTCCATAGTGAAAATAATAGTGCAGGAGTTTGCCACACCATACTCTTCCATCACCCACATGCTAAGACGAAATACATCAAGACGAAATACATCAGTAAATTCTTGTTCAAAGAAAGCAAGGGAGTCCCTGTATCTTGAAATTAAGCAAATCTCTCTATTTCCCCAGAATGCAGGCATTGTCATTTCGCCAAATGATTCACTTGAAATATCAAAGGAAACAATGGAATCGTGGTAGTTTATCATCTTATAATGATGAAACCAATGCAGAGCACCATTGACAAAAGCATGAGTGTCATGAAGAAAAGCTTTGGGATAACAGGGGTTGTCACCAGGAATAACAATGGAAGCAGTTAGACTCTTCCAAGAGCCACGGGCCAATGACCAAATCTCGACTTCACATGAACGAGCTCCCTGAACATAACTCACAGTTCTCAAAACCTTATAGTCATTGGTGGACGAATCATAACCGAAGGCATAACTTATTCTAGGATTATCATCCCTGATGAAGGTGACACTAGGCCTGGCCAAAACCACGAACTTTCGAATACTAGGGTTCCAAATTAACACAGTAAAGTCACGAGCAACAAGGCATACCAGCCCGTTACAAGTCCCGACAACATTGATAGGCTCACTACCTAAAGCTATTGATCTTTTTTTGGAGATAGCAGCTTGTGTCCTATCGTAAGCTAAGAATGGATTTCTAAGCTTGGTATACTCATCGAACGAAGGGTTATCTCGATGTAACGAGAAAGGCTCCCTCCTATCTGCAGGTGATGAAAAAGCCTGTAGCAAGAGGAGTTGGCCGTCTCTGCAGTTGAGGTGGAGGTGGGTGTCGATGAAACTAGAGGTTGAGATTATAGAGTTCCATGTCTTGCATACTGCTGTACATTTGAGTAAAGATTTGATGGGTAACCTCAGGAAGATTACATGTATGATCTCTTCAGGAAGGGCTTCCATGGATGTCGCGGTCTTTAATTTTTTTGTTTTGGCTAACATTTTCGATCTAATGCTAGAATAATGAGCTGAGGGTTTGCTTTTATAGATTTGGGGACACCCGTCCTAAATCCTGTCTTCTTAAGAGTCCTAATTCCCCTGTAATTCTGATTTCTGAGATATGACAACGACTACTCCCATTCACACAAGATTTTATTGGTGTGGATATCAGAAATTTGAGTCCAGAATCATTTAGGGCGAGAAAGGATTAGCAAAAGAGGGAGTCCTAAATCCTATCTACTTGACTTTACTAGCTTGCACTACTAATTCTCCGACTGCATATTCTGTCCAAATCAAATTAGGATTCCAATTTTACTTTACTATGAAAAAGAGGGATTTGACAAGTTCTTCTTCTTCTTCTTTTTTTGAAAGAGGGCCAGTACAGCCTCCTTTAAGCCTTGTTCATTAATGAAACTGCAAAACATGTCCCCCCATGATACCTAAACCCCATATTACAATAACATGAGGAGAGCGTCCTGAAATAATACCGAGAGTCTCCACAAAAGATATATATTCTAACAAGTACCAATTAGCGAATAATGCACTTCTGCCTACTCTATTCGCTTTACAAATGTGGTGGTGACAATACCGGAAAGTAAATGCTTACTTAAAGCCATAATATACTAATAAAATCAGCTTTCCTACTATGTTTCCACCAGAATATAAAACCGCTAACACTTAGTTTCATCTTGCCACTAGGAGATTGTGACCATTTGAAGAAGTAAAGAATTCGCCGTCTAACTAGGACAAAGTCCGGGACAAAGCCCACGTCGCCCTATCATAAATCAGTAGGGACTTATAGCCGGCATAAAGCCACCATTAACTAGAAAAGTAAAATAGACCAAAAAAGTAAAACAAAAGAAAAATAATTTTAGGCCTAGTTGGGCCCACAAAACTGCTTCAACCAAATCACCAAACCTTGCACCCAACCACTGCTATAACATCACCAGTCCAGTCACACCGCCTCAAGCCCATCACGACCCTAGTCGGATCACCGTCGTTACCCCACCATCGTCGCCTCCCATACCAATAATTCCGACCATCAGACTTTCGGGGGAACCCAAATTAGATCTTGTGTAACCCAGATCAAGGTTCAAACTCCTACCACTCAGACACCCATCAAACAGAGGAGAGCCCAGCCCTTCTTCCACTGCACCAACACCCAGCCCCAGCCAACTCACCCAGATCCGATAGCCCTCCATCACCGCTCTGACTAGAACCGGATCAACCAAGAGTATCCAATAGTGAAACCCAAACGACTCTCCACTAGTTGCTGCAATTCCTCCTGCCATCGGTCTCGAACAGTCACTACGCTCACAACCAAGCATTCAATCACACTTCGAAGAGGAATGGTGAGAATAACCAACAACCCGTCCGACGACAACACTACCGGAACGTGTCGTCGGACGAGCCCAAGAAAAGGTCGAGGAAGTCCTAGGCGCGTGCGACGCGTTCTAGGGTTTGAGAGAAAAAGTTTAACAAAGTTGTGTTTCTTTTTTCTTGAAGTAGAAATTTCTATCATTGGAGTCAAATAGTCCAAAGGCTAGAATTACCCTTAAAGATAGAAAAAAAGGGCAAGTAACAGCCAAGTTCCTATCTAAGTAGACCTAGCAAATTGCATACAATACAATAACACGACACGAATATGAATGAAATTATAAGAATTTGATTTGAGATTTATTGGTTTGGTTCCATATAGAGTCACCACAACAACAAGAACACAAATCTTATGTCATGCCCCGATTTTAAGCACAAATAATAATACAAAATAACAATCACAAATACTCCGGGCGTAATGGTTCATATATATATATTAACACTAAATACCTGTAAAAAATTTTGTTTAAAACAAGTAAATGAAGATGCCTTGAACCCTTAATGTCAATACAGACTCGTTCTTTAGAGTCACATATTACATTATACCAAGTTTACAAATATAAATTGAAACAACCATTCAGTATGTAAACTCACTCACTACACAGCGGAAAATTAATAAGTGTAAGACAACATTTAAGTCTCCTAACCTATAACTGCAACAGCAATGAACCTCAGCTTCAACCACGTTCACTCTAACCTGTAGGATAAACCCCCTACTTCATTGAATAGTGCACTGCGTTGCAACAACAAACCCGACAAGCTTTTTTTAAGCTTGTTTGAGTATCAAAGCAACAAAACAGAAGCGCATGTTTAAGTCATCTCAACCCTAAACAAACGATAAGCATATAACACAACTATAACCGTCAGTTTTATGTCCTGCTTACGTAAGCCAACTCGTGACTAAAACCGACATGCTCTGATTCTTAAACCAGCATCCAATTACACGAATCATAATCAAACAAAACCACCTCAAGTAATGTTTGAAATCATTTTAACGCGCACAGGGGAATTACAAAATCATACTTCTTTTTTCTCAACCAAAAGGTAGTTGTCACCTCAGTGACATTTCAAATCATTATAGTACATCTTAACGACAAAATCACGAAATAGCAATCCTTTCCTCTCAGTAGGAAGCATTTGTCATCCTTGTGACCTCATAAATCATTTCCCGTTTCTTTCCATAGAGAACAATCATCTCTACCGTGACCCTTCAAATCATTTGAATCCTCGACAATAAATTCAAGAAGAAAACAAGGCAATCACAATTTAAATCAAGGCCAATCAAATTCATAGTAACTCCTGCGTATAGTTTAGTTCTGGAGATTACATTAAAACCACACAATCAAAATCGTAGTAATAATCACAAACTCCATACTCTCGCATCTGCAGGTAGCTTCATTCATTAGAGTGACCACCTCAATCGTTGTTAACTCAATAACAAACCAACCTCCTTTACCGAGCAATCAGTATGGCAACTGACTCAATCGTTGTTAACTTAATAACTGTACATATACCTCCAACAATATGGAGTATTTACTACATCACCAAGCATAAGTAACACCCTCTTTGGGACACCCACAAGCCATGGTGAGACCCAACCGCTACTTGCATCTTGTAGCCCTATGTTCAAGCTACGCTACGGTATCCGGAAGTCGCAAATCCGTCGCCGGGAAGCCACCTTTCCGGCCTTGCCAAGTTGCCTCCACAATATGCATTTCTATACTAGAATAGTGGGTTCTTGTTCCACATCTAAGAAAATGTAAAGGAAGAGCACTCCTTCACCTATAAAAGGAACTCTCCTCCCACTTAGAAAGACATTCCATTACATCTCTTGTAATCTTGTTAGGCCGCAAGGCTCGACATACTAGTACACATTCAAGTGGACGTAGTTTCCCGCTAAGGCGGGAAATGAACCACTATACTTCTTGTGTCGTTCTCTCTCTCTCTCTCTCTAAAGCTAACTAGAGACCCCTCGGTCACTAACGTTAACATTGGCGCCGTCTGTGGGAAGCCAAAACAAAGGCTTCGTCACCTACCACGAACTCTGACCCGAAAGTGTCGAGTCAACGCTCGTTCAACATCAAATAGGGGCCGGTCAATGCTTGGTCAACGCTGGAGATGGTTGGTCAACGCCCATCAGGGGCCGGTCAACGTCTGGTCAACGCTGAACTAAAAAAAAAAAAATGGGCGGCAAAAATTCTCTGGACACCCAGAAAACTTCTCTGGGCACCCCTCCAATTTTCAAAATTTCCCGCCAGTTCCTACCAACTGCAGCTCCGTCCAACTTCGACTAAACTCGTGGTCTCCATCACAGGCTCTCCTCCGCCAGACTTCAGTTCCGCTGAACTTCAGCTTCGGCCGGACACCAACGCTTCGCTGAACTTCGAGCTCTCCTCCGCTCCGCCGGATTATCTTCACGCTCCGCTGGCCTACTCCTCCTCCTCCGCCAGGTTGCTGCTCCAGGCCCTCCGTCGGAGAGTCGTCCGCCAGGGGACCCCCGCAGCCGTCCTCTACTAGCAAGCCAAGCCTCCGCTGGACTGTTCACCGCTGAGCTTCACCCCCGCCGGCAGGCCTCCGCCAAGCGAGTCTCCGCCGAGCTCCAGGTTTGCCATCTCCGCTGAGCTCTGGGCTCCGCCCAACTATACTTCTCCGCTCCGCCGGGAACCTCCGCTCCGCCAAACTTTCGGACCGCGACACCACTCGTGTCAGCCGTCCTCCAATAGCCGTCCTTCGCTAGGATCCAGTCAGCGGCATTTTTGCAGCCCAACTCCATTCAGAGGCACATTCCTCCGCTAGAACCCGTCAGCGGCCGCCCACCGGCTCTGTCCAGCTCCGGAGGCAAAGCTAGCTTCCACCAGCTTTACAACAAGCTCCGATCCGCCGGACAACTCTTACTTCGCTGACCCAAGTCTCCACCGGCAAAGTGCTTCGCCAAGCACCATGCTCCGCTCCGCCGGACAACCCGCTAGTGAGTCTCCGCCGAGCACCGAATACCGCTGGACAACACCGCCATGTGTTCTTCAACGAAGCACCATCAGCGGGACGTTTCTTCCGCTAAGCTCCATCACCGCCCAACTTCTTTCGCTCGGTTCCTCTGGACACCCATGGTTGAGCCATCCTCCGCTGAGGCACCGCTGCCCAACTTACTCCTCCAGACAACATCTCCGCGGTTGTGCACCGCCGGACTATACACCGCTGACCAAAACTCCGTCAATAAGCTCCGCTAGCCATCTCCCGCTAGCTACCTCCGATGGTCAAGCCTCCACGGAGCAAAATCTTTGCTGGTCAAGCCTCCGCCAAACAAAAACTCCGTCGGGCACCGAGTCCGCTAACCTCCGCTCCGCCAACCGCCGGTGAGCAAAGCCCAGTGCACTCCGCTGGCACCATCTCCGCTCCGCCAGCCACAACTCCCTCCAACCAAGGCTTCCTCCGTTGGCCACCACCGCTGAGCATATCTCCGCCGAGATTCACCGCTAGCCCGAGCTTCACCAAAGCTCCACTCCGCCGAACACCAACGGCGGCTTCGGCCATTCCCGGCCATCCTAGCTGCCATGGCTTCCGCCAGCTAGCTGCCATCAGCGGCACCGCTAACTTCCATTAGCGGCACAACAAGCTCCGGCTTCCGAGCATCACCGCTCTCTGCACGCTTGAACGCCCATCTTCGATGCTCGATCACAGTTAACACTACCCTCGCTCAACCTCTGAGTTATGGAAAGATAAGTCCTTTTCTCTATACAGTTTGTTTCTTTCGAAGTCGCCGACATTCAATTATATATGTGCTCTTCGACTTGCTCCGCATTCATACTTCGCGTGTGCCGATCAGCAGCCTGCAATGGTGTTTGCATCTGCACACGTCCACTTAACTTGTCTTGAGCCCAGGTGTCCGCTGAACAAATTGTTAGACATGCACATATAATTCTATGTTAGACACCTCAGTCAGCGTTATGCTAGTACGTACTGCATGCATGCAGCCACACACATACACTAGCTTAGCTGGCATTTCGTAATTATCAAATTGGCATGACTTTGTGGCTTTCATAATTATCAAATTAGCATGCACGTGGGCCAACCAGGAAACTTATTTCACTAAGTTTCTACCGTCCAAATCTGTGAGCCCCGGAAAAATGTATCGAGCTTAATGGAGATCGTACACGAAGTTATTCAACGATCTCGATAAATGTTAAGATGCTCGAGGAAATTTTCAGAAATTTTCATAAAGTGAAATCCTCAATTTAGGAGTTGGATAATAAAGTACACGACACCACGAGTTCGTGGAAATTTTCGGGGAATTTTCTGGACACTCAAGCTATTTATAGCGATTTTCCGAAGTTGTGGAATTTTAGAAAATAAATTAAAGAAATAGGATTTTCTGCGGTGCAATCCTGGCCGTTGATCTATCCACCGCTTCATCCTGGCCCTTGATTACAATTTTGGCTGAGGTATATAAAGCCCTTGATCAGATCAAGGACAGAGATTGAATCAGAAAACACGAGAGAGAGAGAGAAGGATCGAGAGAGAAGCTCGAAGCTTCTGACCCGAAGGGAGAGCGCCGACCCGGAAGAGAAACCCGACCGGAAATCTCACCTCCGGCCACCGTTGGCCGCGAAATTTATGTCTATCGCCTCGTCTCGTCGTTGCCGTCACGCCTATGGTCTTCGATTGCCCATGCACCGGACGAGGAGGGAGAAACGTCAGTGAGAAGGTCTGAGTCTCTCCGGCGAGTTCTGCAATTTCCGGCCACCGTCGGAGCTGCAAGTGGTATGAAAAACTATCCCCTCGTCATGCTCTACACGTTTGTATGCTTAGTTTTCAAATTCGATTGTGTTCTGATGAAGTTATGTTCTTGGGTGAGTCGGCCTTCGTTGGAGTTGCAGAGCACGGCGGCGATTCTGGAGTTTTTGTGCTCGTTTTTGAAGTTGGTTCTCGTCCTAAAAATCAAAAAGTGATGCTCTGGTCCTTGCTGCACTTCGGACTAAATGAGAGAACTGGGATATACCCTGCTCGAAGTTCACCGAGCACAGGGGCTGCAAGTTCATGATTTCTCATGATTTCTATTAGCTCAAATCGAGCTACTTTGATTATCAAAGGTAAATTCAAGTTCTTGGAAGGAAACTATACTTCTTGTGAATTAATGCTGATTGGTTGGATGCAAGTTGAATCGGATATGTGATATAGAAATTGGTTTATCCTTATGTTGTTTCGCTAGAGAATCAACGGAATTATAGATTTTGAAATTGGTTGCATTGTTGATTTGATATTGTGAGCGTGTCTGTGAGGTTTCTGTGAAATATTGATTGCTGGTCATGAATGAGTTAGTGGTATGGGTTGTTATATTTGAACTGTGGCTATTGTTACTTGAGGGGTAACAATACAACAATTATGAACCGGTGGTGGAATGGATTGTGATTATCGTTTGTTTTTCTGTTCGAGTGGCTAAGGTGGTGGATGGCTATTGTTGATGAAATTGGCTAGGAATAAATATTTCGTTGGAAGATATTGGTTGTACGTGGTGGTGAAAAGTTTGAAAAATAATGGTCAAATTGGTCAAACTAAGAAATGTTGGTCAATCCTGGTCAAACCAGGAAAAAATAGTCATATGATTTATTAATCGTCGAGATTTTAATTACTAGTTCAATGAGATATTAACTATCAAAATGTCGGAACTTAGGACTCCAATTACCCGAGGAACAGAAGGTTCGCGACTCTCGGAGTACGTGAGAGAAAGCATCGGAATCCAGGTAGGGGATTCAGGACTCTCTTCGGTTAGTGAATTTCATATATATATTGTTATTAAAGTGATGCATGTTAAGTGGTACGGTTTGGTTAAGTTCAAATGCAACGCATACTAACCAAATCGTGAGAAAATGTGTGATGGCTTGAGAGCGAAGGGTGGCTCTGACTTCCTTGGGTTCGATCCCCAAAACCTCCGGAGGGTTAGTTACGCCGGTCGTCCGGGTATTCCGATCGTAATGACGGGCCCGGTACGTGTGCGTAGCTAGGTATCGGACGCTCTCGCTACGCTTACCTGGTGATAAAGTAAATTGAGGTAAGGTCGTGTAGTGGGTCTATGGGACCGGCCATCTGGTAAGATTAAGCGCGCGTATTCAATTTAGTATCATGCATCGATTTTCGAGTCAAAAAGTATTTTTATAAAGTTTGTCGTACTTTTAAATACTTGGTTTAAGCATGTTTTCATACTGGGCAGCCCAAATATTTGTTTCTTGGTTTTAAGTCTAGTTGAGGTAGAGTTCCTGTTGAGCAGCGAGGACGAAAGCTCACCCCCTACAACAGTATGGATGCAGGTACTGTGCACTGGTGACGGGACAATGGCGGACCGAGCTGGGTGTGCGGAACAAGTTTGGTAAACCGGCTTCTGGGCTTTATTCTGCTTTCTATTTCTCGAACTTTGTGTCCCGGAATTCTTGGGTCAAACGTAGTTAAATTCCTAGTCCTTAAATCTTGTGCCTCCTGAGTGAACATGAGTCTGGACGAACAAATTGAACTTAGCGTTCAAGGATTTTCACCTCAAAAATATTGGTAGCTTCCGCTGTGTTTTACGAAAAGTTTTTCAAACAAAATGCCTAGCGGTCCTCTAGAATGTAAACTGAGTGTTTGGTTTATGTTTTAGAGACTCGCGGCTCTGTAACGTGCTTAAGCTGGTGAGGTGCGGCTTGGGGCGTTACAAAATCCATAACTAACTGGCATGATTTCTGCAATCATCAGTTGGCTCCCCACGTTAGTATGTCGCTGCTTTCCAATGACTAGCTTATATAATAATCTTGTAGAGCCACACCTTTACAATGATATATCTACCACAACCTTCCCATGTGAAGTTGTCCGTTGAATCACAAAGCATGACATGCCATATACATTGTACTACTATATTTGTACAATTATATTATACCCCTATTTTTATTTGGTCATTTCCCTTTTTGTATGATCAAATAAATCACACTCCTGTCACTTGAAATACAGCATTTCTCATACTTTTACCCGCCCGAGTGCAGGCAAATAATAAATTCTATTTATCGGTCGATTCATTAATATGAATAAATTGCTAATCATTTACCTTATGTTAAGGAGATACAATCGCTGAGTATCGCTTCAATTAACAAGCCTCTTACTACGGTGCTTCACCAAAGCAATGGAGCGTCATGCTTGGACAACTCCAACATGATTTGGGTACTTATCAATTCCAATTCCAACTCCAACTCGCTCCAAATCGGCGTAAGATACTTAACCTACATCTTATCTTTTACGCTCTCGCAATTAGAGCCGTTACATGCTTTCACTACTTTTAAGCATGCTTATAGAATATCACACTTGATATATCTTTACATGCTTCCATAACTTTTAAGCATGCCTACAACATTTCGTAGATTTGGCAACACTTTCTAGATCTCACATACTAGATATGCCATGCTTCACATACCGATCTCAATGATCCTTTAGCATATCTACAAAAAAAATGCAAAAATGTTATTAGCAACTTTACTACAAGTACATGCTATACACATATGCCATGCTTATATTTTAATTGCAACTCAATTAAATAAACATGCGACACTTAAACAAAATATTATTACTTGCTCTGTGTTTATCATTTTTCATAGACCAACCGCCAAGCGGTAAGGCAACGCCTCATAATGACAATGACTGCTACGCGGCATTGCAGTCAAGTTTCTCCTCCGAGAAATAGCAAAGGGACTAGTTAACACAGCCCACGGCAGCCATTGATCCGGCAGTTAACCCCGACGCTTGGGTACCAAAGATTAGGCTCGCTACCCAACACCCTCTGCTCCGCGCAGCTCCCCTCATCAAACAATTTTCCGACCATCCGGAGGTCTATAGCCAGGAGTGGGGGACTCCTCACAGGGCCTGGCAGGGGCCCACCCGAAAGGGCAAAAGCTTTCGCTCCAACCAATTCTAGATGGACAACGTACTCGCACTAATTATGCTTGATATACGGCACAAAGCTACGCTTTGGTATCAACCTGCAAGAACACCCTCCTTGACTGGGGACTTCGGGGACTTGTACATACAGCCCAGCATAATTAGCAACGGTCACGCTCATGCCTCAGGGCATCACCTCGAGCTACCCGTTAATGCGCCGCCGAGCCTTTTGCGCTCGTGCCTCAGCGGCACCGCCGAGCTTTTCGCGCTCGTGCCTCAGCGGCACCGCCGAGCTTTTCGCGCTCGTGCCTCAGCGGCACCGCCGAGCTTTTCGCCCTCGCGCCTCAGCGGCACCGCCGACTTTCGCCCTCGTGCATTCCCGGCACCGCCGAGCTCACCGCTCAAGCCTTCCCGGCACCATGAGCTTTCGCTCACGAGCTCACCACTCACGCCTTCCCGGCACCACGAGCTTCCGCTCACGAGCTCCCCGCTCACGCCTTCCCGGCATCACGAGCTTACCGCTCATGCCTTCGCGGCACCCCGAGCTTACCGCTCATGCCTTCGCGGCACCCTTGAGCTTCCCGCTCATGCCTTCCCGGCACCACGAGCTTCCGCTCACGAGCTTACCGCTCATGCCTTCGCGGCACCCCGAGCTTCCGCTCACGAGCTTACCGCTCATGCCTTCGCGGCACCCCGAGCTTACCGCTCATGCCTTCACGGCACCCTTGAGCTTCCTGCTAATGCCTTCCCGGCACCACGAGCTTCCGCTCACAAGCTTACCGCTCATGCCTTCGCGGCACCCCGAGCTTCCGCTCATGCCTTCCCGGCAACCCACGAGCTTCCCGCTCATGCTTCCCGGCACCCCGAGCTTCCGCTCATGCCTTCCCGGCAACCCTTGAGCTTCCCGCTCATGCCTTCCCGGCAACCCCTGAGCTTCCCGCTCATGCCTTCCCGACAACCCCTGAGCTTCCGCTCATGCCTTCCCGGCAACCCACGAGCTCCCCGCTCATGCCTTCCCGGCAACCCCGAGTTTCCCGCTCACGAGCTTTCCGCTCATGCCTTCCCGGCAATCCTCGAGCTTTACTCTCATGTCTACTTGACACACCACACGTTAATGGAACATTGAATTTTTCTACCATTTGTCGTTTACCGACCGCGACAAATCAAATTCTTTTCGCGTTCCATTAATACGACCGAAAACCAAACAGACACAACCGTACGCACGGTCATCGTTCATGAGTTACAAATGCATACCTTCGCGGCACTCACGCAACTTACATCTCACGAGCGTAACCCCGTCAAACTCGACCTCGTTCGTCTCCTTGCGCGCGTAACACATTTATCATATGCAATCCATATGCTCACACGACCATGTATCACGCACCTCATACATTCGTATATGCCAACGCATATCAATGCAACTCACATTTGTTGCCCAATGCAACAAGCATTCTACATATGCCTATTTTTTGTCTTTGTTGTGCAGGTTAACGAGTCCCTTCTTGCTTACGGAGTTCGGGGACTTGTAGGGGCTCCGTGCCGCCCGGTTACTTATGCTTGGTGACTTCATGTTTATAACTCCCCAACCAAGAAGCTCCTCTTACTTGGGGACTTCGGGGACTTGTACATACCTCCAACAATATGGAGTATTTACTACATCACCAAGCATAAGTAACACCCTCTTTGGGACACCCACAAGCCATGGTGAGACCCAACCGCTACTTGCATCTTGTAGCCCTATGTTCAAGCTACGCTACGGTATCCGGAAGTCTCAAATCCGTCGCCGGGAAGCCACCTTTCCGGCCTTGCCAAGTTGCCTCCACAATATGCATTTCTATACTAGAATAATGGGTTCTTGTCCCACATCTAAGAAAATGTAAAGGAAGAGCACTCCTTCA
The DNA here is from genome assembly GCF_958449725.1 of Rosa rugosa. NCBI lineage: Eukaryota > Viridiplantae > Streptophyta > Magnoliopsida > Rosales > Rosaceae > Rosa > Rosa rugosa. The sequence goes on from NC_084822.1 coordinate 39,260,943, forward strand.
CCTATAAAAGGAACTCTCCTCCCACTTAGAAAGACATTCCATTACATCTCTTGTAATCTTGTTAGGCCGCAAGGCTCGACACACTAGTACACATTCAAGTGGACGTAGTTTCCCGCTAAGGCGGGAAATGAACCACTATACTTCTTGTGTCGTTCTCTCTCTCTCTCTCTCTAAAGCTAACTAGAGACCCCTCGGTCACTAACGTTAACAATAACAAACCAATCTCCTTTGCCGAGCAATCATTACGGCAACCATCTCAATCGTTGTTAGCTTAATAACAAACCAACCACCTTTATTGAGTAATCAACACACCGATTATTATACCGGTCACCGCACCAGTATTGCGACACATGCTGCCACAATACTGCCACCCAGGCTGCCACACAAGCATTTCCACTCAAGCTGCCATGCAAGTACTGCCACACATGCTACCGCATGCATAGGTACTGCCACACGGGCTACCACATCTTAAATCACACAATAAGATGGTCTTATTGGACCCATGGTATCCCAACAAATGAAATTCTACAATCACAACTCCATACACAATTTCACCATTCTCAAAACAATAATAAACTCAATTCCAAAATATTGTTTCGCCTCTCACTTCCATGGTACACTGGACCAAAACATTTAAATAGGTCACGCAGGACCCGAAAATGTTACGCACATCGAAATCAAAGATGTCACACCCCTATGCCACAATTATCAGACCCCCGGTCGTCAGATCAAAATATTTTAATAAGTCATACAAGATCCAAAATGTTACCCAAATCTCAAGCACTTTTCAAAATAATATAAATCATCATTTCCACCAAGGACCAAAATATTGAGTTTCGAGGAAATTTCGATGGTCCCGGAAACGGAAATTTCGACAATATCAAGGATATATCGATTTCGGTAAATAATCAAGAAAAATGATGGAAATTTGAAGAAAAACATGGAAATTTTAAGTAAAACTTTTAGATATGTTTATTTAATCAATTGTCTACTATATATGAAAAGAAAACCTTAATAAACATTGTTATATAGTAATTTGTAATAATTTAAGATGAAACGGTAAATACTGAATTGCCTACAACTCTGAAAATTTTAGAAATAAACATCTATATATTTTTTTTATGGCCAGAAACCCAATGGGAGGCTAGGCCATTACATATTATATACATTCTTTGTACATATCATACATTACACCTTGAATTGCATGAGTAACTTAGAATCATGTAGAAGACTTATGAGATACAAAATTCAAAATGTAATTGATTGTTCTATGTTAGTTATTGATTGAACATTTACCTAAGTTTTCAGATTTGTAGGCAAAATGAATATATATTAGAATGTTGCAATGATAACACAAGTGTAGGTGCAGTAGAGTTGGCTAAGGCTCTTGCTCAAAGAGCAATGAAGTGACTAAGGTTTGAGCCTTGGAGACTTTATTGATTTTTTTTTATTCGAATTTTTGGCCAACTATATGTCAGCCACATGATGTTGATGTTGCATATGACTGATGTGAGAAAGGGTGGTAAAGTGGTGGTGACTTTGCATGTGACTGATGTGAGAAAGAGTCGGAAGGTTTCGAAAATTACCCAAAATTTTGAAAAATATCGTCAATTTCTCGATATTTCCGGAAATTTCAGGAAATTTCTAAAATATCCGTCAAAATATACTTGGATGGTCACGGAAATTACCCAAAATTTCGCAAAATATCATCAATTTCTCGATATTTCCGGAAATTTCGGAAATTTTCCAAAATATCTGTCGAAATATATTTGGATGGTCACGAAAATATCGACACCCAAAAAAACTGAAAATTTCGACGAAATATCGCCGAAACTTTCGATTTTTTAGTCCTTGATTTCCACCATTTATTGCTTTCTCGAAAAGTCATGTCTCAAATAATAATATGAACACGATCACAATTATTGCATGCATGCATCATAACAATTCAATCAAGATATATATATATATATATATATATATACACACAGGCGGGTTTTGGAGCGGACGTTCACACTTCGCTAAAATGTGGACGTCGATGCTTCTGTAGCATTTCAGGTGGCGACGGCGGCGCAAGGCTTTCCGGACGGAGGTTAGAGGCATCCCAGACTGATTCTGGGCAGCAATCGACTTCGGAGGAGATCGAGGTTGAAGGATTCTGGGCAGCGACCTCACCTGCAACTGCAAGGTTCTGGGCAGCACTACAACCTCGTCGCCGGCGACTCCACCCGACTGCAGACTGGTTCGTCCGACCCCTGGCCTCTGTCCTGCAAGCGGCGCAGCGCCGTCGAGGCCTGTGCAGAGTTGCAGCATCGACGTCCGCACTTTAGCGACAGTGCAGACGTCCTCTTCAGAACATTTTCACACACACACAAATATATATATATATAAACACACACACACACACACATTCACTCATGAATATCATTAATACCAACTATAGTCCCAATTAAATAAATAACTCCAAGACAATAAGGTAACTCTGCTAATTCATTTAATGATATATTTATATTAGGAAAAATTTTAAGAACTATACATAACATATTGGCCGTTCTGAAGCTCGGTGTATTTGGTTCCAAAGAATTAATTTAGGTACATGAAGTTGCAATCCTGACCCACTTTCAATACGTAGCGTTAATAACATCGTTAAACCTATGCAATTATTCAATTTTTAAAGAGTAATTTTGGGTTTTCATCTCTCTCTCTCTCTCTCTCTGATATGGACACCCAAATCTAGGTGCCATTCTCCTTCCTTCTTCTTCCTTCTTCTCCTTCTTTCTCCTTCTTCTTCTACTTCCTTCTTCTCCTTCTCATTCTTCTTCCTTCTTCCTTCTTCTCTTCTTCTCTTCCTCCTTCTTCTCCTTCTTCTCATTCTTCCTTCTTTCTCCTCCTTCTTCCTCCTTCTCCTTCTTCTTCTTCTTCCTCCTTCTCCTTCTTCTTCCTCCTTCTCCTTCTTCTTCTTCCTTCTGCTTCCTTCTTCTCCTTCTTCTTCTTCTTCTTCTTCTTCTTCTTTGTCGTCCTCCTGCTCCTCCTCCTTCTCCTTCTTCTTCCTCCTCCTCCTTCCCTCCCTCCCCGACATCAAGTTTTGATTTGTACACCCAAATCTAATTTTCTCCTCCTCCTCCTTCTTCTTCTTTCTTCCTTCTTCTGCTTCTTTCTTCTTCCTTCTCCTTCTTCTCTTGGTCCTCCTGCTTCTCCTCCTCCTCCTCCTCCTCCTCCTTCTTCTTCTTCTTCTTCTTCTTCTTCTTCTTCTTCTTCTTCTTCTTCTTCTTCTTCTTCTTCTTCTTCTTCTTCTTCTTCTTCATCCTCCTCCTTCCTCCTCCTCCTTCTTCTTCCTCCTTCCCTCCCTCCCCGCCATCAAGTTTTGATTTATACACCCAAATCTAATTTTCTTCTCCTCCTCCTTCTTCTTTCTTCCTTCTTCCTTCTTCTTCTTCTTTCTTCCTTCTTCTTCTTCTTCCCTTCCTCCCCAATATCCCCAATATCTCGTTTTCTTCTCCTCATCCTCCTTCTTCTTCTTCCTTTTCCTTTTCCTTCTCATTCTTCTTCCTTCTTCTCCTCATTCTTCTCTTCTTCTTCTTCTTCATTCTCCTTCTTCTTCCTTCTTTTTCTTCTGCAATTTTTTTTGTTTTTTTGTTAATCAATGAAGAGGCGGATTTGCCCTTATAAATTTGACCAAAATCACACCAACTAACGGGGGCCTTAATTAACGGCATACACCGATTTTAGTTCGGATTGCAACTTCATGTACCGAAGTTAATTCTTTGAAACCAAATACACCGAACTTCGGAACGGCCTATATGTCATGTACCAATCTTAAAAATTCCTTTATATTATGGGAGAATTTTTCAACCAGTACCTGAACTAAAGGTTATTGTGAATTAACGTTCCTCACTTTATACTAATTACACTTTGGTACCTGGACTATAAATCCCGACCCACTTTTGGTACACGCTGTCAATAACTCCGTTAACCTTATGTCATTTTTCATTTTTAAAGGGTATTTTGGTATTTTCACACACACACACACACACACACTCACTCTCTCTCTGTGCAACAACAACCGGGAATCTCCAGAAAATACCAGAAATCAAATGCTCCTATGTTCTTCATGTTCAACCAAGCCAAAGAACTTGAGCTGAACAAACCAATCACAGAATACACTACTAATTCAAAATCACCATAACACATTCACCAAAACAAAAACCACTCTTCCAAAACTAAAACCCAATACATATTCATTCACTGTGCACAAAACCATCATCAAAATCAACACCAAAAAAATCTAACTGGGAGTAACAAAAGACTAAAGCTTTTAACAACCCAAAACGCCGTCGTAGCAAGTGGAGGAGCAGCACCAAGCTTGCCATGGTTCTTGCTTGGAAGTAGCAGAAAGTTTCACTTTTCTTCTTGTCTTTGTCGCGCCACAGCATTTTGAGAAACATAATGAGCTCTTTATCTCTGTCGCTGGCATTGACCACCTTCCCGAAGCTTCTTTCTATTTTAGTCTAATCAATCCAAGTAAGCAATCGACACAGAGGTAGGAGAAGAGGATTCTCCTTAATTATTCAGTGAGCCAGAATTTCAGAAAGCCGGTAAGCTAATTTTACACCGGAACTGCCTCAATCCTCACCGCTTTGCTTCTGCTCTTCCTCACCTCTGTGAACGGACTGGACCCTCGAACTTGCGGCGGCGATGGCGACTTCGGGTTTTGGTTGGTGATGGACCTCATCAACTTCGCCGACTCCATCATCCTCATGAAGCGCTCCTCCCACTTCATATCCCACAATCTCTCCTCCGTCCACCACACCTTCATCCACTCCTTCTCTTTTACTTCTGATTTCGATTCCAATTCCAATTTGGATTTCTTCACCTTCCCATCTTCGATCCATGGTTTCCCGACCTAGAAAACCAACGCCAAGAAACTTTATTTTCTTTTTGATTTAAAAGACAAATAGACTTTCTAAAGGTGGATCTACGGTCAAGATTGCACAACCATTTTTTTTTATTAAAAAAAATTAACTTTCTAAAGGTGGATAGTCAAGTGACAACTTTACCCTTCAAAATATGCGAGGTGGCATGCCAGCTAACAAAGTTATTGACTGCGTGTATCAAAAGTGGGCCGGGATTTATAGTCCAGGTACCAAAGTCTAACTAGTGTAATTAAAGTGTGGAACATTAATTCACAGTGACCTTTAGTTTAGGTACTGTTTGAAAAATTCTCCCTTATATTATTAAATGAAAACAGTGAATTGACATGTCAATGATGCTATTGTCAATTTTAGATGACTAATGAATTAGCAGTTTGATAGGCAACTCAATAATTGTCCTTAAATCATAGGTGCATTTTCTCTAAGCGATTTCTATCGCTAACAATGAACTTTTTTTGACAAAAAAAAAAAATAGCATGCAAGATTTAAGATGGTTATTTTTTTTGAAAACTAGTAATAGTACAATAATAAATTTTTTCTTCTTCTAAACAGTAATAATTGTACTCGAACAATCTACAACGCTTTGCCTGACCGTGTTTTGCATTGGAGTTGACCATACGCAATGTTTCTCTTTTATTGGGTTGTTCTCAGGCATGAAGAGGGAACTAGGGAGATTAGCATAGATTGCACAAGGTGTTTTTTCTCATATATGGTTTGGTGCGATCAGAGGTGGCTGGTTGGCTTGATGTTCAGTGGTTGGGAAAAGTTCATCAAGGAGACTAATTGATCTGGTGCAAGCATGGTGGATTCACTTCTCGGTACAGAGATTGGATGCGACAGTTGGTAGTTGCTTTGCCAATTCTTGCTCTGATTGCATGTGGGCATATTCATTGATGTTGCGCTGAAAAGGCCGACCGCCAGAAATCTTGACGATAGCAGCGGTGATGGATTGGCTGAAGGGGGCTAGGACTTCTACCCACTTTACTCTGGTTTAGGCCTGAGCTCAAATTTGGGTTGTTGGGCTCTATTCGTGGGCTTGTAAGAAGGGTGCCTTGTCAGCCTCATTTATCACTTAGTGATGAGGGAGTTTGGCATAAGAGGTGGACCTTCTTGGGTATTGAATCGGTATATGGTCCAAGACCTTTTTTTTTTTTTTTCGGATAATGAATACTACAAGAGTTGGTAATTATCTAGAATAAGAATAGAGTATTTTCATAGCGGCTCATGGATAAGGAGTTGCTCCTATTTGTTTGCTAGGATGTGGCGTTCTGTTGATACCGCAATTGCATGATTGGCTAATGGGAGGCTAGCTAATGATTTTGCCCTAGAAGACATGAAGTTATTCTTTGTTTATAAATAGCAAGCTCAAAACATATCTGCAATGAGTTGCATTTACTTGATAAAGTTTCAGAATTTCTGTCCATTTCTTATTCAACTACATTATTTGTGTGATGTTGAAAGAACTGAACTTGCCGAGCAGGGTCTTGGCGTAACCTAAGTATGCTGCCAATTGCTTGTCCTTGACTTGAAAGGTGTCGTTGACTTGGTTGACTACCAGTTGTGAGTCACTGAAGATGTCCACACTTTCTGCTCCACAGTCGATGGCTAACAGTAATCCTGCGATAAGTGCCTCGTACTCCGCCATATTGTTGGAGGCTTTGAAGTTGAACTTAAGGGCGTATTCCATGTTAAGTCCCCCTGGTCCTGTGAGGATAATGTCGGCGCCGCAAGCCTTGGTGCAAGCGGAGCCATCTACAAAAAGATTCTACTGTGACAGTATCTTGGTTTGTATGGCCTCAGGCTGTTGACTGTCGACTGTTGATGTTATGTCGGTGGTCCGCTCTGGCTGTTGTTCGGTTAGCTCTGCTATGAAGTCAGCAACAGCCTGCCCTCTGATGGTGGTTCTTGGCTTGTATTCGATATCGAACTCGCTGAGTTCTATTGCCTATTTGCTAAGGCGTCCCGAGTGCTCTGGGCTTTGCAGCACTTGCTTTAGCGGCTGGTTTGTAAGGACATGGATTGTATGTGCTTGGAAGTATTGGCGCAACCTTCTAGCGGCCATTATGAGTGTCAGTGCTAGCTGCTCAAGTGGTGGGTATCTCGTTTCTGCTCCATTCATGCCTCTGCCAGCATAGAATACTGGCAGTTCTTCTGTTGCTTCCCTGCGTACAATGGCGTAGCTGATGGCTGACTTGGATACTGCTAAGTAGATGTAAAGTATCTCGCCTTGTACTGGTGTTGACAGTAGCGGGACAGAGGCCAAGTGCTCCTTCAGACCTTGAAATGTCGTTTCACAGTCAGGCGTCCAATCAACCACCTTACAATGTGACCGCGTCATTGCTTTGAAGAATGGCAGGCACTTGTCCGTGAGCCTGAAGATGAATTGAGAAAGTGTCGTTAACTTTCCCTGCAAGCTCTGCACCTCGACCTTTTTCTTAGGAGATTTCATGTTTATGACCGCTTGTATTTTATCGGGGTTGGCCTCGATTCCTCGATCACTGACTATGTATCCGAGGAACCTGTTGGCGGTGACTCCAAAGAAACATTTTTCCGGATTTTGGCGCATTCCGTATGCTAGCAGTATGGCGAATATGATGTGGAGGTTGGCTACATGACCGGCAGCTTTTACACTTTTGATGAGCATGTCGTCGACATATACCTCAATGATTTTGCCAGGTGCTCTGCAAACATTGCGTTCATCAACCGTTGATATGTGGCTCCGGCATTCTTGAGGCCGAATAGCATGACATTGTAGCAGTATAAGCCCTTATCGGTGGTAAATGTTGTGCATTCTTGGTCCTTAGGGTGCATCTTTATCTGGTTGTAGCCAAAAAAGGCATCCATCATGCTGAGTAGCTCATAACCGGCTGTTACGTCAACCAATTGGTCGATGCGTGGTAACGAGAAGCTTTCCTTGGGGTATGCCTTGTTCAGGCCTTTGAAGTCGACACACATTCGCCACTTCCCGTTGGGCTTCTTCACCATCACCACGTTAGAGATCCACTGTGGGTAATTAACCTAGCGGGATGAAGTCTATGTCTTGTAGCTTGGTTACTTCTTCCCTGATGGCCCGATATCTTTCCTCGTCAAAGGCCCATCGCTTCTGTTTGACAGGGTAGAAGGATGGCTTGACACTGAGCTTGTGCTGAATTATGTTGGGAGAGATTCCTGGCATGTCGGTATATGACCATGCAAAGACTACGGCGTTTTCTTTGAGAAATTGGGTGAGTTCTGACGCTATCTCAGGGGAGAGTTGGGCTCCAATGCGCACCGTTCTCTCTAGGTGTTCGTCGGAGATGCTTACAACGCGGAGCCACGTCTCTGGGTTGCGGGCTCTTTCTTGTAGTACTTTTCCTCGTCATCCCTAGGGTAGTCAATTTTGTCGGTCAACTGTGGTGTGTTGGCTACCGTTAAGATTTCATGGCTGCTTCTTGACCTTGACACCGTTGTTGAGTAACATTATCGGCAACCGATTGGCTTCCCCTGAAAGAGCCAGTGCCGTTGGGGGTAGGGAATTTCATGAGTAGCATGTATCCAGCGATGATGCACTTGAGCTTGTTGAGGGCTGGGCGACCGATAATGGCGTTGCAAGAGTTTAAGCAATCTACCACAATGAACTCGATGTGTATTTTTGCCGTACATGGGGCTGTCCTAATGGATAGGCGCATATAGTATGACCCTAGAGGTTGGGTCACATCGCCGGAGAAACTAAGTAGCTGTTCTTGGTCCTGCAGGAGCTTTCTGTTGCGCTGTAGTTGTTTGTAGCATCCGTTAAATATGACGTTAACGACGGACCCATTGTCTACCAGTACTCTTCCAATGGACCATTTGACAAGGATTGCATCCATCAGAAATGGGTCGTCATGGGGTGCATGAATACCTCGCTCCTCCTTAGAGAAAGCGATTGGCTCCCAACCAGTTTTAGCCATTTTGGCGAATCGATCATAGCGGATGTTGAATACCTCTTTTGGGTGGTTAGCGCGCTGATAGCGCTTTCTCGCCCTGTGTGACAGGCTGCCTATGAAAGCACCGCCATCAATATTGTTGATCCGCCACATTGGTTCGATGTTGGCAACGACCGGTGGCGGTTGTCGAACCGTGTATTGTTGCAACTTCTCGTCCCGGTATAGTGACTCGATTGCGGTCTTGAGGGCATTGCAATCATTGGTGTTGTGGCCGCTATCTTCATGGTGCTTGCACCATTTTCCGGTGTTTCTTGGCTTTCCTACCCTAGGGTATTTTCTTGGGGGTGGTGGTGGGATTTGATCCTTGCATTGATCATAGATTTCTTCATATGACACTGTCAAGACTGTGAAAACCTCAAATTTTTTAGTGTTTGTGGCGGGCTTATTGTTGCGGTGATCATTGTGAAAAGATCTGTTGCCCTTGTTGTGGTATTGTTCATCTCTTTGCCGCTTGTCTTGGTAGTTGCCCTGCTGCCACTTTCTTTTCTTGTCATTTGGTGGTGCTATTTCTTTGTTGGAACACTACTAGAATTATGTTATTAGACATCGCATGTTTTAAATCGGTCAGACTTGCCCACGATGTAAAAAAGTAATCTAACATCGTTTTACGAAAATACCGATTTAAATGTATATTATTAACATCGGTTCTTAAAATGACTGGTGTTAAAAATTTTGTTCGAAAATTTGCGGGAACCTATTTTTGCAAAAAGCGCTAAGTTTTTAAGTGAAATGAAGAAGCGGGGAAAACTTTCACACTTAGAAAAAAATTGCGCCCGACCCCAAAACTGAAACAGATCGAAAACCCGACCCCAACTCTCGCTCGACTCCTTCATTCTGAGCTCACCCCAAAACAGATCTCCTCCCAAACTCGATCTCCATTCTCAACCCGACCCCAAACTTGACCTCCTCCTCCATTCTCTAGCTCAGACCCGGACCCAGCCTCCTCCGCCTTTCTCCGCATCCGCCTCCGACCCCAACCTTAACCCCCTCCTCCTTTCTCCTTCTTCGTCTCAGAAACAATGAACGCGAAGAACACCCCCACAGAGACCACCGGCGAGTCTCGATTCTTGGGAACCATCTCCGCCTCATCGATTCGAAACCTCCACCCCAGATCCATCTCAACCAAGCACGGAAAATCCTTCTTCAGCCCCAAAATTGCGGCACCAATTGCCCCAAAATTGCTCGCCCTCGAAAGCGTTTCGTCGAACTCGTTGAAGGACAAGGTTTATAGGATCTTCTGCAGGGAAAAGCGTAATCTCGCCGGTAGAAAGGGTAAGCTTCGTGATCCTTCGCTTTTCTTTTAAGCTTTATCGTGAACTGGATCTTTCAATTTCCGATTTCGGATTTGTTTGGAATCATTCGGTTGTAGAGAAACTGTATTAGAGGGATAGGTAGCTAAGTTTCTTATTTGTGGATCGTACTTGGAGATTTTAGTACCTGAAATGGTATGCATTCAGATTCTTTTTTCCGATGGATCTACATCTGGTGAATGAAGCTTGGGCTTTGAGTTGTCAGTTCTAATTTCTAAGAAAAGAATAAAATTAGAACGATGGGCACTAACTATTCTGGGGAAGGAAGCACTGGCGGAATCATACAGAAAGTGATGGAAACTATTTTCAAAAGAGTGGAGACAACGAAAGATAACACGGAGTTCTTGATCAGGGTATCGTTTATTGAGGTAAATGTCTATTACTTTTTTTAGCCTGGTGTAAAGTTATGTGGTGTATATTGCTCATGATGAATTTGTGACACTCAGATATTCAAGGAGGAAGTGTTTGACTTGCTTGATCCAAATTCATCAACTCTCTCTAAAAATGAAGGGGCAGCTACTACAAAGCCTATAGCAAGAGTGCCTATTCAAATTAGTTAGAGAAACAGTGAGTGGAGGGATAACACTTGCTGGTGTGACTGAGCCAGAGGTTAGGACGAAGGAAGATATGGGATCATATCTGGTTCGAGGTTCTTTAGCTCGTGCTACAGGGAGCACAAACATGAACAGTCAGTCAAGGTGCAATGCCTGTTCTTTTTTCTGTTAAGACTGAAGCATTTAAGTAGATGACTAATTAACAAATATTAGTGATATATGTATGTCTTTAAGTTCAGGGCATATTATATTATTGCACTTTCTGTTTTTGTTTTGCATTTGATTTGTGGAACCAGTATTTGTTATGTAAATAAATTTGTCTATGTATAGATATCCATGCTTTATATTTTTATTACTTCTTTATATATGATGGGGGTGGATAGACTTTGTCTAATTGATCATTAATAGGAAGTGTTGCTTTTGGCTTGTGTAATGACATACCTTTTGTTTTCATAATTCATATGTTGAGACATTAATTAACTCAAAAAAGACCATTTGTGTGCTTCTAATTAGCTTCATTAGGAAGGAACTGACATATTATTTCTATTGCTTTCTCTTTTTCTTCTCACAATGCAGTCGCTCACATGCTATATTTACAATAACCATGGAGCAAATTAAAGAAGATTTCTCACTGTCTGAATGGAGCAAATAATGATGATATCGGTGAGGTTTGTGGCTATTCAATCTGTAGTGGTGTTGTGGTTTGTGGAAAGAGACTCAAGTGCTTGGGCCTTAAACCCTAAGTTAAGGTTGTTTGCGGTTTTATACTCAGCAAGTAGATAAGCTAAATTGACGACAATATGATGCTCACTTTGAAACTTACTCAAACTCTCAGTGATACTATTGCAGGGAGTTTTTGGCTCAGCGTTCCAGGTTGGTGTTCCAGGTTGGACTTTTTAGTCTTGTTCCGCTTCGCAAGGTAACTACTTGCACTGTGGTTTGTTCAATCTTCCAACAATGTTGGGTGTTTTGTTCTTCTATGTTGTATTTGCTGTGTTCCTATTAGTTGCTTGTTAGCTTCCATGGTTCTACTTTTCGCAATGTCTTTTTAGTTTGCGATAGATGTGGCTGTTCAATTTATATACCTAAGTAATTATGTTAACCTTTCAGAGGAACTGTTGTCTCTTATTTTGTAAGGCATTGGCCACGCCATTTTTAAGACTCTTAAAGTTTGACATGCCTGTTGGCCACCATGATTGGCATTCGTTGTAGTTGAAAGCATCCTCACTTGTATATGCTTCTGAAATCAGGTAATGGTTATGGATTACAAACTTACATACCCCAGTGGGACTGCCACAACAATGTTGATCAATAGCTTTCACACTAGAAGTGGTGCAGAGATTGCTGGGTAAACTCTTATGTCTCAACTTCATGAAATGCCACCACTGAAACTGGTCATTCTTTCCCCTTCAAAAAAAAAAGATTTAATATCCGAAGCCCTTTCTATCTGTTTTCATTCAAATAGAGGCCTGAGTTCAAAATGAATTATTTTTTTTTTTTACTTTTTTTGCACTGAATATATATGTACTCTTTTTATTGCAGGAAGCAAGTGCAATGTCTTGGAAAGTATCTAAGCATGAGTTTAATTTGGAGCTGCTTTAAGTGGTTCTTCAGTGGTATTGGAGATTCATGTGGGTTTGACAACTTTCCTAGCCTTGGATTGACACTTTTTAAGAACACGTAAGTAGCTTCTTTTTAAGAACACGTAAGTAGCTTCTATGTGCAGGTTTTATTTCGACTCCAGTCCTACTTATGTCGGATGTGGTCTTATTTGCCCTCACATAGTCAACTGCTCAGTACTTCTTGGGGCTATCATATCATGGGGTTTCCTTTGGCCTCTCATATCCCAACATGCTGGGCACTGGTATCCAGCTGACCTTGGTAGCAATGATTTCAAAGGTCTTTATGGATATAAGGTATTGTGGAATCATTTTTGTTGGAGGCAACAAGGTGGTCATTATAGCAATAATCTTGATTATATTTGTGGTTTGGCTCAATCCGTAATGTTTGTTTACAGGTCTTCATAGCTATTGCCCTTATTTTGGGGGATGGTCCATACAATTTGATCAAGATTATAGCCATTACTATCAAGGAAATATGCAATAAAAGTAGTAAACAGAACAATCTTCCTTTGGTTAAAGAAAAGTTGGGTGAGTATTCATATGATGTACAATATTCATGGATAATTTATTTGACACCCTTTAGTTCTTCACATTGAATCATATACGGAAGGCATTAGTTCAGTGTTGAACCTTTTTTTTTTCCCCCTCTTCTTAGCTTGTAGTAGTTATCTAGTAATCTGGATTGAGTTGTGACGTAAGAGCATAACTGGCTTAAACATCATTGTCATTTAATATTGTTGTTGTAATTAGGAATGCTAAAGTAAATTATTTGACTTAAGAGTAGCATTCTATATGTATTTACTGCACAGGCATACTGTGTGGTTTATTCTGCTAGATATAGATAAAGAGAACTTAAATTGAAATCTGATAGTTGAGCCAAAACTAATTTTAATTTTAGGTCCTGAGTCAAGTTAATTGTTCAAGGCAGCTTTCATTGGTTAAATTATCTTATCAGTATCTTCTGAACTCACATTTATTGTCTAGTTATTCTTTGTGGGAATGAATATGTTTTCTGCTGAAGATTAATAGTTGTTATGTGCTTAGCAGATGGTGAGAGTTCTGAAGTAACCCTGGAACAAAAAAAGAGGGATGAGGTATTTCTCAAGGATAGAATACCTCGAGGTGTGCATTGAAATGGCTGATTATATACAGAGTTTGGTGTAAGACTTTTGGCTTCCATGATTTTGAGTAAGGCTAGTTTTTGCTTTGAAGCAAAGTTTGGTGTAGAACGTACTTTTGTAGTTGGTTGCTAATATGTTTCTAAGCTAGCCTTTGTAGGTTTTGGGTTTTATTTTGTGAATTATGTTGAATCATGAATTTGGAAAGAAAATTAATGGAAAGCTCCAATTTTTGGGTGATGAGAAATGTATTTCTTTTTCCAGCAACTAGATGAAATCGATGTCCTATGATTATCAATATATTGAATTGTAACTCAAAACCGATGTAATCAAAACTACTGCACATCGATTTCTCGATTTCTAATCACCAAACCGTAATCTATTATGAACATACAAATCACCTACCATGGAGGAAACCGATGTGTGGTCAAAAGGTGAACATCGGTTTTGGAAAGCAAAAACGATGTCTTCAATGAACTAACACATCAGTTTGAATAAAAATAGCCGACGTACATAATACCATTGAACATCGGTTTACTTAATTGGAAACGATGTTCTGTCTTAAAGGAAACATCATTTCTGAATAAAAAAATGATGTAGAATAAAGATACAGACATCGTTCCTAGGAAAATAATGTGGCAACCTACATGTAAAAATGACCACGAACAAACAATACTCATGGGAACTGATGTCTACAAGTGTATTGGACATCGCTTCTGGAATAGAAATCGATGCAAATGTTCAAGTAGGTATTGTTCGACATATACTTTTTTAAGCATAAAATGTGAAAATATGAAGAATTAGACATACCTAACATACAAAAATATGATGATTATAACGATTATACATCGATTTGTTTTTTAGAATCGATGTTGGTTGTTGTCTGGGACATCGGTTTAAAATGCGCTTATACTGATGTCTATACTTTTCTCTACACCCACTAAGACATCGGTCGAAAATTAGTTTAACATCGGTCCTGAACCGATGTCTATGAACAAAATTCTAGTAGTGGAATGTGGGGGGTTGAGATGTTTTAAGTAGAGTTTGTGGTGGTGGTGGGATAGCGCCATAACTGTTGTGTAAGACTGCTTCATTCATGACGTGCTCATATGTGGCGTTTGGGCAATTCCAGTTGAGGTGGTACAGGAAACTTGCCTTGAGGAGTCCCTACTTGAAGGCTGCCAGCGCCATTGTTTTGTCAAGGTCGCGACATCTTGATGTGGCGGTCCTTCATCTTGTGACAAATGACTTTTGTGACTCATCAGTACTCTGGTTAATGCTGAATAGTTGGCTAGAGTTGTGATATCCGTCCGTCATGAGGATGAAACGTGACAGAAATGCATTTGACAGGGCGGAGAACGAATCCATGGAACCTGGTGGGCATTCAAAAAACCAACTCATTGCCTCAGCATCCAACGTTTCTCTGAATAGGTGACAAAGAGTTGTGTCATCGAACCCTTTTTTGTTGGTTACCTTCTTGAACATGTCCATGTGCACGAATGGATATGTTGATCCGCCAAATTGAGCGATCTTGGGAGCTTTTGCATATATGGGTATGACAGTTTGTAAAATTCTGGCGGTGAACGGGCTTGGTCTTGCCGCAAAAAGTGGATTCTGAGTTGGCGGTAGGGTGCCTGTTTCGGCTCTAAACAACCTTTCTTCTAGTTCCCGCATTTTCTCGAGGATGAGGGTGGTGGCGTCAACAGTAGGCCTGGGGGGAGGCTGATTTGGTACCAGCATTTGTTGTCCGGGGGGGGGGGGGGGGCTGGCATGTTTCCTGCTCCCCTCTGCTGCCCCGCGCTAAATGAGTTATCATATTGTGGTTGTGAGTCCGCTACTTGTTCTTGTACCAATTGTGGCGTTGGTGCTAGCCCTAATCCCACCAACTCAGGTGGGTTCAAAGCGACGCCCATTGGGATTACTGGTATTGGCGCTGCTCTTGTCCTTGTGCTTGGACTGAGCCTTGCGCTTTGTGAATGTTCGCTTTGGGCCGGATGTGCATTTGTTCCCAGTGCCTTTTTTAACTCGTCGAATTTTGACAATAGCGTCACCAGTTGATTTTCAGCTTCCGCCTTCTCCTTTCGCTCTTTTCCCCCCTCTCTATTTGCTTTATGCAAATCTACCAAAGCCAATTCCAACATGGCTGCTAGATCTTGGGATGGTGCTTGGCGACTGGTGCCAGTTTGGTTCTCTATGGCAGATTGTGTTGGGGGTACCTCGGGTGTGTTGAGGGTTGGACCATCAGTGTTGATTGGTGTGGTGAACAATTCACGGTTGACGGCGATTGTTGGGTTTGCGGGGTTTGTGGGCTGAGGGTTGGTGGATTGGTTTGTCTGATCTTCAATGCCATTGCCGCTACCGCTAGCCATAGTAGATTATGGTGGAATGACTTTTAGTTTAAAAGACTTCCCACAGACGGCGCCAATGTTAATGCTCAGAATACCACCACCTGGTGTCGGCTTCCGGTAACTAGGACGATGGTCTAATCTTTCGATATATAATGAATTTACGAAATCCCGCTATCTATCAAGAGAAATACAACGACGTCAAGAGGGGAGACCGTGGTTGGTGGTCTTCGCTCCTCTGATGCGAAAGTTAGACGATGTATTTGTATTGACAAAGTAGCGGTCTATAGCTATTAAATGTGTAATTAATGAAGACAGAGGAGTGGACCTTTTATATGCGAGATGGTGAGTTGCCTCACTCTCGTTTTCGATGTGGGACTGATGTGCTTCAGTTTGCTGAGTTCTAGTTCAATCTGCACCGATGACTTTGGGTGGTGCGTGTCAGCGCATTGAGTCATGTTTCGGCGAGGAGCTGGCTTGTCAGTGAATGTTGTCTTGCTGCGTTCTCGGGGGTCACACAGCCAAGGTCATTCCGAGAAAGTTACATGGTATATGAGTGCTGATTATTAGCCAACAGATGTCATGTATGTACACACGCGCTACACGCGCCTAGTTTAGGAACTCCAGCACGCTGCTAGGTTTGCTCGATTTGGATTTTGGGCCACCGGAGTTGTACAGTGGTGGCCACCGTGACCAATGATAAGTTCTCCCATACCAAAAAGTGTAGTTGCTGATAGACCATTAGAAATCAGGAAAACTGTCAAAAGATCCAAGTGGCTGGTTAGCTCGTTCATCAACAAGCACGACTCATTGGAAAGGAAAATCTTCCGGGATCAGTAATGGAGGAACCAACATGCATGCATCTGGAAGATCGGAGAAGTGAACAGCTCGAGGAGCAAAAAGAGGCACTTGAATCTTGGAAATGAACAAGTTTGGAACCTTATCTACATCTGGGCAACTAAATCGCCACACCCCAAGAGGATCTTGGTTACAACCTTAATTCAGGTATGCCAACCTACTCAATCATTTAATTTACAAAGCCTGTCTGTCGGCTCTTTATTATCTTGGTTATCTGATCCTAATTTGAACCCAAAGCATTTATTTTGGTTGATTTATAACATGTTCCTTGTGGAGTGTACCCATAATTACAATCCTACCTGCCACAAGCTAGATTTAGGATCGATTTTGGAGTGTTTAATCTCCCAACTTACTGCATGCATTTGGTTAGTTCCAATGCGGACGCTTCCGATGCCTCTTAGTAGTAATCGTACTATAAATGGTGTGGAGTTCTTCCTGTTCTTCCAAAACCCATCCACAACTTTACCTACTGAGAATTGCCTAACAATGGCCTTTAGCCTAAATTCTCCTACACAAACAAGTTCCTCAAGGATTAGGAGTAACCAAATGTTCAACCTCTACCCCAGAACTGGACCCAATGAACCTTCCTTCAACACCACTATAGGAAGTGCGAGAGTGGCAGTTCAATGGAACGAAACCCAGGTTTTCATTCCTCAAAGTGTCAAAACCCACAAAAAACACCTAGCTAACTACTGTCTTGTGGTTAAGTTGTTTGGGAAGAAAGTCCCAGTCAAGAAAGTGATTAGGAAGTGCAGACAGAACTAGGTCAATTTCAGCAGTTCTGTTAAGCTCAACCAAATGGCAAACTGGTGGTTTTCGTTGGAGTTTTCAATGAGTGAGAATGTGCAGTATGTGCTGGAGAATAGGCCCTAGTTCGTCAATGGTCCTATTTTTCATATCCCCATCTTTTGATGTTGTTAATGCAACTATTGAAACACTATTTGACTAGATCCGTCTCAAGAACCTGTCTTTACATTACTGGGATGAGGAGGCTATACAACAATTGTTGGAGTCATTGGAAGATTTGTCAAGATAGATGAGCGTACTGAGATGGGAGAAAACTATATCTTCGCTTGGGTGTGCATGGAGATAGACTTGAGAACCCCTCTCAAAAGGGTGAGTGTTGGATCATAATTCATATATATATTTGTGCCCTCAAGGATGGAAATTACTTGTTCTAAAAGTCCAATTTAGTGTTGACTAATCTAATTCTATGTTTTGTAGAAAATCTTGACAAGAGGAGAAAAAGTGAAATTCCAGCGAATTTTCCATGCACCACAACTTTTGGCGGCACAAGTACTTCGTGAAGCAATCCTGGAAAAATAGAAGTTTAAATGGAGCAATAAAGCCATGGATCAGGAAGTACTGATGCAAAGATTACGTTTGATCACTCCTTTGGCCGGAAATTACAAGGGAAGTCTACGGAAATTGTTGTACATACCAGCAGTTACTCGACTACCACAAGGTTTGGTACCATCACCAGGTCCCGCAGGGCTCCCCTAATGCCGTACCAGAGGACCTTCTCCAGTAGCTACCAGGTCGGTGCTCACCAGGGGCGGCACCTTAGGTAGCAAGAGCATCGGGCCTCCCTACTGGGGCTCATTGAAGAGTACACCAAAAACTGTTGAAACCAGAGGGATGAGTCGTGTCCCACATCGAAGAAATGGGAAACACCTTTCCCATGTGCAAATATTTAAGCCACACTCAACAACCTTCTTCCCTTACTATTATGCTGTCAAAATACATACAGAACCTCACTCAAGCATCGAAGAAAAGCATCACCCATACCACCCCATTATATCTTCTTTCTTTTCTATCTCCACCACAAAACCTCCATCTCCAGCTCTCAAACTCCAAACCCATACTATCCATACTACAGAGGCATCACCCATACCACCCCATTATATCTTCTTTCTTTTCTATCTCCACCACAAAACCTCCATCTCCAGCTCTCAAACTCCAAACCCATCATTACTTCCATCTTTTTACTCCATCTCTTTCATACCATTTTCCCTTATTTTTAGGATCTATTACCACTCTCATACTCCACCTCCATGCTTCTTACAATGCTTAAGCTGCTATCTTGGCTTCTCATCATCATTTTCACACCTCTATCTTCATCTATTTAAGCATATCTTCTCACAAGGAAGAGGCATCACTCATACCACACCATTACATTTTCTTTCTCTCCATCTCCTTCACAAAACCTTTATCTCTACCTCCCAAAATCCAAACCCATACTCCCCTTACTACTCCATCCCCTCCATCACCACCACCACAACTACCATCTTCCACCGCTAAAACTCCATCACCACCACCACTACTCCATCTTGCACATCACCCATACCACCCCATTATATCTTCTTTCTTTTCTATCTCCACCACAAAACCTCCATCTCCAGCTCTCAAACTCCAAACCCATACTATCCATACTACTCTATCTCCTCCATCACCACCACCATTTCTTATCATCTACCTCCATTAACACCACTACTACTATATCATTTCTCCACTCTATTTTCTATCATCATTTTCTCCATCTACTCTACCTATGCATACAATACATAATACAAGTTTTACTATCTTTTATCATCAAATCTTCAAGAGAAAGAAGGAGACGGAATCACCACCATCACCATCACCACCAAGACGTGAGCTTAGGGACCATCGGATACACCACTAAGCCAACTCTATCCCTTTTACTCTAGATTATATTTTGGTGTCCAATTTGATTATGAAGTTAGTATATGTAATTATGAGTGAGTAGTACTTTGTTGGGGCTAGGTTTGAAAGCCCTAGCCAATCTTGTATGAATTGATGTTATAATATGATGTGATGCAATTTTCTTTAATATGCCTACATGCCAATCTTGTATGAATTGATGTTATAATATGATGTGATGCAATTTTCTTTAATATGCCTACATGCTAGTACAAGAGTTGAATGCATATGCTTAGACTTTACCACTTTAAGTATATGTGTTTGCTAGTTAATGATTTAGAGATTGGTAACCTTTGAATGTTAAAGCATGAAAGCACACTAGGTGTGCATGTAGGGGCTGTGAATTACAATCACTTAGAGATAAACTTGGTTTGCATGATTTCTTCATCTCCAAACTTTATGCACTTAGGGTAACACACTAGATACCTAACCGGATTGAAATGCATGACTTAAGTAGTTAAGTACTACACCCGAGAGGGGTTGCTTAATATCACAAAAGGAGCATGTCCCTTGTTATACCCGAGAAGGATACAAGGAGAGAAATTGGTTAATTAATGTAGCATCATTCATATTGAAATGCATGACTTAAGTAGTTAAGTACTACACCCGAGAGGGGTTGCTTAATATCACAAAAGGAGCATGTCCCTTGTTATACCCGAGAAGGATACAAGGAGAGGAATTGGTTAATTAATGTAGCATCATTCATATTGAAATGCATCAATACTTGCAAGGGAGATTAGTAGTAGACAATCTAAATCCTAACTTTCATCCATTTGATCACTAGTTTAGTTTAGAGTAATTTTAGTTTACATTTGAGAATCTAGTTGTTTTCAATTCAAAACTATCTTCAGAAACCAAAATCAAATCACTACTTCATCTTGCACATACTCACCATGAGCCTAGATTTCCTTGTGAATTTAGGTTTGTGATTGTACATTTGCATATTCTAGCTCTCCTTAGGTTCATACCCTAGCTAGTGAAAGGAATCTAATCCTCGTGGGTTCGACAACCTTTCTTAAATCTCTATATTATTACTTTTACTTCTTATACTTGAGGGTGGTTATTTGGCTAACAGTGAAGGATGAAGATGAAGAGGATGCAGACCTCCCTCTAGAGCTGAGAATTGAACCTGCTAGGGTCTTTTTGTCCTATAAAGCCATATTCGAAGTTTGCTTTAAATGTGGTAGCCATAGGCACAAGATAAAAGCTGCCCATTTAATTTACTTGAAAAGCACTTTGTGATGGTGGATAGATCGACCTGAATCAGATGAGGACGTGGAGCCTTACCCTATGGAAGTAAGGACAGAAATCCAAGAGCTTATCTCTGAAAAGGTTATGGTTTACTCTCCACAATCGGAAAAAGTGAGACTGGGCTAGAAGACCCTGAGGCTAATGAAATTGAATTCAACCCCCCGTCCCCTGGATGGAAGCTAGTTTAGAGAGGCAACAAGGGGAAATTAACTGACAATGTGAACAATCCTAAGCAGAAGATGAATGAAGCTAAGCAAGGAAAAGGTACAGTGAACAAGACAAGGTTGGTTCATGTTAACGTGTATGACCGAGGGGTCTTGTTAATGTTAGAGAGAGTGAGAGACACGATGTATAGTGGTTCGTCTCCCGCCTTAGCAAGAGACTACGTCCACTTGAAATGTTTAACTAGTGTTTGGCCCTTGCGCCCAATAGGATTACAAGACTTGTAATGGAATGTGGAATAAATGGGAAGGAGTCTACTTTTTTAGGGAAGGGAGGCTCCTTCCTTTACATGGTTTTTAATGTGGGACACAAAGTCCCTTTCTAGTCTAGAAAGCTTGTTGTGAAGGCATATTGGTGAGGAAGGGAATGAAAGTGGCTTCCCGATGAGCTCTTAGTTGCTTCCGACTACCACAGGGTAGCTTGGATATCTGGATATGGGATGCATGTCGCGGTTGGGTCCCACCATGGCTTGTGGGCCTCCTAAGAGGGTGTTACATATGCTTGATGACATAGTTATTTCTCCATACTAGCGGAGGTATCTACAAGTACCCGAAGTCCCCGAGTAAGAGGAGCTTCTTGGTTAGGGAGTTACAAACATAATGTCATCAAGCATAACTGACGTCCAGCACGCGCCCAGCCCCTATAAGTCCCCGAACTCTGTAAGCAAGAATGGACTCTTTAACCTGCAAAACAAAGATAGAAGCACGTGCATGTAGAATTCTTGTTGTATTAGGCAACATATGAGAATTGCTCGATATGCATTAGCATGTATGAATGTACGAGGTGTATGATACATGATGATGTATATATGAGAATGGCGCCGAGTATGATCGGCTATGAGCTCGAGAATGCACATGGTCATGTGAGCATACGACCAATGAGCATATGAACTGCATATGATGCATAAATACGTGGTTCGCACAGGAAAATGAACGAGATCGGATTGACGAGGTTATGCCCGCGAGGTGTACGTTGTATGAGTGGTGTCGAGTATAATCGATTATGATGTATAAGCTCGAGAATGCACATGGTTGTGTGAGTATACTAAGAATGAGCATATGAATTGCATATGAAAACGAACGATGTCGAGTTGACGAGGTTACTCCCGTGAGGTGTTAGTTGCATGAGTGTCGTGAATACAAGAGTTTGTGACTCATGAACAATGAATATGCAAACGTTTGTGTTAGTTTGGTTTTCACTCATATTAATGGAACGTGATAAGAATTCGATTGTTGCAAACGACAAATGGTAGAAAAATTCAATGTTCCATTAATGTGTATTATGCCGGGGAGACATGAGTGTAATGCTCGGGAATGCCAAGAAGGCATGAGCATAAACCTCGGGGTTGCCAGGAAGGCAATAGCGTTAAAACTCAGGGATGCAATGAGGCATTAACGGGTAGCTCGATGGTGATGCCCTGAGGCATGAGCAAAACCGTTGCTAATTATGCTGGGCAATATGTACAAGTCCCCAGTCAAGGAGGGTTTTCTTACGGGATTGATACCAAATCATGGGTTTTGTGCCGTATATTGAACATAATTAGTGCAAGTGCGTCATCCATCTAGAATTTTGTCGGAGCAAAGGCTTTATGCCCTTTCAGGTGGGCCATTGCTAGGCCCTCGAAGGAGTCTCCCCACTCCTGGCTATAGACCTCCGTATGGTCGTAAAATTGTTTGATGAGGGAAGTTGCGTTAAAGAAGTGGGCGTTAGGTAGCGAACCTAATATTTTGATACCCAAGCTTCGGGGGTTAACTGCCGCATCAGTGGCTGTGTTAACCGGTCCCTTTACTCTTTTCTGGAGGAGAAAAGCTTGACTGCAATGTCGCGTAGCGGCCATTGTCATTATAAGGCGTTGCCTTACCACTTGGCGGCTGGTCGTGGGCCATAGACTTGTGGAGTCTAAACCCGTGTTAGGTCTTTTTCCCGTGGGGAGAGTTTGACAAAGTGTGATGCCAAGAACGCAAGACAAAATATTTACATATAGAGTATAGGTAAAGAGTGCTAATTATATGAACAACAAATAATAGCAAGTAATATCATGTACGTGGAGCTTATGACCATGTAACATGCATAATAGGTAGTGGCAAGTGTAATGGATGTCCATATAAAATTTGGGAGTAGTGCCCGGTGAATATATGAAGCATTGTGAACTTGGAGCTTAACTAAAGTATGTTGGATATATCCGAGCAAGTTGGGTTGTGTTTGAGCAAATTGGGTGTAATTGAGCGGGTAGGCGTTGTTCGAGCATGCGGGATTTGGCCCAAGCAAGTTGTGGCCATGCTTGATATCCAAGCGAGTCATAACCCAAGCAAGTCGTAATCCGAACAAGTTTCATTAAGTCATAAGTGTCACAAACTTCTAAACATGGCATAATTGTTTTAGGTGAGTGTCACTTTAAATTGATTCAAGCATGGCATGTGTATAGCAGATGTACTAGTAACATTGATACATAGTGTAAGCATGCTTAAAGTCATAGAAGCATGTAAATGCATATCAAGTGTCATATATTATAGGCATGCTTAAAAATAGTAAAAGCATGTAAATGCATATCAAGTGTCATATACTATAGGCATGCTTAAAAATAGTAAAAGCATGTAAAAGCATGGCAATGGCTCTAATTGCAAGAGCGTGTATTGAGATATAGCATTTTACTTATCTTATGCCGATTGGAGTGGGTTTGAATTGGAATATAAGTACCCCAAATCATGTTGGAGTTGTCCAAGCATGACGCTCCATTGCTCTGGCGAAGTTCCTTAGTAGAAGGATGATTTTGCTAATTGGAGAAGTGACCGGTGATTATGTCTCCTTAATTTAAGATAAAGTAAATGATTAGTATAGAATTTTGTAATAGTGTTAAATGCTTGTAAAATGTATTTACCGGATAGCAATGGCAGTGAATTCAAGGGGTGCAATGTAATTTATATTAATGGTAAATTAACATACTTTTTATAAGTCACCTAGACAATGGCTGACCATATTGAACATGCTCATGACTATAATATGCATAGGTAGCCAAGTTGCTTGTGCAACAGACTAATTGAAGCATGCTAGTAAATGCCAACTTTGATAATGATGGAGGCAAATGAGCTAAGCACCGATTAAATTTGTACACGAAACTTTGCGGGGGATGAGCAATATATATGTGTAGCTAAGTAGCTAGATTGTCGGTGCCCATGATATAGCCTAGATTGTTTAGGAAAATGTAAATGCATATTTCTAACATAAGTGCTGGTCAAAGATATACCAATGCTCAGTATTGCTGCATATATATCATAAAGTTTGTGTATGCTTTTGAGAAAAAGAATCAAGGCATATATCATTCTCAAAAACAAAGATGCTAGGCAGACATATCATATGGATAGGTATAGATGTTGCATATCAATTATACTTCTCATTGTAACAGATCATCATGTGCAGCTACATAACTATATGTGGCAAGTGCGGGGACCAAATGTCAAGTATACTAGATTATTGATAAACAATGGGTTCATGCTTGACGAATTATTATTGACTAGTCGTGCAAAGTCTAGGCACGTGGTGTTTTTATAAAGCTCGATAAGCAAATAGAGTGAGGGGTAGAGTTAGCTTTCCTGGTTGCTCTGGCCACCATAGAAACTCAAAGTTTGACTGCATAATTGAAGGCAGAGTCCGCCTCAAGATATACATCTTTCGGCATGTGACAGATGAGATTGGATGATCGCTGAAACATAATTGGGTGAGGCCGAAGTGGACCGATGATTGTTGTTCAATCTGGGTGACCGCTACAAATAGATGACGGTCGAAGAGGTGACGGACGACGGTGGCCAGCGCTGATCAAAGAAAATGGTGGTGGGGGTCCTGTCAATTGGGTGTCCAAATCAGATTTGAATTGGGGATGGTGGCAGTGACACGCACTTGTTGAATTGATCCTTGGCGGTGGCGTCAAGATTGATGTGTCAATCTTGCGCTGGCGGTGGCGGCAAGATTGCACAGGCGGATGATGTTGGCGGCCATCGCTTGATGAAGGAGACAAAGCTGGCGGCTGAAGTTGTGTTGGCAGTTATCGCTGTCAGCGGCTGGTTCGAGCAGCAAGTTATATTATCCTTGAGTGGGTGATGGGCCGGCCTCGTCAAGCTTGTTACCATAGATGCCGCTGGGTGGACTTTGTCAGAGGTTTCGAACGCCACCAAAATTCGAAGTCTAAAGGTGTTTGGCGGGTGTCAAGATTGAAGCTGAAGATTGAAACTTGGCAAGATTTGACGTATGCCAACTTTCAAGAAGATTGAATCTGAAACTGATTATGGTCGACTCTTGACGGTGCGTCAAAGAGATTGAAACTTGACGGACCTTTATATGACGACAGAGTAGATGAAGAGAGTTTTCCGTCAAGTTGTATTAACGGTCGTCAATCCGTATTGACGGAGGAGATGAAGATTTGTCTTCCGTCAAGTTGGTGCACTGCTGCTCTTGGCAGATAGCTCTTGGATGAGGCTCATTGTACTTGTCGGAGTGAATTTTACGCTAAGCTTTAGGGTGTGAAATTGTCATTGTTACGCTAAGTTGCCGTTGACCATCATGAATTGTCGTTGACCATCCAAGAATTGACGTTGACTGAGCTCAAGTGTGTGTGAAATAGTGTCGTTGACCGGCCTTGAATTGACGTTGACTGAGCTCAAGAGTGTGAAAGTGACGAAGTCATTATATCGACTTCCCACAGACGGCGTCAATGTTAATGTGTGTGATTGAGGGTTTTGTTAACGTTAGAGAGAAATAGTAAGAGAGAGTGAGGGACACGATGTGTAGCAATTCGTCTCCCGCCTTAACGAGAGACTATGTCCACTTGAAATGTTTAACTAGTGTTTGGGCCTTGCTGCCCAATAGGATTACAAGAGCTGTAATGGAGTGTGAGATAAATGGGAAGGAGTCTCCTTTTATAGGGAAGGGAGGCTCCTTCCTTTACATGGTTTTCAATGTTGGACACAAAGTCCCTTGCTAGTCTAGAAAGCTTGTTCTGAAGGCATATTGGTGAGGAAGGGAAAGTGGCTTCCCGGTGAGCTTTTGGCTGCTTCCGACTACCACGGGGTAGCTTAGATATCGGGTTATGGGATGCATGTCGCGGTTGGCTCCCACCATTAGTTGTGGGCCCCTTAAGAGGGTGTTACATATGCTTGGTGACATAATTATTTCTCCATACTAGTGGAGGTATCTACAGTTCAGGAAGGGAAAAGCTTTAAGGATGCTACCCTAGGTGTTGGCAATGTATTTGTGGGAAAGTCTGGAAAAGGAGTGCTGTTTGAGGAGGAACCAATTGAAAGTGAGTCTGATAGTGAAGGTGATGGGGTGATTCATTTTCTAGCTTTCCCATGATGATTTCAAAAAAGTTGTGTCTGATAACTGGAAAAATCCTGTAGACACAAATGCTCTTGAAAACTTCTTAGCAATTAAAAACCATTTTTCTGTTTTCATTAAGATTTGGAACAAAAACATGTTTGGAGATATCTTTAAGAAAACGACTCTTCTGCATGACAAAAGCCTTGAGATACAACAACAACTTATGTTGTTCCCTAACTCTACCTATCTGCAGGATCAAGATGCTAGAGTCAAAGATGTTCTAGCTCAGCTGTATAGAGATGAAGAGTTATCCTGGGACCCAAAAAGCCAAATCCAACTAGTTAACCTTGGGGAACAAGAACACCAAGTTCTTTCAAACCCAAGTTAAGATGAGAAGAAAAAGGAATCACATTACATAATAAAGACAACAATGGTTTTGGCTGGATGACCCTAACCATTTCATTCCCTATTTTTTGCAGGACTTCAAAATGAGATTCACTGGCAGTAGCCAACCGAGTGATAGTGACATTGCAGATTTCCTAACAGATCAGGACAACATAGAATTATTAAAACTAGTTACTGAGGAGGAAATCCGAGAGGTTCTCAATAGGACCACTCAAGGCCTAAGACCAGATGGTCTACATGCCATGTTCTTCCAATTTTCCTCTTATCGACCTAAACCATACCAATATAGCGTTAATCCCAAAGATTGATAAACCTGAACTTGTCTCTCATTTAGACTAATTAGCTTATGTAATGTCAGCTACAATATAATAACAAAAGTCTTGGTTAAAAGGCTTAGACCTCTGCTGGAAAAGTGCATCTCTAAAAACTAAGGTGCTTTTGCCCTTGGGAGGACTATCCAAGATAACATTCTTATAGCCCACGACCTATTCTCTAATTTCAAAAAAAAAAAAAAAAAAAAGGAACTCAACTGCTACGGCAGTGAAACTCGATTCAGAAAAAGCTTATGCTATTAAGGATTGGAAGTTTATTCACAATTGCCTTTCAAAATTTGGATTTCATCCTATTTGGTTTAATAGAGTCATGAATTGTATTTCTAGTGTCCCTTTCTCCTTGATCATTAATGGAAATGGTGAAGGTTGGTTCAAACCAACCAGAGGAATTAGACAAGTGGATCTGATCGGATATTTTTATGCCAATAATTTTCCTACATCCAATTTAAGAATGTCAATTGTAAATAGGGAAGAAGCAGGGTCTCCCGCAGAGGACTTATGGAACTAATTGTAAGACTTTCCGAATTTAAAAGTTCATTGAAGTTGTGAAAACAATTAAAAGTAAATAACAAATAACGAAATTGCTTAAGGTTGAGAACCACTATATGAACAGAAGTCAAGGAATGCATCCACCACCAATCAATCATGTATGCAAACCATGTTTAACCTAGTCTTATCCATACATGGATAAAGATGCTCAAGTTAACTCACCGTTAGAATTAACCTATATATTGTTTTTCCTTATATGTATGCTAAGTGAGAGAAAAGCTCTACACCTAACCTACTTTCTAAGCACGCAACCTAGGTTAAGCAACTCTAGATTTAACACATAGAAATCATTATGCAAAAGAAAAATGAGACATCACAAGGCATCTCAAGTACGACGCATCTCAATTAACCTTGGAACCTAAAAACAAATCTTATGCTTAGATATTTTGCTACTCTTGAACTCTCAAAGGGACCTTATCAAACTAGGGGCAGGCAATGATTGTTAATAGCAATAGAATCCTAAACATGCAATCTAAGTTGGCCACCAAAGATAACACAAAGAATTCATGAATGTAAAATTGGAAATTAGGTTCTCGTCCAATAAATAAACAAAAACTAATTAAATATCATAGCATGGCATACAATCATGATTGAGACTTCAACAGCCCCCAACTACTAAGAAATTAACTGCACATAGTTTGAATTGAAAGCACACAAGAGTTCATAAGAAAGAAAATAGAGAAATCCTAAAACCGAAGTTGAAAATCGTCGGAATTTGACTAGTCTAAAATCGCTTTGTTCAGGTTTTTGTGCTCGGGTTCTCTACTT
Source organism: Rosa rugosa (assembly GCF_958449725.1). Lineage (NCBI taxonomy): Eukaryota > Viridiplantae > Streptophyta > Magnoliopsida > Rosales > Rosaceae > Rosa > Rosa rugosa. The sequence continues at coordinate 39,289,201 of NC_084822.1, forward strand.
AATTCTCGCGCGTAAGAATGCTCTTGTTAGCTTTTCTAGCCTTTTTACAGTGCTCTTGAGTTCTCTTTCATTCCCTTTTGGTTTTAGATTCCTTGAGGTGTAAAGAAAACTAACTTCTTGATTCTCTGCTTGAATTAGGATTTCTCCACATGAACGAAAATAAGCCATGTCATCACCAATATTTTCTGAGTATTTCTCCTTTAATTGCTGTGATTTTCATGGATTGGGCTTCTCGATCGATCAAGGTCTCCTACTCAGGTCTAAAATCCAAGATTTTCCTTATTACGCATCTTTCTTCCATATTATCTCTTTTTTATATATTTGCTCTGAAAAACCTAATAAACATAAAAGTAAATGAATAAAGAGAATATATAAGAAACTAACAAAGATTAATATAGGAATTAACCATATAAATGTCACATAAAATGATAGGCCTATGAGGATCCCTTATCCCCTTACATTTTCGTCCTTTGTATGGAGCCTCTTATCAAATACATGAAGAAGTTAGTTGAAAAGTCAGAGACTCATGTTGGTCTTCTATCTTTTCTTTTAGGCTTCAGAATTTCAAATTTGGTTTTTGCTGATGGCTGCCTTATCTTTGCAAAAGCTTCTCCTAAAGGAGCTAGGAACATCCTTAAAACCCTGAATAGCTTCTCTCTTGCTTCAGGACAGAAAATCAACTTTAATAAATCCTCTTTGTTTTTTTTTCTCCCAATGTCCCCAATAGATTAAAACATGATATTGTCAATATCTCGAGTATCCAACAGAAAAATACCATAGGGAAGTATCTAAGCATCCATAATGTGGTGTTTTGGAAAGACCCCATCAATGTCAAAGAGTTGTTACTTAGAATTACCAAAAAGCTAGCTGGCTGGAAAAAAGGAACCTTATAAAGGGCTGGAAGGGCCACTTTAATTAAAACAAACTTAGCTGGAATACCTAACCATGTTATGTCCTGTTTCAAATACTCTGCAAAATTTTCTAAAGCAATTGACAAGGAAGCTCAGGATTTCCTCTAGGGCTCGAGTGCAAACAACCCCCCAGTTGCATGGGATAAGGTCTGCACACCTAAGTCCATTGGTGGCTTAGGAATAAGACCAGCTGCCTATTTCAACAATGCTGCTATTACCAAGCTTGCTTGGATGATAATTTCTGAGCCTAGTAACTGGTGGGTTCAATTTATGAAAAAGAAATACCTTAGGAAGAATTCTTTCTTCCAGGTTAAGAAAAAACAGTCCAATTCCTGGAATGGAATTTTAGACTATAAGAACATCATAAGCCAGGGGATCAGATGGACAGTAGGGAATGGTAGAAGTATAAACTTCTGGACCGTCAATTGGGTTTTTCCTTTCCCTGATGTTCAAAAAAGTTCCATTAACTAGAATTCTACTTTAAGTGAATACATTACAGGTCACCATTAGAACATAGCAAAACTACTGAGCTGCCTAGATCAAGGTACAGTTAATCAAATTATGGGAATCCTATACCAATCAACAACCATGAGGATAGCTTTATTTAGGGACCAGCTGCAAATGGTAAGTTCTCTGTTAAGACTGCTACTTGGTTACAATGCAAAAACTCTGATAAACATCCTCAAATCAAACTCATTAATAAAATGTGGAAGTTAAATCTGCCACCAAAAATAAAGATGTTTAGCTGACTTCTCCTTGGGGAAAGACTGAAAACGAAAGACAAACTCTCAAGATTCAACTTAATAAATGATAATAGCTACTCCTTATGCAACTCTGATTTAGTGACTGTCCTTTTACGATGGAAGTTTGGAAACCTTCTAATTTGCATAACCTCCAGGACTGAAGTAGTGGCTACTTAGAGGTTTTTAACTCTATTTTTTTTAAAACAAGCACTGTGATAAAGAGCTTTTTATCAAAGTCTTAATGATTTGTTGGCAAATCTGAAAAGCCAGAAATGATTGTTCTTTCAGGAACATAAGCACACATCCAGGTTCAGTTGCAGCTGCAACTCCAAAAACTTATGTAGAACATAACATGGTAGAGATACGGGGAGTTCCAAAAAACAACTCTGGTGCAATCAAATGGCACCCTCCCCCCAACTCTACTATCAAGATCAACTTCTGAAGCCTGCGGGTTTATCCTCAGAAATTCAAATAATAACATCATAGCAGCTGTATCAAAAATTGTTGGGCGCATATCAGTTCCTATTGCAGAGGCTTTAGCGCTAAGGGACAGTCTTTGGTATGCTCATCAGAAAGGAGTTAAAAGAATTTAGGTTGAAGGAGATTCAAAACTAGTCATTAATGCAGTAAAAGGCAAGATCAGTCCTCCTTGGAGAATTTCACAAATGGTACTGGACATCAAGAAGATATCTGCAAGATTCGAAGAAGTCATTTTCAAACATATTCTAAGGGAAGCCAATTTCACTGCGGACGCTTGCGCACATTTAAGTCATGCTAGCAACAGAGAAAGAGTTTGGGGAAGCCGTCTCCCTCCGAGCATTTCTAGAGCCATTCTGTTTGACCAGTTCGGAACTGAGTGTCCTAGAGGAACCTCCTTATCAAAAAAAAAGAAAAAAGATCTGCGTCTCACCGTGGGCCATCCAAAAACTGAATAAATAATATAATTTAAAAAGGAAACCATGGTTGTCTGCCCTCTAAAATCGATCATCTACATTATATCCATTTGAGTGAGAACCTGGCAGTAGGCCAATAGTTCATGTATTCATTCTTCAAGCAAGAAGTAAAAACAGAAATCCAGAAGGAAGATAGAAAACTTAAGTCTTGGGTAAAATGCCTGAAGTGCCAGAATGGAGGAGAGTATCTAATCCACATAACTGACCCGTTCCCCTTTTCTTCCACCATTAGTTTTCTCATCAATCATCATATTTGTAAATGAGTGACACGACTTCGTGCCTTAACTTGGCACAGGAACCTTGACTTTATGGATATACATTGATTTCATGGATTACATCTTTGACAGATGCTCCAAGTATCATCACATCTTCAAGTGGCCTGTATTTTAAACAAAGGCATGTAGATTAGAGCTCTAAAAATACCACGCAACTAAATCTTCCTAAAATGTACTATATAATAGCAAACATTAGAAATCTACAGACAGGTTCTGTCTGCATATGATGCATGGTGCAGGAAGGTTATGGAAACCCATGTAAAATGTGCCATAATAGCTTCACCCCTTGTCTTTCTTTCTTCTTATTGGTATCTTCCTTAGCAGATTTGCTTTTACCTTACATGGTTATGTTAAGGCAATTTAACTTGCCATCTGAAGAAATTCATGCTATTGCTCAGATGATCAACACATTGACTACATTGATCAATATACTCCAACCAATGGCACATTTATCAATTTTTATCTACCCCAGTAAATAAGCACTAAGCAGAGTCCTAACAATTGATAATCTTAACTAGTGAATACTTCAAAAGTAAAGATAAAAACAGAAACAATGTCCAAGCTATTGTGAGATATGAGTGAATCAAATAAAATTGTTCAACACATCTCCCTACTCGGTATCACAAACTTGACTCCAAAATTATGAATATGGCAACAAACATAGAAGAGGGAACTGGCTGTTCATCATCCAATAAACATAATTGCAAGTGACCTAACTTGCTTAAGTTAAATCACCGATTGACATTAATCTCTTTCTCTCCCTTCAGCTTTATGAAAATTCTGAGACTCATCTTTACATGAGCTCGGATTGTAGCTTACTACAGCATCTATTTTCACCCTAAACTGAGATTTTGACTGCATGAAGGAGGTGCTACCTAGTTCAGGAACAAATATGACTGGAACCATTGTCTAGTTTGAGAAGAAAATTCAAACAGTAGAAGCCAACTCATGTTGAAAAGAATGATCGAGAATAACACTACGAAGGAATACCTATCATTGTCATCAGTTGGGACATTGCCAATTTCTACGATTGTATCCATTCCTCTGCAAACTCTTCCAAATATGGTGTGCTTTCCTGAGTGAGCACAGAAACAAAATGATGTCACCATTCTAGTATTTTCAATAGAAGGGCAGCGTAGTGATGTCTCATGCAGTAAACAACTGAAATGAGGCCATTAACAGTAGAGACATTTTGTAGACAAGGAAAAAAGGGTCTTTTGGCAAGCAAGTGATGCAACAGAGTCTAACAGTTCTAATTAATAAAGCTGTATTACCGTCCAGTGATGGACATGGTGCCAGCGTGATGAAGAATTGGGTTCCATTCGTATTTGGACCAGTATTTGCCATGGATAGAATGCCCGCTGCAGTATGATTCAACTGGGGTTTTATCTCGTCCTCAAATTTTGCACTGAAACTCAAAAGAGAATAGTCCTCTTTAATTACATGACTGATGAAAGTGGTGCTAAAAGTTAATTCAGAGTTGACAAAACTTGAGTGCATAACTCGACAATTTTATAAAAACAAAAATTACCCGTAAATTGATTTTATACCCTTTCCTGTCCCAGAAAGATCACCAGCTTGCACTAAAAAATTCTAACGAGTTCCAATTCAACCATCAGCAGATAACTCAAAAGATTTCAACTTTTAATTTCAAATGATAGTATATACTTAAGAAGAGGAATTTCTGTGACCTTGATGACTCTGTGGAATGTGACACCGTCATAATGATGCCCGCGTGAGAGCTCCATGAAGTTTCTGCAAGCCCTGGGTGCGTCCTTGTAGTAGAGCTATGAGTGGTGAACGATTTGAACACAGACATATACGAACCATTAGTACGTTATTGGAAAGTAAAGGAGCAAGAGAATACTCAAGTAAACTATGGGAAGGGATACCGGATTAATATTACCTCAACGGTGAAATCACCAAACGATGTTTCTAGGGTCACCGACCTTGAGTAGTCTTCATCTGCGATTGACGACATCTTTCAGACTCGCAGAGTGGGAAAGACTTGATCTTGGAGACACTATCTTTCCTTTTTCACCTCTGTAGTCTGTACCAAGAAAAAGATAAAAAAGGAAAGGGTTTTAACCTCTCTATGTTAAGACCAAGTCCACATCTTATGGTAGCTGGCATTCCTCTAGAGGTAGTTGGGCCCAAAATGTGGGATTGGTTAGAACCATAGAGAGGTCAAAACTCTTTCCTTTTTATTCTTTAGATGTTAGAAGTAGAAATGATATGTGAATTCAATATTTATTACATTGAAAAATAAATTCTATTTTTTCAAGTCTACTCTTCTAATAAATGTCCCATATTTTTTCATTTCTTTCGTTTAAGATGTTTAAAGTACTTTTGTATATTTTTTTAATAAATATCATATCGATATATCTCTATCATTAAACTCAAACTAGAATGGGTCATTACATATCTTTCTTCTACCTATATTTTTCCCTATTATTTATGTTCTTATTTTGTTAAAATTTAACTCAAATAAAAAAACAGTTAATATGGGAAAATATCAATTTAGTCACTCAATTATGATTCAGTCGACAATTTAGTCACTCAATTTTGAAAAATGTCACTTAACTTTAACTCTATTATACATTTTAGTCACTCATTCAACAACCGTTAACTTTTCTTTTAAGTCATTGTGAATTATATATATACTAAAGCAAGGTTTTTGGTATGTTCATCAGATTTAAAGCAAACAATTAGATTTTAGGATGAGACCTAGCAGTACTCTGCTAGGGTTGAGCGGCCGCCGTCCTTGGGCGAGGTTTTGCAGCACATTCCCCCTTGTTCAATGGGGATCTATTCCTTCACCTTCTGTGGTGTCGGCTCTTTGGAGTGGGGACTCTCTTCTCCCCTCCTTCTCGTTTTATCCAATGCCGCTCCCGTGCGTTGAGGTGGAGGTAGCGTGCGCTTTGTCGGCTCGATCAGTGTTGAGGATGATAGCATATCTATCATCGCGGATGGCAGCTCACGGCGGTGGTTCGTCGAGGCCTCAGCGGGCGCGTCTCAAATTTGGTGAGGTGGGTCGGGTTGGTTTGTGCTTGGATGTTCAGGGCATGCCCAGTCCGGATCAATCAGGCGGCGTTGTCACCGAATTGGTAAATGGTGAGGCTGATCTCGTCCAGCATGATAGGTTGGAACGATGGTTGCGTCTTCTTCGATGAGGGTTGGACGGGTTGCATTCGGGCCGACTCTGGCAGGATTTGCAGATCAAATGGACGTTGAAGGGCTTCCCAGGTCTGTTGCGCAGCTGCCTTCTCCGGAATGCTCTCTTCCATCAAGCTTTGGTGGAGCCCCTGGTGGATTCCGGCGGGGTTAACGGCGCGGCGGCTTGGATCAGTGGTGTTTGGGTGCGGAGGCGTTCAGATGCCCAGAGAGGAGCTGATGCTAGGGTGCCCATGAACTTGGGTGCCCTAATCAAATTCAAATGGGCTTGGGCTTTTGTCAAGGCTGCTTTGGCAGACTTGACTTTGGTCTTAGGCCGGATTTGGATTCGTATTTGGGATCATGGTCGCTCACAAATCCGGATCTTGGATCCGAAACAGCTGCTCATATTGATTTGGTATTGGTTTTGGTTCTTAGGAGTTCGTTTGCTAATTTTCGAGTTTCTGACACCCTCGGTTACTTTTGAACTCCTGGTGGGCGAATCACCTCTCCTAGGTGATCATATCACTGGTTATGATTACGGTTACGGTTACTTTTACATTTACACTGCTCTTGTGACATATGCAGTGCAGCGGTGTCGTTCGACATCAAGTCACATCCTGGTTACCTTTTCATTCTAGATGCGTTTGTGCATCTTATTATCCTTTATTGTTTTTTCTTTATTATAGATGCTTTGGTGCATCTCGTTATGCTTTATTGTTTTCTTTCGATGCTTTTGCATCGCTCCATGTAACCCTCTGTTATCACTTAATATAGTTTGTCGTCTTTCATTTCAAAAAAAAAAAAAAAAAAACAAGGTTTTTGGTACTGTAGCTTAGGAACAGTAACTCCTTTGATAACAGTGTGCTTCCTCTTTTGCCCCCGCTGCATGACCCAGATATTACTCTATTGCCCCTGCCAACTGTTGATCTGCTAAGCTGACAGATAGTGAGAATTGTTGCATGTCCTTCTTTCTGAACGCAAGAGAGAAACTGCCTCGCACAAAGAGAGAGGTGGAGATAATTGGTTCTGGTGAAGAATCATAACAAAACGAAAGGGAACAAGTTCTACTTTTCGACCCATCTATCCCAACCGAAACCCACAACATATTTCGGGGAGGCCTCCGTTGATTATGACTTTCAGTTTCTGTTTCTGGCTCTAGAGTTTTTTTTTTTTTTTTTTTTGGCAAATCTTGATCTACAAAGTCTGAGGTACGTAGTTTCTTTTCGTTGATCTTTTGTGTTTGTGATTATCACTTAATATCAATTTCAATTGTAACTGGTTCGCTATAGCATTCAAAAGGTATTCCCGATCTTAAAGTTTGGATCTTTTAAGTGCATGGTTTCTGGGATTTATGGGGTTTTCAGGTTTTAAAGTGAAATGGGCGGAATGGGTAGGAAAGTTTGGAAATTTTGGGTGTTAATTTCCTTTTGCTTTCTAGGTTTTTTAAGTTTCTAATGGAAAAGGGTGGCCTAACCGCTGCAAGCAGTCCCAGCACTGCCTCACCAAGCCCACATCTTGTGGTAGCTAGCATTCCTCTGGAGGTAGTTAGGCCCAAAATCTGGGCTTGGTTCTAACATAAAGAGGTCAAAACTCTTTATTTTTTATTTTTTTTTAGATGTTAGAAATACAAATGATATATGAAGTTTACTACAATCTAAAACTCAATATTTATTACATTGAAAAATTAATTCTATTTTTTCAAGTCTATCCTTCTAATAAATGTCCCGCATTTTCTTCTTTCTTTCGTTTAAGATGTTTAAAATATTTTTGTATATTTTTTGAATAAATTTCATATCGATATATCTCTATCATTAAACTCAAGCCAGAATGGGTCATTACATATCCTTCCTCTATCGATATTTTTTTTTCCTATTATTTATGTTTTTATTTTGTTAAAATTTAACTAAAATAAAAAAAATTAATAGGAAAAAGATATCACTTTAATCACTCAACTATGACTCCGCCGACATTTTAGTCACTTAATTTTGAAAAATGTCACTTTGTTTAAGGAAAACTGAAATTGGGATGCAGAGAGAACAACAGAGAGAATTGGGAGAGAATGGGTTGTACTTTCATTATAATAGGGGCCTCTTTATATAGAGGATTAAAAGCATAGAATCAAAGTCTTACAAGGAAACATAATCGTACAATAATTAGGATATCTACGAAGATATCTCCGCTAACCCTATTACAATTCGGACAAGTAACTGAAGTTTGGGTTAGACACACAATCTAGGTGTCCTTAAACACTCCCCCTTGCCCAAACAAGGTGCTCATCTCGTTGCCTCGTCAAAAACCTTGTCGAGTAACAAAAACCTAGTAGGACAAAAATAACCTTGGTCGAAGGAGAAAAAGAGTACAATTCACCATTCACGTTTTGAGACCATACATGTAGACATCTGATGTCTGCATCTCCCCCTGATGACCACGGTCATGGGAGTTCATATAACTTCCGTAAACTATGCTACCAACATGTTTCTTAAAAGTGGAATTGGGCAATGACTTAATGAAAAATCAGCCACACTGTCCTCAAGTTGAACCTAGTTCACTCTGATCTTGAGGAGAGTTTGTTGTTGTTGATTATGCTTGGTGTTGTCATCTTTGATGTAGCCTTGCTTCATTCGTCCAAAGCCATCAGCATTAACCTTATAAATGCTCGTAGACTCATCTTATGGTAGACTTCAAACCACTGATACGCTGAAAGCAAGCGTATAATTTAATCCTATAAGATGTCATCGTTAGTATATGGTAAATAGGGATCGTTCTAACCGGGGATTGAGGGTACACCTATAATTGCAAAAACAAGTAAAGAATTAATAAAAAGTACAAAGTATTATATTTACAAAAATAAAACAAAGAAATAAAAATATATACAAGTAAACATAAAGAGGGGGGTTTAGGATTAATAAATTGAAAATTAAAATAAATAAAATAAAGAAAATGTAAAAACACATATACAAGGGTGGAACGCAAGGAACAAAGATCAAGACCACAATCATATGAATGAAATCCAATTACAATTCCTATAGTTGATTTTCTATGTCATGAGAAAGAAGTTGACCATGTGAAACGTTAGAAAGCAAACGATTTCCCATTTTTTACTTTCCTTCAATATTTAATCTAAGTGAAAGCACCTAAATTAAACCTATTGAACATGCAATCATAGTCTAGAAAGCTAGCTAATCAAGAACACATTCAACGCATGAAGAACAAAGAAAGGATGTCAACCAAAGTGCACAACCTAGTATGAGAAAGCTCATCTATTTGCAATCCTCCTTAATTGATTTCGACTTTTGTCCAAAGCCTTTACTACTTAAATCTAGCTCCAATTACATGCATATATCCTAAGTTGGCCACCAAAGAACACATACATATAAAAGTTTTCTATAATCCAAAATCAATTAAGCAATCTCACATAAGCAACATAAAAATCAACATATAAAGAAATTGCAACTTTATTTCAAAACATATAAACATGCTTTAAACTCTGCCCTTAACGTCATGTTAACTAGAATTCATAACTCTACGAATCAAACAAAGGAAAATAAAAGAAAGTATGAAATACACCGAGAAAGATGGATGACAAGCCTTGAGACGAAGAACTTGAAGATCCTTGAAAAGCAATCTTCTAGCGACGACACAAGGATGGATGGTGGCTAGGATCTTGATGTATTGCATGACTTCTTCTCCTCCTTGGTTGAGACGCAGAGCTTCTGAAGACTAGAGAATGGAGAGAATTTTTCTGATATTTATTTTCTGAGTGAGAGAGGTGTGTGTTGTTGTGTGTTGTGGTGGGTAGCATATGGGGGTTTATATAGGGGAAGGCAAGGCTTCATGAATTTAATCTCCAAGGAATTTTCTGATTGCACCACACAGCTCCAACCAATGAATTAATGCCACGTCAGCTCTGCCATGTCACTCAACCAATCAGGAAGCTCCAAAATAACTCCATAATCTTTCCAAATATATTATTGCTGATTTTCCCAAGATTTTATCTGATTTTTCTCTTAATTTTCAGCCAAAATACTCTTGAGTGAAAGTAGGAATGAACCTGGACTTGTTTTGGACCTTTTCTCCCTTAAATCTCTCCATGGCATCATTATCCTTGATCCTCTCTTGATTTTTGACATTAACTCCATAATTTCCCATGGCAAAATCAGATTTAATTCCCCAATAATATCTCCAACGTAATCTTCTTATGACTCTCCCTTGATTTTCACGTTGTCTCCATAATCTTCTCTTGATAATTCACGGAAATTAAAGATTTATTCTCCAAGAATCTCTCTTTGACGTCCACAAAACCCTAAATCCAATGGGTTTTCACCATTTTGCTGAAATCCACATTAATCTAGAAGATTCTTGGGCCTCCATGTGTCATCTTCAAGCCATAAGGTCTCCTAGTGCCATCAGGACTCCTCTTTTTTCGCCATGTGTCTTCATTTCAGCTCATTTCTTCTCCATTTTCTCCATGAGACCTAAAAAATAGAAACTAAATTAAAAATGATTAAGTAAAGGAAATAACTAAGCAAAATACGGGGAGTTAAATATTAAAATGTCGCATTAAAATGCTCCTATCAACCACAATTGCTTCGAACATGCGTAATTATGGATTCAATCCACATACATTCACGAATCGCTTTGTTTAATAATCTTTGCATGGTTCGAAAAAGTAGAGACAATGGTCTGTTTTGTAGACCTCCAAGATATCGTGGTCTTACCCATGGTGAACACATAACAAGTTTGGGAACAACTTTAGTGTGGGTCAGAGAGGTACCCAGCATTAACAAAACTTTATAAAACACTAATGTCGTTTTGGGAGCCTGCGTTCCTGGTGTGTGACGAGTCTGAATCCATCATCTCTCTATAAGGATAGAACAAGCCCATATCAGTCGTACATCTCAAGTATCAAAAAATATCTTTTACACCAATCCAATAGTATCGCGTTGGCACAGAGCTATACTTAGCTAACAAGCACTGCAAATGAAATGTTCGGTCTTGTGTATTGAGCTAAGTACAATAATGCGCCTCTTGTACTCAAGTAGGGCACTTCTGCCTCTAGCACATCTTCATCATCATCTTTCGGACGAAGAGGACCCTTTTTAGGATCAAGACTACGGACGATCATTGGCATGCTTGAAGGCTTGACCTTGTCAAAACGCCTAAGCATCCATCAACATGATTCTCAAGTTCCAAACCGAGACATAATCATGTTCTCCCAAGATTCTACATCTCAAACTCGGATTTCAAGTGTTCAGCAATTTCCCTTAACTCTTTAAGGGCTTCCAATGAAGATCATGTCACCAACATGAACCGAGATAAAATCCGGAACTTGTCATAGAAACGTGTGGGCATTCACATATCCCTTCCTAACTAAGTAGTCACTTTAGTGAGCGTTTCAAACTCTTTGCAAACGCGCTCCGTGGTCTAGAGCCACTTGACTTGGGTAAATGAAGTTCACCATTAACCTTCATGTCTATTTCGTATCTAGATCTCTATAAAGATACGTATTGACCACATTTGTAAGTTGCATGTTCAGTTATTCAGAAATTACCAAACCGACAAGGTAGTGGCGTGCAATGACATCCATTACGAGAGAATATGTCTCATCGTAGTCGATTCCAGGGCGTTTTGTGAGAAGCCTTGCGCCATAAGGCGAGATTACCATCTCTTTTTCTCATCAAGCTTTCTAACGAAGACCCATTAGTCAATTAGTTTTATGTTATGAGGTGTTGGCATCACTGGCTCTAAAAACCTTCATCTTCGTTAGAGAATCCAACTTAACCTGGATCACATCTTTCCATTTAGGCCAAATTTCTCTACGTTGGCATTCATCATCAACGGAGCGTGTTCGATTTCATCGGACTCAATAAACTCATGCTCAATGACAGACGCGAATACATCATGAATCATGATGGAGTTTTTATCACACGTCTCATGTACACTAATGTAATTTTTAGAGAGTTCTGTATTCTCAGGAATAGGTTCTATATTCTCGAACCCACGGACCTTCCAAGCATCTTAGCTGGGGCCATGGCCTGTAACTCCAGAGTGTCACTCTCTATGGTGTTGGTGTCATGCCTACCTCCATGTAGGGTGGAGCTACGTCCTCTCGTAGGAACATCCCTCTTTGCAAGCATGTTTGCAGTAAATATGTGTGATCTCGTCACTTTAGCAGGGGATCGAGATGAGACATAGTGGAGACAGACTACAACAATTCCTGTCATTTTTGTTGAATATCCATGTTCTTATCTCCCCCTAATGACGGGAAGACTGTCTCGTCAAAGTGACAATCCGCAAGACATGTAGTAAAAAGATCGCCTACCAAGAGTATTAAGTGGCGGACGATTGTCAGAGTCTCAAATCCAACGTAGTTGGCTATTCGTTAGTAAGGACCTATCGTAGTGCGTTGTGGCGGCGCAAGAGGCACAAAAATGGCGCACTTAAATATGCGTAAGTACGAGATACTTGTACTCAGTCACTAGCTGTAACGCAGAGATAGATTGAGTGGCGGAGGGTTGTAGTCGAGTAAGCATAGCTGCATACGATATTGCATGACCCCAAGTGGATGTAGGGAGATTAGTGTGCATTACCAATGTCCAGGCTACCATCGTAGTCATTTCTGCGAGACCATTTGGGTATGTACATGGGAATATGATGTCCAACATCAGTCTCAGTGATATGCATAATCATCGAATATCTTCGATGTAAACTCTTTAGCATAGTCAAGTCGAATTGACTAAATGGGATGATCCGGGTAGTGAGCCTGTCACCATATAATTTGTGCTAGGAGTATAGCATGAGCAGCATTACAGGTGAACAATGGCACAACACGTGACCAGCATGTTTGCATGTCAACCAACATCATGAAATATTTAAAAGTTCGCAAGTTGGTTGAATCAGCCCACAGAATCCCCTTTGGATTCCATGTACGAACAGAGTGAGTATTTTCATATCCTTTGCATAGGACGGTCTCAGTCGTAATTTCCTTAAGGAACAGGCTTTGTAGAACAAGAGATGCCTTAAAAGCAACCAATGAGGATTTTGGTTGGGCCTGAACATCTGAAACGCTATTGGAAGCAAAGTTAGTGGCTACAACATCACCATGATAGACGCCATCCATGACATCATGGATAGGGACGTTACCATCCCTAGGCTGATAGTGAGCGGTGGCAGTCACACTTAGTCTAGGAATCAACCTTTGATTCTTACTTCATTACGCTCGAAAGAATGGATGTCTGTGTGAAGTCTTTAGTAGACGGATCATCATATTATGACTAGGATGACCTATCCTGTCGTGAAAAAACCAATATGTGTCTAAATCCAAGAGATCTTATCTCATGACTTTATTGGATTTAATAGCTCGAATAGTAGTTGTTAGCCAAATAGCCACCCTCAAGTATAAGGGGTACAAGTAATAGTATAGGGATTTAAGAAAGGTTGTCGAACCCACGAGGATTTGATTCCTTTCACTCGCTAGGGTGTTAACCTAAGGAGAGCTAGAATATGCAAATGTACAATCACAAGCCTAAATTCACAAGAAATCTAGGCTCATGGTGAGTATGTGCATTGTGGTGGTAGTGAGATTGTTTGTTGGATAGAGTGGTGAACCAAATTAAATTAAATGCTCAAATGTAAACTAAACTAGTAATATAATGGATGAAGTTAGGGGTTGAATTGTCTACCACTAACCTCCCTTGCAAGCATTGAAGTTCAAATACAAGTGATGCTATTCTAATTTCCCAATTACCCTCTTTGCATCCGGATAAGACTACAAAGGCTTAAACTCCTTTAATGTTATCAATTCCAACCGGATAAGTCGAGAATTAACTACCTAAGAACAATTCATATTACCGGTTAAGTCTCAATTCATTGTTCCTAGATGCATAAAGCTTTGAGTTTAGATAATCATGCAAACAAACCAATCCTAGATCTAGGTGATTTTAACTCACAACCTTCATATGCACATAAAGGATGCTATCATGCTATTAATGTTCAAGGTTAACTACTTCCTAAACATTTTTTTCATGAGATGACAAACACAACACATTCAAAATAGTTAAGTTTGAATGAATGCATTCACTTCTTGAATTAGCATATGAAGATGAAAATCACAAATAACATCAAATGTCAATTAAAACATCAATTCATACAAGATTGGCTAGGGCTTTCAACCCTAGCCCCAACAAAGTACTACTCACTCATAATTACATATACTAACTTCATAATTAAATTAAACACCAAAATATAATCTAGAGTAAAAGGGATAGAGTTGGCTTAGTGGTGTGTTGGATGGTCCCCAAGCTCACGTCTTGGTGGTGATGGTGGTGGTGGTGATTCCCTCTCCTTCTTGCTCTTGAAGATTTGATGATAAAAGATAGTGAAGCTTGTATTATGTATTGTGTGAATAGGTGGACTAGATAGAGAAAATGATGATAGAAAAGAGAGTGGAGAAATGATGTAGTAGTGATGGTGTTAATGGAGGTAGAGGATAAGAAATGGTGGTGGTGATGGAGGAGATAGAGTAGTATGGATAGTATGAGTTTGGATTTTGGGAGGTGGAGATGAAGAGAGAAAGAAGATGTAATGGATGAAGGAATTGGTCCTTTTCTTCTTTGTTGTAGCCTCTATTTATAGGCTACCAAGCAAAACTATTTGGCTTTAAACAAATGATGATGGGTTAGATTTGAGCATTTAAACATTGATGGAATTTGTTAGGTTTGAGTCACTTTCTACTCATTTTTCCTTCAATTAATTCTCCACCAAGACTTCAGATTTTGCCCATGACTTCTTCATATGAAATGATCCACCATGAGTGTAGATCATTGTGTCAAATTTTTAGAATTTATTTCCATGCCATTGGGCCGAAATCGCTGCTGGACTCCTTACAGGTCCAGTTTTCCAGTTTTGCTTCTGCATAAAATTGGGCTGACTGTTTGAAGGTCTTCCACTTCTATTTGGCTCTTGCACTCTTCATAAGAAATGTTTCTTAGGATGTCTAGAATGGATCTGAAAGGTTTCAGCTCATTTGAAGTTCATTTGGTCAGGTGGTCGCTCCTTCTTCCTTGCTTGGCTTGGTTTCTCCTAGTCGGAGTAGGAAAATGTGTAAAGTTGACATTTTTAGTGCATTTCCATTTTTCTCCATCATTTTCTAGCATGATAAGGAAAACATAATAAATATATATAAATAAATACAAAGGTTAAGCAAAAGTACAAGATTAGGAAAATAATGAAATTGGATTAGTCAACATTAAATTTAGACTTTAGAACAAGTAATTTTCATGTTTTAGGAGACAAATATGTATATGAATTATGATCCAACAGTGGTGACATAAAGTCCACTAGAGAGACACATAAGTTTCTCTAAGATGCGCTTTTGTTCGCAATTTTTACAGAAAATACAAAAATAACTCGTTTCCGTTTTCTACATATGATTCCGCATGGAATCCGTTGGCTCGAATAGCTTAATAGGGTTCGATTCACCCTAGGAGCGTAGAGAGTTTCTGTTACAGTAATCAATGTGCCATTTGGTAAGCGGAATTTGAGCTATTCCATGTCCTTGAACTAAACTTGATGGCCCAGCCACCGTAGTTACGGAGGAATGTGTAGGCAACATCTTCAAGAATGATTGTGTTTGGCGGTGAATGGTGTGCGTAATCACACTATCTACAAGACATTGAAGTTCTCTAAGATTCATTCCTCAAAAGCTCAGAATTGAAATTGAGTCATAATGAAAAGGGCTCGAAATTTTATTCATTAGCCAACAGTGTACATCATTGTTTCTTTTACCAAAGAAAAATCTAATCCAAGTACTAGCTAGTGCAAAACAATGGTAGTCGTTTGACTTTTTTCAATAACTCCAAAATACATGTGACCAGGTGAGTAAAGAGATGTCAGTGGAGTAAAGTTCGTTTAAGTACCACTTATCTCAAAACGTTCCTAGACATCACACTTATTTTGGACGAGCTTAGTTTGAAGAATAACTAAACCATTGGCATCCACTAATAATACTGTGGCAATTGCCATATTATATCTTTTGGAAAAATAAAGACTTAAACAAAATCGGCGATCTATTAATCCCAGCCAGATTTGAAGTCTTCAACCCTTAACTCTAGATCACCTTCTTGATCTTCTTGTTTCACATAGTGAGCTTCTCTTGCTTCACAATATGCTTTGTAGACAGTGACAATATTCTCACAAGCTCTACAAATGTGTGCCTAATAACCGGATGCTCCACATCGAGAACATACATCTCTTTGCCCAGAGAGTCACGGATGTTGCCAAACAGTTATTCAAGAGAGACCCACAGCCTTCTGGGTCTTCTTCATTTAAACACTCATACTGGAGCGAATCATCCATATGATGAGTCATTAGGATAACGGCTTTTGCCTTATGACGAGTCATCTTGACTAGGCGTAAGAATCGTATCCAAGATTCATTGGGCCTTGAGATGCTGGCGGACATCACAAACCCACTTGTGATATACAGAGCTAGTTGTCCCTAATGGAGCAAAATCCAATTTATTCAAGTTACCCATCCCAAAAAAGAACAAGAAAAATGGTTAGTTTCGGAGCAAAGGATACCACAAACATAATAAAAATTTCTGAGCGTAATTGCTCCCAAGAAATAAGTAATTTCTTAGCGTAACCGCTTCCAAGAAATTAAGAATCTCTGAGCATAATGGCTCCTAACAAATTCGACTCCAAGAGGTATTGGATTAGATCGAAACAATGATGTATTTGTGGTCGATTGTATCTTCTCAACAAACTCTAAGCTTGGAGATCTCAACAAGCTCCAAGCTTGGAGATAGCACGAACCCCCACAGTTTAGCTTAGGTCTCCCCATGAAAGAAGAAAGGGAGATAGAAGAAGGGAGGTTGCAAGTCCCCAAGAAAAAGAAGAGAAATTGAAAGTACGGAAAGCGGGAACGTTTAATAAAAATATACATGAAAATAGATCGCCAGAAAAGTTGGCCAGAATCTAGTCAGAAAACATTCGTCAGAGGTCGGTCTGGTCGCCGGTGGCTAGAGGTGGTCGATCGCTGGCCGAAACTGCCCTAAATAGCTTATGTCCGATTCTCTGCTTAAGGTTCAGTCACATAGGCGACCGGTTCAGTAACTTTTAGACCGGTTCTTGACGATCTGCTTTTGGTTCCTAAATCCTGGGATCAAGGCGCTACTGCTAACAAAATTGGGTGGTAATCGAAGGTCCGGAAGGCTGTGTACCCGTGGATTCTCTAATTCTGCTTCTAAGGGCCTGTTCGGTGCTTTTCCGGTCGTTTCTTGGGATGGCGTCACAGGTTCTGGACTCTTGGGATCAAGCTCTTTATGGTGTGAGGCAGAGGCAGAAAAGGCTTCAAGGTTTTGTATTTGAATTTAGCTTTTGGCTATTTGTTTCAGGGTTTGACTATTTGTTTCAGGGTCAGGACTTTGTTCTAGTAACGTGTTTTAAAAAATTAAAATTGGGATGTAGAGAGAACAACAGAGACAATTGGGAGGGAATGAGTTGTACTTTCATTGATAATATGGGCCTCTTTATATAGAAGATTACAAGCATAGAATCAGAGTCTTACAAGGAAACATAATCGTATAATGATTAGAATATCTACGAAGATATCTCCGAGAATATCTGTAAGACTAACCCTATTACAACTCAGACAAATAACTAGAGTTTGGACCAGACACACAATCTAGGTGTCCTTAAACACACTTAACTTTAACTCTGTTATTCATTTTAGTCACTTATTCAACAACCGTTAACTTTTCTGGTAAATCATTGTAAATAAACAACTATTTTAAGGATACTTTTGTCAAAGGATAAATAAAGTGGAGTGAAATTTACACTCCTCTTTTTGTATACCACACTCCTTATCTACAGAAGTTCCCAATTTACCCCTTCCTTCTCTATCATCGTCCTTACTTGTCTTCTCTCTTTCTGGCTTTCTCATTTTCTGCTGAACCTTTTCCCCTTCAATCTTCATTGAAAAAGTATTTGTCTTATGCAGGTGCAAAATTTGTCTCTCCATCTTCTAAAACTAACCTTTTCAAGAATTCAATCCAATTCTTACTAACCAGTGCTCATTCCATGTTAGGCAATTTAAGCTAGTTTCCATAACCAAACCCACTTGAAATCAAATATCAATTCCCAATAGAAAACTTTCTAATTCAAACTCTCTGCATCCAACTTCTCTGAACATAGCCAATGGCCAAGTCAATAGGTTGGGTTGGGAGGGTTTGGAGAGGATAAACCTATAACAAAGGATAGGGGTCTAAACAAGGAAGTATAGGCAGGGAAATCTCACAAACTAGTATATGAGGATAAATTTAGGAGTTGGGACTAGAAAAAATACTGGGTAAATCCTCATCTCGATTGCATATGGTTTTATCAATGGAGTACTTCTAGATTTTCTATATGAGATTGGCTGCATAATATAAAAGATTGGTTATTACGACATCACGCGTCCTGCAAGTGGATATACATGAGATAACTAAACAGAAAGAGGACTAGAGAACCAGATGCAATGGACTGGTGGCGGCTTTGATTAATAATCTGACATGATCTTAGCAAATTTGTGGTTTAATTACCCGTAATCACAGAGACAAGAGCACTCAAAGATGGCTGGCAATGGTGATGCTAAAGATGATGGATGTGAAATTTGTTAGCACCTACTGCTGACTGATTAGTTGGGGATCAAAACTGGAATTGGATCCACTACAGAAAACACATTCTTCTCGAGGTTGTTGACAGGAAGAAAAGAAGACCAGATGCAAATAAGAGATCGAGACTAATCAGAAGGGTAATTGTGGAAAGAAAAATATTAAAATGAAAATCGGAGTGCAAAATATTTATTTCAGGGGAGTGCAAATTTCACTCCCCTAAATAAATTGAATTTATCTTCTTTCTTCCTTTCTCATTTTTTGTTTTTTGTTTTTTGTTTTTCTATTTGTTTGGCTCCAGTTTTACTTGGTCAACAGTCTCTTTTGGTTCTGTAGTGATTGTGCGAGCGTGCCAACACCGTGGGATGTAGTCGTCGGGGATGTCCCTTGACCTGACTTCTTTTCAAGCAGCTGTGGACGAGGAGAGCACCAACCTCGTCACAGGGTTCTTTTTTATGCCTCGTGAGTGAGAACTTCTGCTTGATCTCTTCGTGTCACCAAATCGATACTCAATGTTGTAGATTGAGCAGAGCAATCACTGGGAAGTAGGAGTGCACGGGTGTTGCTAAAGCGTGGCTCTAGCTTCGTTGAGTTGCGAGGGTGTTACCCTTGCTTCGCTGGTTCAACTGACGTTGATGGCAGGCTGCTCCGGAGAGGTTTAGACTGGAGTGTGGCCACCGGTGCTAAAGCGTATCTTTAGCTTTACGAGGTTGCAAGGGCGCGACCCAAGCTTGACTGGTTCAATTGAAGTTGAGGGATAAGTTGCTCCGGAGAGACTTTGATAATCTGTAGAGATTAATTGATTGATTGGTTGTCTTTCTTTCTTCGCTTTAGCCCCAGATATAGGCCATTCTGTGAATTCCTGCTCCTCCTAAAGGTGAAAATATTATATTCTGGGCCATAGGTATTGGCCCTGAAATAAATTACTTTGGGAATCTTGGCAGCCATTGTAGATAGATAATTGTTAATTATCTGTCGGTCTGGACATAGCTAAAATATAGGTAAAGTCGACTACTTATTGGATGCGAACAGTTGGGATATACTACTTTAATATATCTTCGCGAGCTTCGTTCTGCAATGGTGGTGCACTTATATAGTCATGATGATATATTCCTGTTTCTCTGCAATTAAAGGTGTTGTGCAGTGTAGCACACCTAGCACATCCCCTTAATTGCAAGAGAAACCTTCGTTGTGTTCCCTGACTACCACATGCATACAAAATCTTGATGATTATTAGGCGTGGTCCGTAGTCCAAAAGTACTTTTGGGCTCAAACACTATTCTCTCTCTCATCAGTCTCACTGATTCGTCTGCACCTTTTTTGTTGTTCAATAAATTTGCTGTTCAATAAATTGATTCATCTAAAGAACTTGAAACAAAGCAGAAAATATACAATTATACCCCAGAAAAATTCCCAATGTACATGAGAAACCCAAAACCAGCTAAATACAGTGAATGTTCGATACAACCAGCTTAATATAGTAAAACCTTGATTAAATAATAAATTTCTCCAGTGCCGACTCGTCACCAGTGTATATTACTAAGAACCTCGCTAAATGCATAAGATAATTATTTTTCTAGACGTCCTTAGAGCATGTTTAGCAGACTTTCTATTTTAGCTCCTTAGCTATTTTGGAGAACATGTTTAGCTTTTTATCTATTTTAGCAGGTGCAACAGACTTCTAAGTGGCTTTCCATCATAACTTTTAGCTATCTCGCTCCTGAATATAGAGAGCGAGATAAGCCTCTCTATAATTTAAAACATTCGTTTTGAGTTATTTTATGTAATTTATAAATACATTTAAACTATATAATCTTTATTTAATAATAATAATAATAATTCAAAACTAGCTAAAATAGAGAGCACTGCTGCAGACGTATTTCTAAAGTGGCTAGCCAAAATGACTTTTTAGCTACTTTGGCTAAAATTTGATTAAAAAATGGCTAGCATTGCTAAAGATGCTCTTAAAGACACAGTGAATATATAAACTAATAATTGATGAAATAAATGAAAGAAATATCGTAAAATATATTAATAATTGATGAAATACATATAAGGAATAGTATATAAAAATTAAAAATACATAATAATTAAAGAAATTTTAACAATTTATATTTTCTCAATTTAACTAATTCTCAATATATCCTTTTATAGTCCTTTGCTTTTTCTATGTGTCTTAACCGAATTGAACTTTATCCTTAATTTGTTGCAATGCATCAACCAGATTTGGTATATTATTTTTCATTTTGTAGCAAGTAGTTCTTCAAATTTATCCATACTTGAAATGTCTCATTTGAAGAAACATTTGGTATAACATAATTGTCATCTGGATCTTGATTATCTTCAATAGACAAGCTAATTAAATTAGACTATGTTTATCCAAAAGGGATAGCCTTCATTCTTGCAGTGCAAAGAGTTGAAAAACATGATAAGTACTTGGGTCTTCCCACGGAAATTAGCTATTCCAAGACTGAGGCTTTTGGTTTCTTGAATGAAAATATTCAAACAAGGACTCAAGGTTGGAGGGAGAAGACTTTGAGTGTGGCAGGAAAGGAGCTATTGATCAAGGCGGTGGTACAAGCAATCTCATCCTATGTGATGAGTTGTTTTGAGCTTCCCAAGCATTTGTGTCAAGAAATGCATCGCTTGATGGCCCATTTTTGGTGGGGGGATGATGACAATGGTCAGAAGATTCACTGGCTAGCTTGGGAGAAATTGTGTTGTTATAAAAGTAATGGTGGTTTGGGCTTCCAAAATATGCACCATTTTAATGTAGCTCTATTGGCAAAGCAAGGGTGGAGGATTTTACATAACCCTGATTCTACTATTGCTAAGCTATACAAGGCTAAGTATTTCCCAAGGTGTTCTTTTATGGAGGCAGAGCTAAAGGGGGGGAGAGTCATACTCTTGGCGTAGTATCATTTCGGGTCGTGAGGTGCTTAAGATGGTTCTGAGGTTTCAGGTTGGCAGTGGAAGCAATATCTCCGTGTGGCATGACCCTTGGGTACCTATTCCACATTCTTTCCGGCCGTACTCACCTATCATGGAGGGTATGGAGGATTTGTTGGTCAGTGATTTGATTGACCAAGAATTGATGTCTTAGGCTATAGACTTCATGCATGAACTTGTCACGGAGGGGGAAGTGGAGAAAATGGTAGCTATCCCCATTAGTTTTCGCGGGGCTGATGACCGCTTGATTTGACATTACGACAAGAAGGGTTTGTATTAGGTTCGCAGTGGTTCTCATGTGTATAATTTGGTTATGACTAAGAAGCTTTGGGCGTCAATGTCGTCAGGGGATGTGGGTGGTATAAATAGTAAGTATTGGGCCAATGTCTGGGGGGCACGTACTCCTCCAAAGTAAAATGCTTTGTTTGGAGGCTTTTGAAGAACATTATTCCTACAAAGGATGCTCTCATGCAACGTAGAGTTGATGTAGTGGACCCCAAGTGCATGTTCTGCATGGCTGAAGTGGAAACCGGTACGCACTTGTTTAAATCTTGTCTAGCTTTACGTTGTTTCTGGTTATTTGGCCCTCTGAAATTAAATGCTACTGCACACCCGGCCAACTGTCTCCGAGATTGGGTTTTAGACATGATTGACACCCTGAGTGGGGATCAGCAGGATTTTTTCTTCATGGGCTTATGGGCCATTTGGACAGAGAGGAATAAGTTAGTGTGGAATGTGAAGGAATGGATGGATTTCAAAACCTTTTAATTAGTGCGGAATAAGTTTAACAATTAAACTACTAACTAAACATAAAATCTATTCCTTTAACCCATGATCTTGGCTTATTGTGATATGTATATAAACAAAGCATGCATAGTAAGGAAGAACAAAGAGGGAGTTTATGTTCTACTCACCCTTGGAGCGTGATTTAATCCGATCCAAGTGAACCACCAAAGTTCCTCTCCTTGATCTCTCCTTGTGTGTGTTTCCTCCACCTTGAAGCACCTTGAATTAAGAACTCCTTCTTGTACTCCTTCTTGTGCTTGTAATCTCCTCCTTGATGTAACAAGTAAAGCCACAAAAATATATGGCCTCTAAGGATCTTCACCAAGTGAATCAAGAGATGAAGAAAGATGGAAGAAAAGAAGAAATTATGCAAGTGTTCTTCTTTCCTTTTAATTTCTGAAAAATGGACCAAGAGAGAACTCTCTTTCTCTCTCTCTAATCTGAAAATAATAGTGTGGAGACACACCATTATTATGTCTATGCTTTCACTTTTATATAATAGGAAATAACTCCAATTACTAAAAGAAAATATTGACTTTCATAAAGCAAATATTTTGGCTGGTCCATACATGTTATTGGGCACAAAAAATGTGTGTTGGGCTTTCATTTAAATCTCATTTAGTGAAGCCCAAGTCCACACCAAAATATGACAATCGTTTAGGCCCAATAGGTTCGGGTTTTACCCAAAAATTCTAATTATGTCCAAATAATAAATCTAATTAATTATTTGCTCATAACCAACTCTTGTTTAATCTTCTTCATATACAATCTCAAGGATCCACTTATATGGTGTGCGATCTCTTAGGTTCTAATTAACAAGGCAGTGAAGTTTATAGAAACCATTCTATTTTGTTTACGAATCAAAAACTCCATTTTTGATTCTCCCTTGTTATTAGGATAATAAATGTTTATTAATCATCGGGGACTTCACAAGTCATGAGTGACGTCTTGCAACATATCATGACTACCCTAGTTAATGTAGAATGACATAGAACCTATTCAATTGGAATTACAATACAATACGGTCCTTCTCTAACACGGTGTTCTAAATCACATCATCGGGGTATGGAATTGATATGTCAATCCCCTAATGTGATTTTCATTCTTATGTGATTCTTAGAATGTGATTAAAAACTCCTTTTTAAATCTCATTCAATGCTTTGGCCAAAGACTCATTGAATCACATCTTAAAACATACACCTTATTTACTTAAGGATAGAGATTCCTTGTTGTACACTCACATGTCTCCATGACCGAATTGATTATACCAATGAATGCATCTATTATATCCATTAAGGGACACAATATTATTGCATCATCAAGAGATAATCCATTCACTCATAAGACAACTATGGTGTCTCAGGTCAAAGGACTAATTTGTATTATTGCAATTTAGAGTTCAAGTTTGACATGTAAGTAAGACTCCATACAAGAACTCTAATGATCGCGTTCAGTGTACTCTTTAAGTTAAGAGCACCCACATACTTGTATTAGTGTCTACACAAATGACAAGAGACATATCATCCTCCATATTGAGCATACATAGTATGTGCTAGTCTTTCCGGATTATCAATGTCCAAGTGATAATCCTATGACTAGGAACCTTTTAGGATAAGAGTGTGAAAGAGTAAATGTCTCACACATCTAACTCTTTAGATTACTTTCTCTTTAACTCATATTCATTGGACCTTGTTCAATCAAATATTAAATATAAGCAATGAACAATAAACTTGCCCTTTTGATTAATAATAATTACAATAATAATTACATCAAAATGATTGTTTTAGGACACAATTCCTTCAGAATGATGCTCACTTCCGCCCTATGCATATGATCCAATGGACTACTCAAATGCTTAAGGATTTTCAAAAGTATCACCCGAAGGTAGCTAGGAAGCAGCAAAGGCCACTAACTAAATGGCAAAATCCTCCAAGTGGTCGTCTAAAAATCAATGTTGATGGGGCCTTTAGAGCTGAGGAAGGGAGTGGAGGTATTGGGGTAGTTGTCAGGAATGATGCTGGTATGGGTATTGCTGCTTTGGCCAGGGCTTTTCTACATGCATACTTGGTTCTTAATATGGAAGTGGAGGCGTGTAGGGCTGGCTTACTTCTTGGTATTCACCAAGGTTGGACTGACATAGATGTGGAAAGTGACTCTGCCATCCTGATTTTTGCTCTCAATAGTAGAGAGCAGAATTTCTCTGAGATAAGTCGAGTTTCAGATGATTGTAGGGAGTATATTACTGCTTTTCAATTTGTTAGAATTCGACATATTTAACGTGAAGCAGATGATGTAGCGGATAGGCTTGCTCACCTTGCTAGTAGTGGTTTTATAGATGATGTTTAGTTAGACGAGACATCTGTAATAATTCAGGATGTTCTCTACGAGGATTATTGTAACTGTTTTATGTCCCCCCCCGCTGGCTCACCTTGCTAGTAGTGGTTTTATATTTTATAGATGATGTTTAGTTAGACGAGACACCTGTAATCATTCAGGATGTTCTCTACGAGGATTATTGTAACTGTTCTAATGTAGCTCGGGGTTCAGGTTTTATGTCCCCCCCCCCTCCCCCGGTGCAAAATTCTACTATTAATCAGTATTCTAAAAATCGGTCTAGGCGGCGCCTAGGCACTGGGCGCACGTTCGCCGCCCTGATTATGGGCTAGGCGATTGAGATAATCGCTTGCAGCTTCGACGGGCGCCTAGTCGGGCTCAGCGGACGCTAGGCGGTTGGGATCAGGCGCTAGGCGCTGTTTTTTTTTCCTCGTCAAAATTGAACACCCACATCTCGAAAGCATGTTCTATCTGTTCCTCTCAAAACCCAGAATTCCAGAAGACTCCGATTTGTCTTCTCTTTCTCTAAACCAAGAACCAAACTCGCTGACTCGTTATCTCTCTCCCTCAGTCTCTCCTCAATGAACGACAGCAGAGACACAGAACACACTCTCTCTCTCTCTCTCCTTACCGATCTGGCCCTCGCTCTCCTTGACTCTGATTCACACATGTTGATGGATATTGACGCTAATTCTTTGAATTTTCTGTTTTTTTTTAGAGAGAGGGTGGAGCGATAAGAGAAGCAGAAGATAAGGGTGAAGAGAGACGCGTGAGATGAGAGAGAAGAGAGATGCAAAACATGAAGGCTTCTCTTGATTAATCCACGTGGATTATTAAGTGGTGTGGTAGTTTTTTTTAGATAGTAGTCTGGTGGTTGACCACTGACCTTTGTGGGTCAAAATATCAATTCTTCAGGAAAAGCTATGCATGTAGTATTAATATAATAAATGGAACTGGGCATGGGGCTGAACCTCCCAGTTAGGCTAGGTTCCAAACCCCTTAAAAAAAAAAAAAAAAAAAAAAAAACTCTGTTCTACAATTTAATTAGGAATAACATAAAACTCTCTCTAAAGTAATAAATATTTATTTATCTATAAATAAATAAATTATTGATTTATTGATAATATAATAACCTCTCTAAAGTAATAATTTTTCGTAGTCCCAACATTATTCATTTATAGAGTTTTTACTTGGAACAAAATCAGATAATAAAACTTAAATAATAATAATAATAATAATAAAATTGGGTTCGTCATAAGTCCTATGAGAAACCTTTGCAAACTTGAAGAACCCAGATTAGCTAGAGCGATAAGGGGGAAACAGCGTGCATGGCAGACCATCTCGCGGAAAAATTTTGATTTGGGTAGGGGACGGTGATTGCTCAATCCAAGCTTCAACTAGATTGACTAAATCCTTATCGAACTTGATCAAAATTAATTGAAGCGTCCAAGTCTACTATGTCACAGAGAGAGAGAGAGAGAGAGAGAGAGTAGAAAAACTTAAACAAACAAGAGGAAAAGGAGATCCAAAATAAAAGACTGACTGCATGGATGGAGAACTATAAAGTTCAAGTTTTTTTTTTCTTCTTTTTCATTATTCTTAGTTTTTGATACTTTTGATAATCGGACCAAAATATCTCTAGTTTTGACGGTGTTAACAAAAGATATATAACAAATTACATATAAGTTATTGACAAAAGATGACTTAACAATTACATCATTTAAAGATTGAATTAAACATATAAGGACTAAATCTTATAAATAAGGACAATCTGCTCTCCACTTGTCACATGTCATGAGTTAATTTACTTTCTTACCCTTAACTACTTATTTTGACTTCTAATCCCTTTATAAGGATTAAATCTTACAAATAAGGACAATCTGCTCTCCACTTGTCACATGCCATGAGTTAATTTACTTTTTTACCCTTAATTACTTTTTTTGAATAATCTCATACTCGTCCAGTTCTGCTACTGCACTTGTACTCGTGTTCTGCTACTGCACTCGTCATCGCCTAATCCTGTTACTGTACTCGTCCAATCCTGGTACTGCACTGCACTCATACTCGTCCAGTTCTGCTACTGCACTTGTACTCGTGTTCTGCTACTGCGCTCGTCATCGCCTAATCCTGCTACTGCGCTCCTCGTGTTCTGCTACTGAACTCGTCATTGCCTAATCCTGCTACTGCACTTGCCCAATCCTACTACTGCACTCGCTACACTCATACTCGTGTTCTTCTACTGCACTTGTCAGGAGCAGTAGCAGGAGCATTAATAGTAGTAGTGGCATGAGCAGTAGCAGTAGCATGAGCAATTAGATCTGTCAATCCATGAATGAAATTGAAGCCTCCAGTTGAATCTCGGGTACATCAAGCAACATACATGATTCACATCATTTATTTACCTATTCAAGAAATCAATCTAAAACTCACATACTAATCTATTATTTATTGGTAGTGTTGCTAATGCAATCACTACCTCTTTATACTATTTCTAGTTTTCTTCTACCACTACTACCAATAGTAACAATAGCTAATAAGAAAAGTGAAACCAATATTGCTACGTGACTATTATCATTATTCCTATTACTTGGCTTGAGATGTTGCACAACAGATATAACAATACCCTTATCGTAACTGGAAACCAGTTATAAACATGGGAGAAGGGCTAGAATGCACGGATACGGCATTTTACCTTCGTATCCCGTACCGATACGGGATACGGGTGCGATACGGCCCGGATACGCGTATCCAACGGATCCTAATTTTGATACGCCACGGATACGGTCGTATCTGCATTGGATACGTAAATCAGTAAATAAATAGGATACGCGGGGTTATATCAGACATTTTCTCCTTAAGAAAGAGAAAAAAAAAAAAACAAAACAGATCGAAACCTAGTGGAGACAAAACAGCCGCACTTCTTCGCATCTTCTTCTCTTCTGCTCTTCGCGTCTTCTCTTCGAGACGCAATCAAAGCTGAAGCAATCAAAACGTATCCTATAGACGTCTGCCAAAAGGAAACCAGCTGGAGTTTCTTCTTTCGCTTCTTCTTGATTGAATTCATTCGAGATGGCTTGTGATGGTTTGTGCGTCTGATCACTCTGATGGTTTGTGCTATTGATGGTTTTTGATATGGTTATGGCTTGTGAAGTTGTGATGGTTTGTGGGTTTGATTCACTTTCATCACTCGGATAGTCTGATGGTTTGTGTCGTTGTGCATCTGATGGAGTGATGGTTTTATGATATGGACTTTGCGGCAGATGCTTTGTATCTTTGTGAATTGTGCTATGAGATGGTTTGTGATATGGACTATGCGGCAGATTTTTTTTCTTTCTAATTTATATATATATATATATATATATATATATATATATTTAATTTACGTATCCTTCACGTACCCGTATCCTATTACATTTAAGATTTGCCATTTCCACGTATCGCACCGTATCGTATCCGAATACTCGTACCCGTATCGGTGCTACTTAGGAGAAGGGCAATGTGCATGTTGCTGTTCTTAAGCATCAATCTTCAGCTTAAGTAATGAAAGCCAAAGGCAATAGTAATATGAATTTGATAAAAATCCACTCTACCTGCATTTCTGGTCTCAATATCAGAACAGTTCTCCCATGACGGTCACAAAAATTTGCTCTATAAACTTTTCCAGTCTCACCTTCAACTGCAACTTCAGGCTGACCATATAAAATAGTCAGTAAAACTTGAATCATAGACAGAGAGAAATATATAAGATATGGAATGAATTCTTACCCAACTAATTTCCTCAGGCTTATAAGTCGACCTCCATTTGAGTGTTTCTTCCAACTTGTCTACAATATTCCCTTCCATGCATCCAAGTACCTCCTAAAGCACGCATCAGTACAGAACTGCAAAATACGGCCCGATAGTGGTCCAATTGCAGCCTTTAGCTCGTTGAACTGCACTCATTTGCATATATATTAACGTTTACAAATTGTGGTCTAAAACGTGTGCAATCACATGGTGGCAGGCTAGCAGCATCTACCAAGCATTTATTTGCTTTTCACCATAAACTATCAAATAATTAAGATATGTTCAAAACAAAAAAAAGAAGGGGAACAAAAAAACTATCAAATAAGAAACTTACGATGAATTACCTTCACCTCAGGCTGCAATGAATCATTCTTGTGATGATGAGACTTTCCCCAGTAGCCAAACATGGTCACGAATCGTTCTGTATCACAATCTCCTCGTAACTCACTAGTTCAACTTCAACTGCGAAATTACACAGCACACAACAACATATCAGCTCCTTAAACAAGTACCTCAAATATCCTAACAACTAAATTTAAGGGCCAAAGCAGATAAACCGAATGGCAGTAAAATAATACTTGTTAAGATCGGTTCCACCAATCAAATACAAAACTACAAAGCAGAGCAGAGCAGATCGATCCACCAGAAGACGTCGAAGAAACGTCGGAAAACATAAAACTTGTTAGCTTCGATTCTCTCTCTACACTCAGCGACTGGACCAACCGAGGCTGGAAGTGAAACTATGGAAAGAAGACGAACCAAACCACACAAGTTTTCCACCGTGTCGTCACCGGACGAAGAAGTTCCAGTCGAGTTGCTTTCGCGGGTCGTCGGATCAAGGAACCAGGTCTCGTGCTGTGGAGATTTCTGGAACGATCTGATGCATGGAGTTAGGTTGCTAGGATTCCATTGGAGTTAGGGGAATGGCAGATTGGGCGGGAGGGTTTTGGCGTTGGCTCCGTTGCTCGGTTTGGGTTTAGGTATTGGATATTGGGTCAGGGGTAATATCCGTAAATTATGATGAAACTCGAGCATTTTGGTCATTTTCCATTAAAATTGGGAGTCAGACTTGCATCATTTGGTTTTTGGGCTTGGGCTCATGTCCTTATTTGTATAAATCTTTTTGAAAGTGGGTTTTCTGTGTTTATATCTTTGGTCATGTGCTACTATGTAATTTTCTAAAAGATTTGATGGTAGTTACCAAAATGAATAATAAGTCTAAAATAGAGTGACTAAAGTGATATTTTTGAAAATTGAGTGATCAAAGTATCAAATGAGTCAAAGTCAATAAGTTATCGTGAGACCAACTTTGTAGCTGATAAATTAGCTTCTTCTTTTTTTCTTTTTCTTTTTTTGGCACTAAATTGAAGGTAATTTTATGCATGTAGTTTTTTTTTTTCCTCTTTTTTAAAAAGAGGATCAAAAAGGGTTTCACTCCTGCCCCCATGGTGACTCGAACCCATGACTTCGTACAAAGGTAGTGTTTTTTTTTTTTTTTAGGTAGTGGGTGCTCTAACCACTGAGCTAACACCAGTTACATTTAGAAGCTATTACCTTCTTGCAGTCATTGGCAATCATTAGAGGACCCATTATGTGCCTATTGAGGGCTTGTGCCGTCACTGAGCCTTTTCCCCAAATGTAACTAATAGATAATATCAACACTGTTAGCACACACAAGTCACAAAATCTTGCCCAATTATTAACTTTTAAGCCCTCACAGCCCAGTCTCTTTTAGTTAAAATAGAGTTTTCAACCCACTAACCCATGTTAACGTATTCAATACAATACAATACATGTAATTAATTAAATTTAAATATATAATCTATAATTGTCTTTTTTCCTCAATAAAATGAGATTTTTTTTTAAATGGCAAAATTCTGTTTAGTCCCTGTACTATGTCTCCAACATCATTTCAGTCCCTGAGATTTCAATTTCATCTATAAAGTCCCTGACCTCACAATTTCTTTCGAATTAGTCCACTCCGTTAGGGTTTCATCCAAATGCTCCGTTAATTGCTAACAAAGCCATCCATTCTACGCCACCTCAGCTATTTGCATGCCACATCATTGATAAATTGTCCATTATACCCTCTTGTATTTTCCTTCATTCTCCTTCTTCTTCACACCCAAAATCCAAAGCATAAGAGGATCACCACCAACGAGCTCTCTCTCTCTCTCGTCGAGCCCAACCACCACCACTAACCTTAATTCTCTTCACCTTTCCTCCTTTGCTCACCAAAGCCTAGACCCAACACTGTTATCCCTTCTTCATCTTCTAAATGAGTACGAATTGCTTCTCCATCAATACAAAATCAAAAGACCCCATCTTTTAACCACAAATCACAATCCCGCTGGAACACCATCAATTCACAATCCCTTTTCTACAATGAGGAGATGGTCAAATGTCACAACCCATTTTCTACAATAACATCTAAAAACCTTGGTCTAGAACAAGAAACAAGAGCATAAAGTGTACCGGCCAGAGTCGATTGAAGCCATGGTGACTGCTTTGAGTTGCTGCGACTATCAAGCAACCAGTAGTGCAACGCCAGCTGCTGTCTATTCATCTTCTTCTTCCTCCTCACCTTCAATTCAATCACAAAAACCTCAAAATCTCAACAAAATCTAACCACCCAAAAATAAAAACAAAACACCCAAGCATTGAAAACCCAGATTCCATAAATGAAAATTAAGCAGAGAAATCCATTCTTTTAACACCCCAGATTTCAATGTCTTCTCTGTTAACAAAGCTTCTCCCATTTCAAGCAATACCCACTTCAATTCACCACAATACAAACCAAATGCCCCAACAAAAACCATACTTCTTTGTTCATATCAACCCTCCTCGCCATCATCGCTGCGTAGAGCAGCCTTGGTAGCCGATCAAACTCCGTCACCTCAATCCTCGGCGGCCAAACCTACGGTATCTTGTAGCAAAGAAACACATGCCTCTGATAAAACTCCACCGTCCCCACGAGTTGACTCGTCTGGAACTCGCTCCTCGAAAATCCAAACTCGACATTGCTATTGCTACTCCCGCTGGTGTCCACCAACAAACCCTCGTTCTAAGCTGGAAAACGAGTCGACAGATGGTGGCGGCGATTTTGTTGAAGGTGGATAGTGGGTGGGACTGGTTCATCACTTAATCTTGGAAATGGATTCATTCCAGTAAAGGTGAGCTGGGTTTCGGGAAAAGGAACAAAAGGACGAAGAAAAAAGAGAAGAATAAAAAAAAATTTAGGAGGGGAGGTCAGGGCTATTATTGACATTTTAACATCCACCACGCTTACGTGGCGCTGAGTTGGCGTTTACTCATCTGCCACGTTAGCCAATTAACGGAGCATTCAGACAGCGAGGACCTATTAGACGAAAATTGTGACCTCAGGAACTTTTCAGATTAAATTAGAATGTCAGGGATTGAAACAATGACAGAGTCATAGTACAAGGACTAAATAGAATTTTGTCCTTTTTTAAATGTTATTAATATTAAGCCATAGTAGGTTTTCTCTCTCTCCCGCTCTAAGAAAATCCTAAGGTCGTTTTTTCCGTCAATCCGACGCACCCAATCTCATCTTGGATCGGATCCGACCTAGATCGAAAGGATCAGTCCGACCACGGCCAAAACTCGGCCACCATAATCGCCAATTGGAAGCACCATCAGCAGATAGAGCCCGTCCAGCTGCACACGACACACGCCGACAAGGGTACGCCGCTGGATGAGAGGAGTTGTCAATGAGGAGGAACTCTAGTTGTTTAGAGAGAAAACGAGAGCGGCTATGCAATGGCCAACAAATAAAAATGTTTCCCTCTCTTTGTTTTTAGGAGGGGAGAGAGAGAGAGAGAGAGAGAGAGAGAGAGAGAGAGAGAGAGAGAGAGAGAGAGAGAGAGAGAGAGAGAGAGAGAGAGAGAGAGAGAGAGAGAGAGAGAGAGAGAGAGAGAGGTAGAAAAAATAATAATAAAAAAGAGAGAAGAATTTAAAAAAAAAAAACAAAAAAAGAGGAAGTGAGGGGTAAAATAGTCATTTTGGACCAAATTGTGTGAGATTTGAATGTCTGAGGAGTTATTTGTTAAAATTAAGATGTTAGGGACTGAACTGTCGACGCACCCAAAGTACAGGGGGGGACCAGTAATTTTCCCATGAAAAAATTCAGGACACTAATGAAGCCTGCCTGAAACAACCCAGCATGCCAAAGGCTAGCTGAATCACTGTAGTTGGTTTGTTTTACCCTTTTGCTCTATGTGTTGGTGATGCTTCTATATCCTCTACCAGGAAAAATAGCAATTTAGAGTGGGTACTTTCAGCATGGTTGCTCTGGTCAGTTGCTTTAGGAAGTGTTATGGTGGGAAGAGTGGAAGAATCGAAGAACGGAAGAATCGTTTGTAGGAAGTGTTATTATAGATAAGTTAGCTTCTTTCAATCTAAAAGAGAGATTCTGATGTGTGGCACTTTTGCCATCCCCTTTCTGTGTTCTCAACGTTTCATTTGGATCAGCTTGGAGGGGAGTTCCTCGTGGTTTTTGATGTTTCTATACATACATCTCAAATTGTTATCTCGAGCTCCCTATTTTTTGGAAATTTTTAAAATCCTATTTTGCCCTTGAGGAAAAAAAAATCCAATCTAACTGACAAGAATGAAAGGTAGGACCGTAGGAGCAGTGGAGCATATAGATGAAAATGTTTAGAGTTTGTAAAGAAGTAAGGAGGAGGGAGTTAAGCAGTTTCCCTCAAGTTTCAGTCAATTATTATCATTTCCAACACCACCAAACAAAATCAGTTTCTTCTATTTTTTTTTTTTTTTCCAATTGGAAATGAAGGGAACTAGACTTGGTTCCTTCAATAGAAGAGAGAATAGATCTCGGCAGCCACTATGAAAGAGATAAGGGCCATGCCAACAGGTCTTGACAGCAGTAGTTTCCAGCAGCTGGTTGCCGAAGGTAGAAACGATTGGTGCAAATTGAAAAGAAAGAAGGTCTAAATTGAAAAGAAAGGATAAAATTGGAAAGTATTGAGAAAAAATATTCAGTGAAAGTATAAATAACAATTTAAGAGATAAAAATAGAAACTTCCTTTTTCATTTGGTTCATTAAAAAAGTGCACAGAAGCATATCAAAAGAAAAAAAAAATACTCCTAATAAACTTTCATTACAATTTTATATTGGGATTCTTCAATATATTTCGATCAGGTTTGGACTTGGGCTTCGTAAGGTGTCCCAAAGTCTAGGGGTCAGGCATAGCTGGGATAAGTTACACCCAGTATTGGGCTTCATGACCATTATGATTTTAGATGAAGTGCACAGAGGCATATCAAAAGAAAAGGAACGTAATATATTTCACCAAGGAACAAAACATCTGCGGGAAAAAACATAAGAAGAAGATGCATCTGCTGATTTAAAATTCAATCAACCTGAATCAAACAACTGAGACACAGTTGGGTGTTAAAATAGCTGAAACATGTGAAAATAAAAGACAACTAAACTTTATAACGAATGCCTCAAAATAGGAAACTACAAAACTTGAGCTCAACATCCTCCTTTCTAGCAAACATCTCATTGCAGAAACATTATGGTCCTTGTCAGCTGCATTCTTAAGTCAATCCTTACATTGATCGAGCTGGGTACTCCAGCTTTTTAGTAATTTTGACAACTGAGAAACACAACCAAATGATAATCAAAGATTATACACCTCAAAAAATAAGCAGAGCAAACTCGAGATAAGGCATTATCAACTTGACAGATATCTCTAACTGCAATCATTACTAATCAAGGAACAAGGGATTTCACATCTCATATGCTGTGCAGCAGATATATATTGATAGTCATTAAACAGTCCAAAGAAAAGTTGCAGAGTAAAGCTCCAGTTTCAATTTACAAAATAAAACTGCAAATTCTGTACAACACATCTATCACCAAGATTTCCAACAAAAGACGCATAAAATGTGCTGAGGTTTTTTTTTTTTGGTCTAAATAAATTGTGATAAGGTTAGAATCCAAAAGTAAATTTAGCACCACATAAAAAAAAGACAGTTGATATCATATCATCTAAACTAACAGCAAATCAGCAATCACTATTTCTCTTTTATGATAAAAAAATAAAAATAATCTTCATAAAGAGAGAAGAAGATTACAAGAAATGTGACAACTCATCCACTAAAGCCTCTAACAACCTAAAAGAGAATTGAGACAGAAGAAAAGTGATGATAAACAAAGAGTTATGAGTAAGCTAAAACACAGCAGCATTGCAATCTAATTAGAACCGAAGCGTGAAAGATCTAATCTCTAAACTCTGACAAAACCAACATTAGAACCAAAGCCAAATGTCAAACTTCATTCTACAAGCGATTTAACTCCTCACCCATAGCTCCCTCAAAGATCCTCCTTTTCCATTCCAACCAGACTACCCAAAAGATTTCCACACAGACACCTTATCAAACAATTTCTGCCATAAATTCATTGCAATGGAGCTGTGCAATTCATCATTAAGTCAACTGATATTCATGGAGAATGAAGCAACAAGAATGTTATAATAACTTGTTGGCAACTCAAAGGGTCACAGCATGCCCAACTTATTTATTTGGAGCCACTCTAAACCTTCCTAGTTGCATACCAGTGTTCTATTAGACATTCCGCTGACACTTGGCAGCTTAGGCAACCACCAAGGAAAAACGTGTCAAGCATGTGCTTAGAGACTTTAAGGACATTTACAGAGCCTGGAACCCACAGTCCCCCCAAGTTAACATGGGCTGCTCTTGCAAGTCAAACATCATCTTACCACGCCAAGCAAGTCTAGGACTAGAAAAGCTTTTGCATCTAGCAAAACACGCTTTGCTGCAATGAAGTTCCGAACAGTACTCGACACCAACTTAGTTTCCAAGCACTCTCGTCAAATCACGCATTGCAGACTTTACAAATGCGATATACTTGAACACTAAGATAAACTTCATTCTACAGAATCATTTTTTTGCTCAATGGTCTACTGTTGCTCTGTTATAGTATTAATAATTTTTCAATCTTACTTTCCTGCTGCATTCATTACTAATCAAGATCAATGCGTAATGATTTCCCACTTTTTCTGTGAAGCTGCAACTAAACATGAAATGGATTAATAAAAAAAGTAAAAGTAAAAGGAAAAAGAGATTAAACTGCCCAAGAAAAGCTCAACCCTCAAATCACAAAATTGTCCATTTGATGAAGAACACAAGTGGAATATCTCTACGGTTTATCCAAGACATCACCATTACAAAGGATTAACATGTTTGCATCAGAGAGATAAGGTTCATTAATAGAATAAACAATAACCAGAGCAGAGAGTAAGCCTTTCTGTGCATATAATTTCCAGATACCCATGTAAATCACTGATTTATAAACTAAATTAGGGGAAAGAATGTGAACTATATTACCTGAGGGATTTAATCCGTAGATATCATCAGCAAGGGAGGCAAAACTCGGATAATGCACGAATGCTGCATTGGCTGAAGTCTTCATGTTGCCAAGAACAATTTTTGTAAGTCCTTTCCTCCCATGAGTAAAAGCAGCTAAACGACCTTCATGAAACATCAACATCTGCCTTTTCTTACTAACCAATAATGGTACTGTAGCATTATCAATCTCAGCAGCATGCATAACAAACTTGTGTTTCCAGAGGAACTGATTTATCTCATTCACCACATAATTCTTCTTCAAAAAGACATTAACTCTAGAATCAGAACCCCTAATGCCAACAATTAGACAAAGAGACTGCTTAAGTAGTCCAAGATTCACAACACAGTCCACATCTCCTTCTTTTATAATATCAGATAGGGTAGGAAGTCCCAAGACTCTATCGGTCTCTCCCTCAACATCGAAACCCCACAATACACCATTACTTCCTAACCAGTAGATAGTCCCATTCTCACATGTTCCAAAGCAGCCATCTCCTTCCTCAAGGGTAGGGAGCAGCATTGATGCAGTAGCTACATTTCTCCACTCATCAGTCCCAACTGTATGGACCAAAACTTCCAATTCCTCATTCGGTTGAGGTATAGCGATCACTATCTTATACACCTTTGAGGCTGAAGCACACCCAAAGCCATAGAAAAATACATTGGGAAGCCTTTTAGGGGGTTGTGGCAGACATACATACTCTCCTGTTAGGGGATTGAACACATAAAAGAGCTTATCAGTAAACCTTCCGAACAGGCAAAGGAGTCCATTGCAGGAGCCACTGATTTCTGCTGCACGGGTGGGCAAATCGAAGGGCAGTCTAAACACAATATCTGAAGGCGAAGTGGGATTGTAAGAGTCAGTCTCAATGCAAAGCAAACCTGACCATCTATCAGCATTAGGGTCTATGGCACTGGCATTGTGCATCAAAATAAAGCGATTCGACTTCAAACAAGTGGCGAACCGTGGATGGGTCAAAACCCTATGCCAAAATGGAGAAACACACCTGAATTGGAAGATCTTTTTCGTGGGCACTCTCGAGAGGATATTGATTAGGATGTCGGCTTGCTCCAACGGGTGTGGGACTTCGAACAGGGCCTTCGTCTTCGTCTTCGTCTTCGTCTTCTTCTTCTTCTCTTCTGACGCCTCCATTGTTGGGAAATTGGAGGCTTTGCAATTCCGGAGCTCCTTCCTTCTTCACTCGTCAGTCATCACTCATGCTACTTCTTTTTTCTTTTTCTTTTTTTCACTCATACTATCGGATCAATATTTTTGTCAATGGCAGGACCCGCTACACATTTGTCACGTGTTGGTTCATTTTTATTTTTGTCTGAAGTTTTTTTTTTTTTTGTCTGAAATTTAAAATGCATCGAGATAATAGGCATTTTAAGTCAACGCTACATCATCAAAAAAAAAAAAAAAAAACATATGGGTCTTATTTGAGTCACGTCAATACTTATTTGTCAAAATTAGTGAATTGGACTATAATGATTAAATTGATAACCGTAAGAGTGTTGGTAATGAAACATGTCCATCACGAACTGACATGATTTTCAGTTTAACTTTCAAGATGGTAAACTTTTTTTTTTCTTTTAAGTAGTATAGGAGTTTTAGGCTTCCATTTTTAGCTTTATTTTTATTTTTAATGAATTTTGTACCAAATAAATGAAAGAAGAGGCGGTCTTTTTTTCTTTTTCCCCAAAGACAGTTTGGGCCGGAGAGAAGGCTATTCTCTTACCAAGGTCATGTTGAATCGCCACCAGTAACCTGACTTTCAATATAGGAAATAAATGCAACACAATAGATGAGCGGGGGTGGTAGACCACAACACCACTTTGGATTACCATGTGACGTATCTCAAGAAACCCCAGATTTTTTGCTCAACTGCAGTACACATGCCAGTGGACTCACTGATCTTGATGAGTATGGTCATATGCTTTAACTCGGTTACCTACTAATAAAGAACTGCTAGCAAATGGATCGAGTTTGGGTTGGGGCTCAACCACAAGCATGCCTTTACCAAGTCTGCTCCAAATTTTTCAGGGTTTTAAAAACTTTACCAAGTCTACACGAGATCTCATCATGAGCATGAGCTATAATTCATTAATCTTGGCGTCACCACTAGAGCCGTGCATCGTTGCTACCCAATGTCGAAACAAATAACTTGGAGCATCCCTTCCCACGACACTCAACGCCGAAACAATAACCTGGCGCACTTAACTTCCTCACTGTAGGAGCATCGAACCAAAGAACCAGCGCCCAGCGTGAAAACCTTGAAACCAAGCCATTCTGAGATCCAGGCATTAGGAAACCATCCGTCCAACAGCAGAAAGACAACAACAACGCGACTAAAGTCGGCAGTGATGTCGACCATCGTTGGACGAGCAGCGATTGGAAAATCGAAAGCCGGCTAGGATTTAACGAGAAGAGAGATTCGGCTAGAGAGAAGCCGCTTTAGTTTTTATTGGATAAGATTGATTGAAAGTGTTAAGTACATGGATAACCCTGGGATTAAATTAGAACTTATATAAGTGCATAGATGTAAGTGAATTTAGGATGTAAAGTTAGGGAGATAAAATGAAACTTTTTTTCATAAAAAAAGTAAAATAAAAAACGGCTAATATACATTTTCGGGTCAGCAATTCCAAAGTCAGAATCGTTTTTTGAATCATCCTCACGGATCGCCTTTTGAATCGTTTTTTCACAATTATACGATGATCAAACGGTTGGATCCTCACGGATCGCCTTTTGAATCGTCTCTTCACAATTATACGATGATCCAACGGTCGGATCCTCACAGATCACCCTTAAGATCATCCTCTCAAAATTATACGAAAATCCAATGGTTGGATCCTCATGGATCGCCTTTTGAACCATCTTTTCACAATTATACGATAATCCAACAGTCAGATCCTCACGGATCGCCTTTTAAATCGTCTTTTCACAATTATACGATGATCCAACTGTCGAATCCTCACGGATCGCCCTTAGGATCATCCTCTCAAAATTATACGAAGATCCAACGGTCGGATCCTTATGGATCGCCTTTTGAACCATCTTTTCACAATTATACGATGATCCAACGATTAGATCCTCATCCGAGACCACACAAAGTCATCGGAACACCCCGTATAGGTTTTCTGTTTTTTTTTTTTTTTTTTGGAATAAGAAAATTATAAAAATGCCCCATATGTTGGTTGAAAAATAATAGTTCTCAATTAAAAAAAAAAATATTTGGGTGTGGTTTACAATTTTATATGGGTATTTGGGTAAAATTTGGGTACCCACGGGTATACCCATACCCCACCCATTTTTATACGGGTATTTTTAATTACCTATACCCATAAACCATGGGTATTACCCGTTAACAAATACCCAAAAGGAAAAATTACCCGCGAGTACCCGTACCCGTGGGTTTTAATGTCATCCCTATCCATCACGAACTCATATGATTAAAAATTGGGTTAAATATTGTTTACTCCCTGAACTTTCAGGGAAAAAACAGTTCAGTCCCTCCCTTTTTAATTTCACACGTTTACTCCCTCATCTCTCAATTTTGGACCAATAGATCCATTCCGTTACTCTCCGCCCAAAAATTCCGTTAAAAAACTGACGTGGTAGTTTTTTTGCCGTAAAATGTCTATTATACCCTCAGGGAGTAAACAGTATTTAACCCTTAAAAATTTCAAGATAGTAATAAATTTTTTTTTTTTTTTTTTTTTTTAAGTAGTTTTAGGCTTCCATTTTTAGCTTTGTTTTTATTTTTAATGAATTTTGTACCAAATAAATGAAAGAAGAGGCGGTCTTTTTTTTCTTTTTGCACAAAGATAATTTGGGCCGGAGAGAAGGCTATTATCTTAATCGCCACCAGTAACTTGACTTTCAATATAGGAAATAAATGCAACACAATAGACGAGTTTGGGTTGGGTCTCAACCACAAACATGCCTTTACCAAGTCTACACGAGATCTCATCATGAGCATGAGCTATAATTCATTAATCTTGGCGTCACCACTAGAGCCGTGCATCGTTGCTACTCAATGTCGAAACAAATAACCTGGAGCATCCCCTTCCACGCCATTCAACGCCGAAACAATAACCTGGCGCACTTAACTTCCTCACTGGCGAGAGGTCGAGGCCTCTATGGCGGCGACTATTGGCATAGTTGAGTAATTTGGGTCTTGGTGAGCCCCTCAGTTCCAGATTGTTCGAGTTCTATGGTGGCTAAGGAGGACATATAAATCTGGGTTCTGAATTTAATTTAATGTTCAAGGGAGCTTTTTCTTGCTGCTGCTGCTGCTGCTGCTGTAAGTTTATCTCCATTTAAGATATATGTTTCTTTTGTTAATTTCAGCTCTCTGCTCTGTGGTTCGATATGCCAGTAATTAATTTGTATTCCAAGTGAGCATGTTCATTTATATTTCCTATTACTCCTTGTGCTCTTATAATAGTGGTCAAGTTTCCAGGTAGCTTAGGTAGAAACACAGGCACCATAAAACCAATTCAAAACTCTCTCTCTCTCTCTCTCACGCACACGGAGATGCTATATCATATATGTTTTGAATCACTATAACAGGTTGATTGCTAAATGTTGCTGCATGGCATGGGGATGATGATCTGTTGGCAAATAATTTTGCTTCTTGTTGGTTCTAATCTGATCAAACTGTCCCTAGTTGGATGAGGGGCTAATTCATCATGTAAAATATAATATTGATTGTTTTTTTCTTTCTTGATGAAGGCCTTGGTGCGAAACAAATACCACTTGAGATTTTCAGAAAGCACAAATCTTCCTTCCCTAGTTCTCATGCCAATGTATGATTCTCTTAGCACAAATAGAAATTGTATTTTCTCTAGGACGGTAAGATGAATCACATGTTATTGCTTTCATTTCACTAATTGAAGATGGCAAGGGGTAGTTAAGCAATTCAATCTAGCGTCTTGTGTTTATGTTCCATTCGTGTAACTTGTCCTGTCACCACGTTTCCTATGACTCTGGTGATATTTTGTTGTTGGAGTATGAGTCTCCATCTTGGTGAGGGCCCACCTTTAATAATATCCAGTTGTAACTCTTTAAAATGTTCTGATGAATACAATTCTTCTTCTTCTCCTTTTTCTTCTTCTTGGCCTAACACGTAAAGTTGAGTAATTTGTAATGGACCCCTTGTGCCGATTTGGTTGAATTGTGTCATATATCAAATATGGTTCTCATCTTCTCTCAGCCTCAAGATCCTTCATGTTGTTGTTTAGATATGGATATCGTAGTACATGTTACATTTTGCAATCTATATAACATGGGAATTCCCCATTGTGGTGTCCATACGAGTCTGTGTACCATGGAAACCATATCCAGTAACAGCCTTTCATTTCACCCCAATTCCTTAGAATCATTATTTTAAATTGTGAGAGGAAGAATATCATTCCTCTTTTATCTTATTTTTAATATTCAGATTATTAAAACATACAACATAGGCTGGCCTAATATAGGCACCTTACAACCAAAGACCAGACAATGCATTTAAGCTTAGTCTGTGGTAACACTTGGCCAACTTCACCTACGCATACATGAAGGCATTAAACATGCGATGAGAATCTCAAAGAAACTGCTTAGGTATATGCAAAGCTATAGATGTTGTAGGCAGCAGCCAACATTGACCATTGCTTTCCCTTACTTCTAACACATTGGATACATCGAGAGCAAGTAAGATCTTTAGGGCAATGGATTAATCCTGTATACCATATAGCTAAAAACGTGTGTGTGTGTTTTTTTTTTTTTTTTTTTTTTTTTTTTTTTGAGAGAGAGAGAAGGAAGGGGAAGGGGGGGTGGATGATGACTTGTCTGACAGAGAAGTAGGTTGAGCTTGCACAAAAAAATTTAGGAGGGAGTAAAGAAGGCGGCAAAGATTGTGTATTTGTTTAGAAAAGTTGTAATGAAGCCCATCAGTTCAAACCTGTCTTTGACTGTATCTAATTCCAACCCAACTTTATGACTTTGCAAGAGACAGCTTGGCCTTGCCAATTTTACAGTGCCATTCTGAGTGTCACAGTTAAGAAATTAGGCCTCAACAGTTAAGTTTAGCAGTGATGGATGGTGAAGTCTATCATATGCAGTGGAATCTAGCTAGCATTTGCCAGTCCATCTGAGAGCTTTCAACTTACTTGAAAACATATTTTGGTGGTAGTTGAAAGCATTAGTCCATCAAATTCATTCAGGGAACTTGCGGGAGTTCTATAGTATTCCAGAGCATTGAAACTCGTCACTGTTTGTG
The DNA here is from genome assembly GCF_958449725.1 of Rosa rugosa. Taxonomy (NCBI): domain Eukaryota; kingdom Viridiplantae; phylum Streptophyta; class Magnoliopsida; order Rosales; family Rosaceae; genus Rosa; species Rosa rugosa. The sequence goes on from NC_084822.1 coordinate 39,331,428, forward strand.
ATGTGCCTCACACTTTGAACTAAACCCTATGAATACTCCTGAGCTTTATAGTTTTAATAGTAGAAAAGCATTGGGCTGATATTGTCAGTATACAACATTGAAGAATACTAAAAAACTTAGAGATTAGAGTCACAAGATTAGTAATTGGCCAGAAAGAAGAAAATTTCATATGACTAATTTCATTAAGAGGTGAAATCAATGTCCTGAAGCAATTGCATCTGGTAACTTTGAAGATGAAATTGTAATCCATGTATCCACTAACATACTTCCATAGTTAAAATGTGGACCCAGAAATTCTTAACCACAGGGTCATAAGTTGAGAGAGGGTTCACTGAGTTTTACGAATTTACCAATTCTTCACAGTTTCGCATGTTGCATTTTTCATTATATTAAATGTGACAAGAGGCTGTTGTTATGAATGTACATTGCAGCTGATGCTTGCTACTCATTTTTATGCTTGTTTTGCAGGTGTTGGCATGAATCCCTCCATCATGGCCATAGGTCTAGTACAAAAATTCAGCTCCTAACAAGATTGATGATATCAATTTACTTGAAGCCATTGCATTGTTAATGATTTTTACAACCTTCATAATGAGTTTAGGTTAGTTTGAAGGTCTTCCTTTTTCTTTGCTTTTTTTTTTTTTTTTTTTTTGGCTAATACTATTTATTTGTTTACTTTAGGCACTTGCATCTCAACGTCTATATTGTTGCAGAGGAGTTGGAGCTTGATCCTGATGAAGTAAATGTCAAGTGAGGGAATGGTGACCCAATTTTGGGGGGTGGACGCACAAGATTCAACTGCATGCTTGATTGTATATTTCTTACGATCAGACACGAAGGCATTATCGTTCTTCCTTATCCTTCTGTTGCTCTGATGTTTTCCCTCCAGGTACTCTTCCACTTATTTTTATAAATAAAGATCTTGGCCCACTCCGAGTCTTGAGTTGTTCCCTTACATGATTGTCTTTGGGTCTTTTTGTCTGCTTAATTAGGGCAATGATGGAACTTCCCACATTAGGTTTCACATAGACATGTTTTATTCTGGGATGGTTCTTTTAATTTAAGATTTGTTTGTTAAATACCTTGGCTTGATTTGAATATGATCAAGCAGATTTCTTGTTTAAACATCTTCTGTGTATATGTGTATGTGATCCATATTCATATTTAACATGTCGTATTTGTTGGGTTTCCAGCCCATTGGTTATTCCCATGGCAATTACAATTATTGTCTTAGAGTACAAGAAGTGTTTACCCAGTAGATTTTGGATTTGTACTGATGAATGGAGTATTGGAGTGATGGAATACCAGTCAAGGTTTAGAGTGACGGATAGGTACCAGGGATTTCAACCCCTATAAGGGTGAGTGAATATCGCTCCAGGAGTGAGAGCGAGAGAATACAACAGGTATCACAGAGACAGAAGCACAATGTATTCCATTCTAGGAGTTAGAGAGTGAGTGAGGGCAAAGAAGAGAGGGATAGGAAGAGAAGACAGAGTCCCTCTTTGCTCATTTTTGGTTGTTCATCTAGTCGGTTAAAGGCTTGATATGACTGTACTCATTATACACGTAGGGGAAGACTTTTTATGCCCAGTGGACGTAGAGAAAAGTTTTGCTGAACCAACGTAAATCTGTGTTCTTGTCTTCTTATCTCTCTGTGTGCTCTCTTGGTATGCTGTGCTTATTTGTGCTTTCGACGTCCCATTCTCATTGATTCACAACAATATTTACTGTTTAAGAGAAAGGAGGCCAGGAGACTGTAACTGTAGCTCATGATGGCTTTTGTTGTGGTATGATGTATTATGATTCTTGAAATGAATGTAGTTTATGAAGAACTTGTTGATTTGAAGGAGTTAGCTGGGAGATTGATAGCATATGGCTGAGTTAGGAGCTTGATTTTTAAGGTTTATTTTTCTCAAGAAGAATACATCCTCTCAGAGCACTTTGTCTCTATAGTACTAATCATCTAAAAACAGGAAAAATTTATAAATGGAAAAGAGGATGATAAAATTTGGCCCATTAGACTCTTATACTTTATGTATAATAGCTAATCTACCATTGCTGAACACAAATTGCACCATTAAGCATAGATAAAAAAAAAAAAAAAAAAAAAAAAGGAAGAAGCAAATAAATGATACTAGTAATCTGTGCAAAAATATAAGACCTGAACATGAATTTCAGATATCTGCTCATGAAAGATCTCACATTACATTCATATGTTTTTCCTATCTCAATTCTCCTTGTCTTTCTCAGACTCTGTTCTCAATATCACTAACCTGATAAATTTTCTGTGACTCAGTTACCAACTCATGGATGACTTGCCATGTCTCAAAAGCTTATATGTCAGTTGGTTGGGTGTGGATTTCGTAGTAAAATACGAGTGAATAAAGGTGACTCAACTTTTTCAGTTGAACTGGTGTCTTGAAGAACTCAGCCCATGCTCGTACCAAATTCAAGATTGGAATTGTAGAAGACTTGGGATTTAACAGATCTTCAATCGGTGTTTCCTCACTTGTTCGATTCTGGCCCCATCTGTTCACAGCCTCAAGCAAATTCATGTACAATTGAGTAACCATGCGCTCCTTTTCTTCAGGCTGAAGTAACCTCAACCAGCAATAAAACCAATGTTTGTACTCTCTTTTGATGCCTACATTCGTTATCATGTGCCCGTACATCTGTTTACAAAGCAGCTTTGAGACATCTGCTGCACCAAATACGTGGATAACTGATTCAGTGAGACGAAGGTGATCAGCTTGTGTCTGGGGTATGTTCACACTATCAGCATCCCACTTGCTGTCCCAAAATTTGATGAGGAGAGGTGCTGCAAATGTGTGGAAAATGTGTTTTAGCTGCTCAGTACTAACATCACAATTCCGCATGGCCTTGCTGAGAACTTCAAGGGTGAGAGCTCCCTTTAGTGCTTGAACTTCTAGCTCCTGCAGTATATCTGATTCCATAGCTACCTGTTTAAGATTACAGTAAGCAAATATCCTCTCTGTAACTTATGTGATGACGAACCAGAAATAACAGAGCATTTCTTACTTCTATGTTCTTGGACAGAGTTAGTACGGTTTGGAAGCCAGTTGGGTCTGTTTCTTCTGGTTGATGAACATTCTCGACTCACACCCCGGGTCTGCTGGAAGTGCTGAATGCTTACTATCTAATTTGTAAGGGCCACAAACATGCAGTTAAAGCTACTATTTTGAAAGCAATCTCCTCACCACAACCAAACCCTCCCCTTTCTCCTCCCCTGGTTTTGGGTTGCTGGAAGATTAATGTTTTGGGTTGCTGGTGATTGGGTTTTTTAATGTTTTAAGTAGTTTCTTGGCTTCAGTAGCCTTACTTTTATCAATCATTCAGTCTGTTTCAGACAAAAAAGAAAACAGAATTCTTGATGAAGAAAGATTTGATTAAATAGCTATTTTTATCTTGGGAGAATATGGAAGAGAAACGATTTTCTTCATCTTTTAGAGAATAGAAGCAAGAGAAACTGAGTTTCTTGACAGGAGATGAAGATTGCTTTCAGAGATCTTGAATAAAAAGAGAAACGACAGGATATATTTTTCTGAAAGAAAAATAGAAGAAAGATAACATACCCAGAGAAATGTACTTTCAATCTGCAAAACCTTTGCTCCGATTCTTGATTTTTGCAGAGGATGAAGTTGAACTATGGAAAGAATTGAAACCAACAAACAGATTAGAGCTGTTTGTAAATTGTGAAATGAGTGGGGTTTTAAAGAATTGAAACTAACCAACCGATCACAGCTTTGGCGGCAAAGTTTGTTAGAGTGGCACGTGCGATGTATTTTACTTTTTTTTTTTTTTTTCTTCGGTGAATAAAATTAATCACACGACTGATTGTGAGTGGTGTTTTGTGTGAAGTATTGTTAAAAGTTTAGTTCTTGAAGTACTTGCATCGAAGGAACAATTTCTCAACCCGGTCGAATATACAAGCATTTGGGATCTCAATCAGTTCTGGAAAATGCAAACAACATCTTTTTTGCTTGGCTGTGAAGATAGCTACATATCGAGATTTCAAACAATAATTTTGATGTGGATCGTACTGGTAATTTTAGAGAAGAAGATTTTCTTCAATTGTGAGAGGAATTGACAGAGACTCAACTTCAACTCACGAAAATTCTTCCAAAAACATCGTCAGTGGCCAGTTCCAGTCATCGGCCTTTTTCACCGGTGTTTCGTCCCGTACCTCAATTTATCAGTTTACTAGTCATTTGGACGGTAAACGACAATTACTTTCACTTTTTACTTTGTTTCGATACTTTTAGTGGCCCTAAAATTTGACTTTATTTGGGTCAAAATTGGAGAAAATGTTCTTCATAAAAGTTGTAGGGGACGTTAAAACGAGCGCGTACATATGTGGTACGTAAAAATCGAAGTTCGTATGCTAAAGTTATGAGTGAAATAAGGAAATTACTGTTCATAGTAAATTGGGTATATATATGGAAAGTTACTACTGTAGGTTTCCATTTCCGGAAACCCACAGTAAATTTTCTCTCTATTCTCCCCCGATCTCTCTCTCCCTCATTTCCGCCGGTTTCATCTTTTTCCGTTCGATTCGCCGCCGTCCGGCCACCTGACGGCGTGCCACCAGGCAATATAGGACCGCCTCCTTCCTCTGCACACGCCGGTGGTAGTCAATCGACGACTTGAAGTTTTTGTAGCAGTTGGAGTTTTTCCGGCAATTCTTCCGATTCCGGCTATCTCCGGCCACCAAATCAAGTCCAATGGGAGCGGCTCGGGCCATTTATCTTTCCCCTCAAGTTTCATGCATCAATTTGCAGTGTAGAGGGAGAATCAAGCAAAAACCCGATTCTAGGGTTTTGAATTTTCTGGAAATTTTTCACCGGCCGATTTCAAGCACTTCAATGTAAAATTGGAATTTGTTGTAGTTGAGATAAATGTTGGGCTTGATAAGTAGTTGTTGCTGCCAAAATTTGGTGACCATCGGAGGTGGTGGCCGGTGGCGCGTGAATCCCACGCGCCGCCACTGTAGGTCGCGCGTGGAGGAGCGTAGGGAAGCTTTTTAATTTCAATTTTTAGCCTATTAAATCCTATAAATGTTGTAGAGCTTATATATGAAGCTTGGTGAAGATTGGAGTAGTTTTGAATCGATTTCTAATTTTCGAAGATTTAGAATTTTGATTATCGATTTATGAGAATCCGACCGTCGGATTTCTCTCGAATCTGCCCGAGAACTTACAAATTAATGAAATGGTGTTGGTGGTAAAGTTTGGGTTGAATTGAAGAAATGGAGATGTTGATTTAAGAGGATTGATTTTGGGATCGTCACTACTAAAAAGAATTCCAATTGCTTCGGTTTTTTACTTCGGCATTCATTTCCGTCGCAATTGGTAACTAATTGCCACGGCAAACTGTCCGTAGCAAAAAACTTTTATTATTAGCAACGGAAGATGTTTACCGTAGTTAGATTTATTATTAATTGCGACGCATTTATGTCTTACCGTCGCAAAAATAAAAATATCCAACTTTTTTTTTTAAACCACCTCACTCTCACCCCTCTCTTCCTCAGTTGACCACTAGTCCACCACTCCCTTCCCTCTGTCGATCACACCCTCCTCTCACAGACCCATGCCCAAGCTCGACCTCCAATGCGCCACCACCAAGCCCAAGGTCTAGGGCGGCCGCTTCGAGGAGGGCGTCACCGATGCGGTCAAGCGCTTCACCGACACATTCGAGCACTTCACCGACGTCGTCAAGCACTTCATCGAGTCCATCTCCTTCGACAAAGCCCTATCATGGGCAGCAAGGCCCACGCCTCAATGCTCCCCAAACAGGTCCTTTACTTTCTCCATTTTCAATTCTCTCAATTTCTAAATTTCTAGGGTTTGATTTGGTTACTATTAGAGATTCAGCACTGTTGAGAATAGGGATAGCATTCATGAAGGGCTTACGGAGATTCAGAGGCGAATTGAGGACTGATAGGGAAGACGTGCATATGAACATTAAGGCGGCGCTGACTGATTTGATCGGCGAGGCGGCAAAGATCGAAGCTCCACTTTGCGATTAGCAGAAACGATCAGGTCTTGACTAATTTTCGGTTGTGTTGTAGATGCAATCGATGCGATTCTGGTGTCGATTAAGCATCTGCAGTTGCTTTCATTTGTTGAAGAATGAAAATCTGGGAGATAAAAGAAAGGGATATTCAAGAAGCGAAAATCTGGGTTGCTCTGCTCAATCAAATTGTCAAGGTATAGACTCTCTTCTATAAATGATCGATTCCGGGTTTTCATTGTATGTGTTTTGTAATCTCTGTATTATTTGCGTTCTGGGTTCCTGGAGTGAATGGTTCTATGCTTTTCCGGATTTGCCCTAAATTTTGGTTCTGTGTATATGAAATTTTGATGATATAGCATACTATATATGAATGGACAAAAATGCTCAACTTCATAGCTACGAAGAACTTCCCCAATGAAATGATTCTAATCTCTTTTTCCCCGTCATGCCTGTACTATTATTCTAATCAAATTGTAAAGAAATCCCCTAAGTCCACTTTCCATGAGTACTTAACTCATAATTTCCCTTGAAAAGACACTGTTCTTTCATGAATCATTCGCAGTTCCTTATGCATTTCTTTGTTTTACACTATTCCTGTTCTACCTCCATTTAGTTACTTGCTGTATTCTGTCATTTGTTAGTTATGACTGCAACTAACTGCATTGTCAATCTTAGTTAAATTCTCTGAATTGCTTGGTGAGTTAAGTGTATTAAGTTCTGCAACAATTATTGTAATTCTTCTAAGTCTTAAACAAATTAAAACAGAAAATTGCTAGCACTAGAAGTCATACCCAATAACAGCAAGCACAAATACAATAGATCTATTTCAAAATTAACCAAACTATAATAAAAAACACATACCTGAGGAAGAATAACATATTGAGATAAGATACAAACTGTTAACAAACTGTTATTTGAGATGATTGCGTTTCGATAAATTCAAAGATAGCAAGGGTCAATTTCTCTCGGCGTTCTGTAGTTCTTTGCACATTTGATTTCATTTGCTGTTTTTTGTGTACTTATTACTTCTTTTTTCGGTCTGAGTGTACTTATTACTTCAATGTATAGTTTTTATCTTCGATAATTTCATATCTTTCATTAATTTATATATGAATCTAATCATGGGTCAATGATAGAATGCTGCAATTGCTTTCATTTGTTGAAGAATTTTTCTTCTTCTGTGCTTCAATTTCATGTCCGGTGGTTTATGTATTCAATTTAGTTTTAATCTGAAGATTTTCAAATAAACAAACATTCGCTCAGTGAGTAAGCAGTTTTTCAATCCAATACCAACTAATTCCAATTCTTTATCAATTTAGCAATTATATGTCTAGATAAAATATGTAATAGAAAACTCAATTAACTAAATGAAGACTTACTCTGTATCGTATTTATATTCAGCAACTCATCTTAGAATTGGATTTATCACACTATGTGGTGGAGGCCACAGTTGCACAAAATTCATAACCTTCATGTAATAAACTTGAGGTACAGGACATTGTCTAATGACTTGATTTTTCATTTTTCAAATTTTTTTTTAACAGTGTTATGGTCATTGTTTGATGACTCAATTGGTATATGTTGTTTTATTTCCAGGAAGGGAATCAGCAAAAACAGGAGGGAGATGCCATGACAACAATTATAGGACCATAATATTGATAAGGTGAATATATACATTGTTAAGGTAGGAATATAGATTCATACATATAACAGTGGTTTCCGCAGCAAAGCGCGGGCGCGCTTGCTAGTGGATTCTATTTATTATATAGGTATCTATGTTGTGGAAGATATATGCCATGTAGTGGAAAGTTTGGAGAGAAAGATTGTCCTGCATGTTGTCTTTGCTGTGAGGGATTAGTTGTGTTGATTCGGGTTTTAATTTGTATCAAACCACCCCCTCCTCTCCTCCTCTGCATCCTATTATGTGTATATTTAGATACGTTCTTTGCTGTGTTCAGGTTTTCTGTTGCTTTGCAACTTCAGTTTCATCAACTGGCTATCTATACAAGATGAGTTCAATATACACTCAGGTTTTCTGTTGCTTTGCCACTCTGTGTATTTAATTGGTCTCATTATTTTCTTCGTCTTGAAGCATAAAATTGATTGTGGTTTGGGGGTTCCAGGTGCCTCTTATTCTTGTCAAGAAGATCTACACTCAGACTTTCTTATATATTAATGTGCAACTCTTTAATAGGTAATTACTTCTTTCTTCTTGGCAATTGTATCACTTCTGCTGAAATAATGTTCAACTATACTGATCCTGCTTTACTTTTACAGTCTCCTTCTGCGTTGTGAATGTTGTACATCTAGCAATGGGGAGTATGTGAAATCTGGGGAGTATGTGTTGAGGTTGTGTCCTTGTGAAATTTGGGGAGTTATTCCGCAATGGTTTAGTTATAATGGATTTGATATTGTAATTTAACTTCAGATGCATGTATAATAGTCTTCATTTTTGCATGTTCTAAAAATGAAAATATGGTGCAATTAGCACCATTTTTTTTTTTTATAAAAAAATTTCATTTTTGCGACGGCATGATTGCCGTCGCAAATACCTCCACATGGATTATCCTGAAATACACATTGCGACGGAAGTCACCGTAGCAAATGGGCCGTCGCAAAACAATAAATTTGCGACGGCAAGAGAAAACCGTCGCAAAAAAGTATTTGCAACGGAAAATTGCCGTAGCAATTGGATTTTGTGACGCCACCTATTGCAACGCCTGTTTTTCCGTCGCAAAAAGCTCAATTTGCCGTCGCGAAAAGTTTTTGCCGTCGCAAAAGCTCAATTTGCCGTCGCAAAATAGGCGTCGCAAAAGCAATTTTTTTTAGTAGTGCGTATTTAATTGTCGAATTGTTGTTCACGGAATATAATTGTGTACAGGGCGCTATACCGAGTTACCGCTCGACGAAGAAACCCGTATGCGTGGTCACCTATATGGTACTGTGAGTGGACTTTTATTTTCAAAGACCTAATTAGTAAGTAACTGCTTATGTCCTAACATTCGCCCTAGGTTGCGTCTACTTATATTCATTTGTACTATCCCTTGAACTTAATATATGTTCATTCCAATTCTAAAAAAAAACAATGAACACATGACATTCCGAGTTTTCAAATAATGACACGTATTTTTTTTTAGCTGGAGCTGGTTAATAATAACAATTGACATAAATTTAAAAAAAAAATTCTGTATTATATATTTTTAAAAAGAACATGGTAAATTTTTCGTACTTCTGAACCTTACTTATTACACCTGATTTTTCACCTTTTTCCGTATTTTACACATTATGTAAGAAAAAAATGAATAAATATTAATATTTCAAAATTTAAAATTTAATTAATTAAATAAAAATGCTTAGCCGAACTTTTCAATTATTGGATGAAATCCGAATAATACATATCCCCTATCTATGGTGGAATAATTAATACATGAAGTGATGGAACTTCAAAGTTATTTGACTTATTTCAAATATCGAAGTTAAAAAGAAAAGGAAAAAAAAGAAAAGAAGATGAACACATAATTAATAGAAAATGATATTTGGATGTGGTCTCACTTTACCGTGCATCTGAAATAGGCGAAACTTCAATCGGTGAAAGTCAGTCTAGCCGTCATCAGGGCATATGATCCAATCGGTGCAGATCAAGATTCAAGATTGGGGTGGGCTAGATTTATTAATTTTTTTTTGTTTTTAATGAAGTGATATGAAAATTTAACGCAACGCCTATATTTAATTAAGATGAAAAAAATTAAAATACAAGCGAAACTATTATCAGTTTTTAAATATATCACTTCGGTCACTCAACTTTAACTCCATTATTCACTTTAGTAGTTTAGTCACTCTGATATTTTTCTGTTGAAGAAAACTTTTTTTATCACAATATTAAAGATATTTTCATATGACGAGTTATGGAAAACTGAGAAGTTTAAATTGGATTGATTGGGAGATGTGACTAAAATGAGATTTTTGACAAAATTACCCTCTAAAAAGTTGCATATTTACACAAATATCATCTATTTAACTGAGTAAAAATTGAGTGATCAAAATATCGAATACTCAAATGAGTCATAATTGAGTGACAGTTTAAGGTATGATCTTGCTTTTCTCTCAACTTTCCTTGCTTTCTTTGATGGTTTTGTGTTTCTTTATTATCTGCAATTGGAATTGGAATTTGGATACCTTGTTTCTTTGGTTTTGTGGAATTGTGTTTATGCCTTTATGGTAACCATCGAGGGAAAGCAGAATGAAGGAGTGGTGTACTGCAACCCAATAACCAGTAATTGATTTGATGGATTTAGTTTGTGATTTTTTGATGAGATTAGTTCAACTTCAAGAATTTGCTCTGTCCTTTGTTGATTCCACATGCGCCGATTATATGATGGTTCATCAAATTATAGTCATGTTCTTCTTCAGATTGTGTTTTGTAGATTCAAGGATGAAGTTGAACTTCCTATCCCCATCCAATTATAGTCATGTTCTTCTTCAGATTGTGTTTTATATTTCAATTTGGATGATGATTTCCAAGGATGAAGTTGATTTCAATAATTATTCTTGCTCTTTGGTCTTTCAACTTTATATCTTTGGATTTATTATAGGTTTGGTGATTTTGTTGAATCATATGGGTTTAGTACTTGCTTATTATGAATGGATGACAATTTATAATGTTTTTTTTGTTACAATACATGTTCTATATATAAGACTAGTTCTGTACGTAAATACAGCAAATTTATACGTAAGGCTTACGCCTTACGCCTCAAGGCGAGCGCCTTGCTGAGGCTCTCCTGGCTACGCCTCAGCCTTTTAAAACATTGCTCCTATCTGTAGGTGATGAAAAAACCTGTAGCAAGAGGAGTTGGCCGTCTCTGCAGTTGAGGTGGAGGTGGGTGTCGATGAAACTAGAGGTTGAGATTATAGAGTTCCATGACTTGCACACTGCTTTACATTTGAAGAAAGATTTGATGGGTAACCTCAGGAAGATTACATGTAAGATCTCTTCAGGAAGGGCATCCATGGATTAATTTTCTAATGCTAGAGGGTTTGCTCTTATAGATTTGGGGACACCGGTTCTAAAACCTATCTTCTTAAGAGTCCTAATTCCCATGTAATTCTAATTTCTGAGATCTGACATCGACTACTCCCATTTGACACAAGATTTTATCAGAAATTTGAGTCCAAAATCATTTAGAGCGAGAAAGGATCAGCAAGAGAGGTAATAGGAGTTTAGTTATCCTTGATTTTTAATTCCGACCATGGATTGAAAATCTAAAGGCTATAATTATAACATGTCAACAACTCAACTTTAAACATATTAAATTAAGCAATTGTCTCTCCTGCATCGCATATTTCCTGCATCGTCTTTTAACAATCTATCAGAATAACAGAATACAAAAACATGCTGCAGTTCTAATCTCAGTAATGTGGTCTTCTCTTCTATCATATCATATCATATCAGTCTCTGAATCCCCTGTTCCAGTCCTTCAACCAAGGCAGTTGGTCAAGCACGTGAGGAACACATTGGATTATTCAAGCAAAATCTACGATGAAACGAAAAGGCCAAACACCATATTGAACTTCAACAAGCATGATTGGATCCACAGGAAATTAAACGTTTTACCAAGTAACCATTAATACGAATATTAAACTAGTGAAAAACTAACAGAAGATATTATTACAACGCGCTACACGCGCCCTAACTACAGAAGGTTTTTTTCCCCTGTTTCTATCGCGCTCGTCCGGCGGCTCGCGGAGGCTGGACTGGCCTCTGGCCTTCCTGTCGTCTGTTCCGCTGCCGGACGGGTGATGAGTTTAAGGCTTGGGACAGCGTCCTAGGGGCTATGGCTACTCAAGGCTTGGCAGATGGTTCGGTGGTTTTTCTGTCCCACTCCCTTTCACATACAGTGGCCGGTGTTCCGATCCTGGTGATGTGGGCAATGGATTGGGATGGGAGACAGTGGGATCCCAATCTGCTTTCCTTCCAGGCGGTGTTGCCGTCCTCTTCTTGGTGGCTTCGATCTGGTTGTTCGGGTGACCCTTGTCGGGTTTGCTGGGTTTCCAGTTTGGGGCTCTTGGTGGGTGGTGACGCTCCGTTGACGGCATCTGAGATCGACTTTGACATGTTTCGAGTGGTGCGACGTGGTTCTGGCGGTGCTGGTTCGGCGGCGGCGGCGCTCGGTTGTGCACGTACGGCTGCTGTACGAAGGATTGGGGCGGGGCATGTTGGGCCGATCTGCTGGGTCTTCTTTAGTTGGGCTCTTTTAGTTTTTTTAGTTCTTTTTCCTTTTTACCTTGGTCTAGAACCCTAGGTTTGTACTCTCTACGTTTGTTAGGGAATTACGCACTTTCGTGCCTCTAGCAAATCCTCTAGAGTGGTAACGACAGAGGATTCTCGAGATAAGGTATGGGCAATGGGAACTCTTGATTTCCCGATCCTGTTCTGTGCCTAGTATTTGCTTTCTAGAGTCTAGTGCTATGTAAGTTAGCTTCTCTAATTGTACACCAATTGAGGTCTCTAGGCGATTAGGGTTGTTATAACAAGAAGCTTAGATAGTTTTGGGGTTTGGGCATTTAGCTAGGTACTGTAATAAGTGAGCGCCTTTGTCTACAGTGAGGGTCCCCTGTCATTTGCTTGGCAGCTCGTGCCAGCTAGAACTGTTGGTATGAGGCAGCTTGTGATGTATGTGCCTTCTGGCCATGGATAAGTTAATGAAATTATCTATTTTCTCTCAAAATTAATACGAATATGCCCAGAAAACCTAGTGCGACTTTTACAATGTCAAAACTAGTCTTCATATGAAGCCTTTCCCTTTAAGCAATTTAAGTAAACGCAAAGTATGGACATATGGAGAAAATGCATGCCTTTTGCAGCATGGGTTTCTAAAGTTTCTATACATTTGTTTACAAAATATACATAAACCCAAACCCGAAAATCCAGTGCAAACAATGTACATCCGAATGAGGGCATCTCCAAAATTTTGGACTAACTAAATATTGCTGCTTCATCGAGCCACCACCAGTAGGCATAAACCATAATTTTACAATCAAGTTTTCCCTTCTTTGTCACAGAGAAAAAAAAAATGCATTAACCATGGTTCTGGTCATGAATACAAGGGGTTTCACTGGGTCCTGCGCTGTCAAGGGGGAGTTGCTCAATTCTTTTTGGAAGAGTCTGACTTGCACTACTAGATGCTTCATCTTCATCATAGTGTTGAAGGCATCGCTTGGTATTAATGCCAATATTGCTCTGCTTCAATAATGATTCTCAAAGTTCCTCTGCATCTTCCTCAAATACCACACGGACCCCACACTTCTTCACTTGCACAATTTCCTCAATCATTATTTGTTGAACCGGGCAGCGGGGTTGAAATGAGAATACAAGCTGATAGTAGATATCCTGCCACTCATTTTTAAAGCAGTATCCATCACCACGGTGCATATACAACAACCAAATGTGATCTGACACAGGTTGAACATACTTTTCCCCAAAAATACCCGAGCTGGGAGTGTCTTTCCCATTGGCCATCAGTTTGCAATTAATGGACCACCCAACCAAAGGCGTGAGTGGTTTGAGGAGTCTAAAAACGACAGAGGCGGCGAATCCCATAAACTTGTTACTAAACCAACCTGGATACAGCTTTACAGTTATCGAAGACCCCACACTTTGGTGACTGTACCACCCTGGAATTTCATTTCCAGGAGCAACAAACTCAAAATGTTTATGGTCAGAAAATGCTTTACTCTTACTCTTAAGGCATCGTGTTAGCAATGGAAGTGCTATACTCTTACAGCTTTCATTCTCCACCATTTTGAAACAGTTAACAAAATATCCTCTTTGCACCGAATTGCATTGTCCCATTTGATTGGCCAATGTATCTAATGAAATGCAGTTGTCAGCGATTACATATATATCAGATGGAAGCTCTGGTAATGTTCGAAGTTTGCCGCACCAATTCAACTCAAGTCCTTCAAGTCTAGAGAGTTGGCCGATGCTCTCGGGTAGTCTAATGAATTGATTTCTGCTGAGATCTAATTCTCTTAATGAAGACAAGCATCCAAAATCACTGGGCAATTCAGAAAAATTGCAATCACTTAGATCCAGTTTGGTTAATGAATGCAAACAAGGCAACAACAATCCTGCCGGAATGTGACTTCTTTTTCGTAATAACTGAGAGGGGTTGAACATCATATTCCATGATTTAGGTGACGCTGCTTTACATCCAGCAAGAGAGAATTCTTTGAGGTTTTTCAAAAGACCAACAGAGGAGGGCAGTTCTCTTATGCCACTTCCACTCACATCAAGCTTCTCCAAACAGGCAACATGACCCAACTCATCTGGCAATTTGTCAAGCTTTGAGCAACCAGAAAGATTGAGATCTTTTAGAGATTTTAAGCCACCCACACTGCTTGGAAGACACACAAGATATTTGCAATCTCTCAAGGACATTGAAACAAGTCCTTCAAGCATGCCAATAGAGCAAGGTAGTTCTCGTATAGAAGTTCCACTCACATCAACCTGTACCAAACACTCTATATGGCCCAACTCCTCTGGCAATTTGTCAAGCTTTGAGCAACCAGAAATATTGAGATATTTGACAGATTTTAAGCCACCTACACTGCTCGGAAGACACACCAGATCTTTGCAATCTTCCATTTTCAGCAGAGGAAGTCTTTCAAGCATTCCAATAGAGGAAGGTAGTTCTCTTATGCCAGTGCCATTCACATGAAGCTCCTCCAAACTCTCTAAATGACCCATGTCATTCGGTATTTTTTTAAGCTTTGAGCAACCAGAAAGATTAAGAACTTTGAGAGATTTTAAGCCACATACACTGCTTGAAAAATGCACAAGATTCTTGCAATCTTTCAAGTTCAGCATACAGAGTCTTTCAAGCACTTCAATTCCTGGGTCAACCTCATATAATCTTGTACAACCTTCTAGAAACAAAAGCTCAAGATATGGCATACCTTTAAAGTTTGGGGTGTTGACAAGATTCAGGGAGTGACTCAGATTAATGGTTTTCAAATTGTGTAAAGGCTGCATGTCAAGTAAAAAGCATAGAAAAAAATTAGCTTCCATGATATATTCAGAAATTATTATAAGTAATAAAAGAATGAGATAGAAATTATTATAAGTAATAAAAGAATGAGATAGTAATTAGTCTTACCTCTGTTCCTATCCGAAAATGTTTAATACAACTATGAGACAAGCTTAGTTCGAGTAGCTTCTGAGGGTTGAAATGTGATGGCAAAGATTTTAACGGATACCTCGTCCAATCAAGAATCCGTAAACTATTGGGAAGATATTCAAGTCCCTTAGGCAGGTTCCTATTCTTGATCTTCAGGTATCTCAATTTGTCATCATTAAAAATGATTTCGAAGTCACATCCGCATCTACTCCTAACTCGGTTGAGTCCACAAATATGCCTTCTATTGCTTCAGTTCCCTATCAACCAAATTTTATCATACCATAAAAACAAGATTTAGTAGACTGACTTGTCATATAATGTAGTAGCAAATAACAGTTAAAATTATTCATGTACTAAATTTCTTACAGTATTTTTGGTTAAAACATGTTTGACGTCTTCAAGAAGCCACAACCTACTGCACCTGCCCGGCTCATTAGGAGATTCCAGGCGGACAATTTCGCTACCCATTTCTCTGAGCAAATCATGCATCCATAGTCTTCCATCTGAAAGAGTTAGGAGGGATCTTTCAATGAGGACTTTTATTCCAATAATTGCAGAGAAATCGCAACTGGTTAGTGCTTTTGTTACTCGATCTTTGTCCTGTCCATTAAAGAAACATGCAATGTCTAGGAATATTTTCTTCTCTTCAGGATCTAGATCCTTGTAACTTATTTTAAGTATGTCAAAAATTTCCAAGTTACAAACTCTTCCCAGTTTTCTCAGTGCACTGTTCCATTCACTTAGATCCCTTCCATGCAAAAAAGAACCCAGTACTTCGAGAGCTAAAGGAAGACCTTTGGCATAATTTATAACAGATTTAGACAAATCAAGAAAATCTTCTTCAGGGTAAACTCTTTTGAATGCTTTCCGGCTAAAAAGCTGAAGAGAATCAGCATCATTTAATTCTTTGACCTTCAATCTTCTCTCCACTCCATGTCCAATCAACAAATGCTCATTTCTAGTTGTGATAAGAACTCTACTCCCTGAACTCTCCTGCCAAATATTCTAAATGACTTGGATGGTTCACATCATCAAGAACGAGAAGAACTCTTTTGTCACCTAACAACCTCCTTATAATCATGGCTCCTTCATGAAGGTCCGATATGGTGGCCTTCTTTGTCCAAATCCCAGAGAGAAGTTGCTTTTGTAAATTAAGTAGACCACTTTTTTCAACAGAGTTTCTAACATCGGTAAGAAGGAAACTGAATTGAAATTCACGAGAAATTCTCTCATACACCGCTCTTACCATAGTAGTCTTACCAATCTCGCCCATTCCCCATATACCAATGAAGCGGATGTCATCCACCCCTACATCTAAAAGGACATTGACTGGCTGCAATCTTGAGTAAATTCCAACTAGATTTTCTGCATAACTGAATGATGTAGGTTGCAATCTTCTCCATATAACTTCAACAATATCTCTAATGAGCTGTGATTCATACCTACAACACATTATAGATTAAACTCATCAGGTTATTGACATGAAGATTTAGTTTATGAAAATGTCTCTGCATTGCAATCGATTTCTTTTATATTCTTGTAATGTCATTTAAAAAGCCTCAGACGCTGAATGTATCATCTGCCTATATATTTGTGAATAACATGATGAAGAGCTAGCGCAAAATTAACTATTGTAAAGCAATGGAAAGTGAAAAAAAAAACTTATATGTATACCATTCCTTTGAATTCCACCCAGAGAAATTTGCCACTTCAGTTAATGCAGATCTCCACCTCTGCACTTTCTCTTTGTCATCCGTAAACCTTTCTTCATGATTTGCAAAGGCTCTTTTAAAACTCCCTGTTTGCTTTCGTACATCAGAGGGATCAACATCATAGAAAATTGGCAGCACAGTTCCTTTTACTTCCATGCATTCAAGAAATCTCACTAGTTCATCCAAGCACCATGTTGATGATGCATAATATTGTGAGATAACAATGAGAGCAAATCTCGATTCTTCAATTGCAGCAAAAAGTGCTGGAGAAATAGCTTCCCCTTTTTGAAGTTCAGGATCGTCCCTGAAAGTTATGATTCCTTGATGTTCCAATGCAGTGTATAACAGTATAAGTGGTCTGTAAAAGCCTTGCGAGTGTCATCCCCTCTAAAGCTCAGAAAAACATCATATTTCCACTGAGGAGTTGAATGGGGGAAAGATGTAGAGATTCTTTGTATGCTCATTTCCAACGAAACCTGCTTTTTCTACTTGTAGAAGAGCAAATGTCCAAGTACTTAAGATATGAGTAACCTGAGAAGCTTTCAACACTTATTTCAAGGCTTGGAGATCAAAATCATGCATTTGTGTTTCCCGGTTTCTCTTCCCTACTGCATAAAACCTAGAAAAGATTAATAATTTCCCTACTACATAAATAAATATTCATTCTAACAAGACTTGTGTAATTGACTACGAAGCAACAAAAAAATTGGCTGGTTTGGTTTCTGTGGTCGATATTTATTCCTTTGCTTTCTGTTGTTCGGGTATCTAAATACGGAGACACACAAAACACTAGCTCTTTGTAAACTAGAAAGAAACATAATTGAGAAAACGATTCGTGTCAGAATGATTCATTGAAAGACAGTTAAACAAATTCTTCTTTTTCTTAATTTTTAGCTGAAACCCCTCGACAGAGTGATAGACAGTTAAAGTCAGACATTAGAAGCAGCAGCAAATGCATATACTCTTCCATGTCACATCTCCATACATCTTATTTGACCAAAAAGTTATGATTAAAACTAATGAGTGCCAAGTATACTGTCTGTTCCGTACTTTGAAAAGAAACTCGGCATATAAATCCATGATCAATTAGAAACTGGTGCCTCTTTTACAATAATAAATCATGAGCAGAGATGCAGAAATATACAGAGAACAGAAACATAGCAACATATGTAAGCAAATTAAAATTGTAAAAACAAACGCAAAAATCAGAAAGAAATCAGTTGGAGCTTAACTGGGTTTCGTTGGAATTTGAAGTTGGGATCGGATCGACTTCGAATATAGCAGTTTTTGATCAATCGATGTTCAAGAATGAATAGAAGCAAAGTGGTGAGGGACTTGACTTTTGAGAGAGAAATAGATTTATCTGGTGGGTGAAGACTTGAGCAACTCCACCGTTGCCTTCCCAGCGCAGCCCAGACGTCTCCAGCAAAAAAAAAAAAAAATACAGAAAAGTTTATTCCGGCCGGCGCATCATTCCAACCCAGAACTCTCCAAAAAATAGATGCTTCTAATTTAAAATGCCTCTCTTTTTTTCGAAAGGTTAAAATACCTCTCTTTAGTGAAGAGTTCTTGGAAAAATTGACCACAGGAATCCTCGTGCAACTTTGGTAGTGCTGCACAATTTCAACAAGTCACGTATTAGTGGATCTATAACGCCACTTTTAAAATAACGTAGGAGAGGCTCTCTCTCGTTTGTTACAGATTAGTCGAGCTCACCAAAAGCATGAGTGTCATGAAGAAAAGCTTTGGGATAACAGGGGTCGTCACCAGGAATAACAATGGAAGCAGTTAGACTCTTCCAAGAGCCACGGGCCAATAACCAAATCTCAACTTCACATGAACGAGCTCCCTGAACATAACTCACAGTTCTCAAAACCTTATAGTCAGTGGTGGACGAATCATACCGAAGGCATAACTTATTCTAGGGTTATCATCCCTGATGAAGGTAACACTAGGCCTGGCCAAAACCACGAACTTTCGATACTAGGGTTCCAAATTAACACAGTAAAGTCATGAGCAACAAGGCATACCAGCCCGTTACAAGTCCCGACCACATTGATAGGCTTACTACCTAAAGCTATTGATCTTTTTTTGGAGATAGCAGCTTGTGTCCTATCGTAAGCTAAGAATGGATTTCTAAGCTTGGTATGCTCATCTAACGAAGGGTTATCTAGATGCAATGAGAAAGGCTCCCTCCCATCTGTAGGTGATGAAAAAGCCTGTAGCAAGAGGAGTTGGCCGTCTCTGCAGTTGAGGTGGAGGTGGGTGTCGATGAAACTAGAGGTTGAGATTGTAGAGTTCCATGTCTTGCACACTGCTTTACATTTGAGTAAAGATTTGATGGGTAACCATCATCTCTTCAGGAAGGGCTTCCATGGATGTCGCGGTCTTTAATTTTTTTGTTTTGGCTAACATTTTCGATCTAATGCTAGAATAATGAGCTTTATAGATTTGGGGACACCCGTTCTAAAACCTATCTTCTTAAGAGTCCTAATTCCCATGTAATTCTAATTTCTGAGATATGACATCGCCTACTCTCATTTCAGTGATTTCACACAAGATTTTATCAGAAATTTGAGTCCAAAATCATTTGGAGCGAGAAGGATCAGCAAGAGAGGTAATAGGAGTTTAGTTATCCTTGATTTTTAATTCCGACCATGGATTGAAAATCTAAAGGCTATAATTATAACATGTCAACAACTCAACTTTAAACATATTAAGGGGGGTGTATTCAATTCAGATTTTAAAAGATTTTGTTTGAGTTTTTATAATCCATGGATTTATCGAATCCACGGATTGTTTTTTTTTTTTGAATAAAGGGCGGGTGCGATCCACTGATTGTTTAATTATATATGAACTCTGATTGATTCTAATGAATTGATTTACTAGTATTATGATGTTTTTGGTAGGTTAATTTTTTTTTTCTTCTTCTTCTTTAAAAGCAATGGATGTATGGATCCAACTATAATGCTATATCAGTGACAAAAAAGTGTGTATATATAAGTATATATATATATATATATATATATATATATATATATATATATGTTTTTGGTAGGTTAATTTTTTTTTTCTTCTTCTTCTTTAAAAGCAATGGATGTATGGATCCAACTATAATGCTATATCAGTGAGTTTATGCGATATATATATATATATATATATATATATATATATATATATATATATATATATATATATATATATATATATGTTTAAAGTTGCCGAGCCTTGCCGAGCATCTGCCGAAGCATCTGCGACACCTGCCGAAAGGCTGCCGAGAGCCCCTGCGTGCCCCTGCCGAGCCCTGCCGAAGCACCTGCGAGCCCTGCCGAGCATCTGCCGAAGCATCTGCGACACCTGCCGAGAAGCTGCCGAGAGCCCCTGCGTGCCCCTACCTAGTCCTGCCGACATCTGCCGAGAAGCCCTGCATAGGCCCCTGCCGAGACCTGCCGACAGCCCCTGCACGAGCCCTGCATAGCCTTCGCATAGCTTCTGCACAGCCCCTGCAAGCCCCCTGCAGCAGCCCCGCACAAGCCCTGCAGCAGCCCTGCACCACCCTGCCTAGTTCCGGCTAGCACCTCCGGCGACCTCCGGCCAACTTTTCCGATCAAGAATTCCGGCATCTTTTCAAGGTAAACTTTTCTAAAAGTTCTCGTTTTTGAAGTTTTTTTTAATTTCTTCTTCTTTTCTCGGGGACTTCCAACATCCCTTCTTCTACCCCCCCCCCCCCCCTTTCTTCTTCATAGGGGAGACCAATAGCTGAACTGTAGGGGTTCGTGCTCACTCCAAGCTTGGAGCTTGTAGAGTCCTCCAAACTTAGAGTTTGTTGAGAAGAAAACGATCGACCACATACATCGTCGTTTCGATCTAATCCAAAAACCCCTCTTGGAATCGGATTTTCTTGGAAGCGACTACGCTCAGAAAGTCCCTAATTTCTTGGAAGCGACTACGCTCAGAAATTTTATAGTTTTTCGTGGTAGCCTTTTTCGCTCCGAAACTAACCCTACTTTCTTATTGTTTTTCAAGATGAGTAACCTGAACAAGTTGAACTTCGCTCCACTAGAGACAACAGGCGCAGGATACCACAAGTGGGTCCATGATGTGCGCCAACATCTTAAGGCTGATGGGATCCTGAGTACGATCCAAGAGCCAAGTCAGGACGTGCGTACTCCTCAACAAGCTGCTGCTTTTGAAGCAAATAGAGCTACGAGAGAGGCGAATGAAGCTAAAGCCATCATTCTCATGACAAGGCACATGAATGACGCGCTCCAAAATGAGTACCTCAATGAGGAAGACCCAAGAAGACTATGGGTAGAACTCGAGCAGCGTTTTGGCAACGTCCGTGATTCCCTGCTTCCAGACTTAGAAGTGAGATGACATAGCCTCCGCTTCTGTGATTTCAAGTCTGTAGTTGACTACAATTCAGAAGCACTTCGTATCAAGTCTATGATGGAATTCTGTGGACAGAACATCACTGATACGATGTTGATCGAGAAGACTCTCTCCACCTTCCCCATCTCTGCATTGATGATAGCCAAAAACTATCGGATTGATGTCAATGCTAGACGCATCACAAGATTTCACGAGCTAATTGGTGCCTTGAACGTAGCTGAAAAGCACGACAACATACTTGTGAAGAACTATAACTCCAGACCCGTGGGAACCAAGTCAAATCCGGAGTCTAATTATAGTCGCGCCTCCAAGGGAGGACGCAAGGAGCGAAACCCTAAGAGTATGGATAATTCTGGACGTTCTGGTCCATATTCTCGCCCTAAAGAGGAAGGAAATCGCCAAGATAGGCGTGCACGGAACCGTGGAGGTAAACGTGTGAAGAGAGAGAGGCCAAGCCTTCGGTTATGGTGGTAACGCCACCAAAGGCAATAACCGTCTACAAAACGCTCCCAGAGCGCCTCGATCAAGGGAACCTAACCATAATGATGCTTGTCTCAGATGTGGATCAAGTGGACATTGGGCAAAGAAGTGTATTGCATCCCAGAACGTTGCAAACGCATACAAGATGTATCGTGAAGCAAGGGAGGCAAATTACATGGAACAAGAAGATCAAGATGGAGATCTCGATCTAAGGGTGGAAGACTACAAGGATCAAGACCCAGAAACTGGCGATTTTGATTAAGTCTTTTTATTTTCCAAGAGATGTAGGCAATTGCCATATTATTTTTGTAGTAGATGCCAATGATATTAGTCTTTCTTCAAAGTAGGCGTACTCAATGTAAGTGTGATGTCTAGGAAGGTTTTGAGATAAGTGGTACTTAAGTGAGCCTCGCTCCACCGACATCTCTCTACTCACCTGGTCACATTTACATTGGAATTACCGAAAGGAGTTAGACGACTACCATTGTTTTGCATTAACTAGTTTATTGGATTAGATTTCCTTTGGTTAAAGAAACGATGATGTAATTCCGTTTGGCTTATTAATAAAAGTTGAGTTCTTTTCTTTATGACTCCTTTTTAATTACGAGCTTTTCTTTTAGGAATGGATGAACTTCAATGTCTTGCGGATAGTGCAACTACGCACACCATTCTACGACATAGGCAATTATTCTTGGAGATGTTGCCTACATATTCATCTGTGACTACGATGGCTGGGCCATCAGGTTTAGTTCAAGGACATGGAATGGCCCAATTCCTTTTGCCTAATGGCACCTTGATTAAAGTCACTGAAGCTCTCTACGCTCCTAAGGCAAATCGAACCTTATTGAGCTTTAAAGATATTAGAGCCAACGGATTCCATGCGGAAATGCATAGTGAGAACGGAATAGAATTCCTTTGCATTACCTCTAATGATTGCGGAAGAAAGCGCATCTTAGAGAAGCTTATGTGTCAATCTAGTGGACTTTATGTCACTACAATTCGACCTATTGAATCCAATAATGTCATAAGAGAATATCTCTTGGGTTCAGACACATATTGGCTTTGGCATGACCGACTATGACATCCTGGTCGTGATATGATGCTCCGTATACTAAAGACTTCACACGGAGATTCATTCTTCAGAGTGAGAAGAAGCAAGAATTGAAAATTAATTCCAGCACTTAGCAAGACCGCAACAATTGCAGCATCTGGCGCTGCAGCCGTCTTGGGGCGCCATAGGGCCGCCCAAGTCCCATGTGATGACGCCATCAATGGCACCAACCATGAGCATGACGCCATGGTTGTTCCTTCCAATGGCCATGACTCCATAAACAGAAATTCCCATGGCTCGAACGCCATGATGGGAGATGTAGTCACACATTTTGCTTCTAATAGCGCTACAGACGCTCAGGCCCAACCAACATCATCATTGGTTGCTTCTAACGCCCCTCGCTCTTTCTGCAAAGCCTGTTCATTCGGGAAATTAGGACCGAGACCGTCCTACGCAAAGGATCCCAAAATACTCATTCCGTTCTTACAGAGAATCCAAGGGGATACCTGTGGACCAATTCAACCACCATGCGGACCTTTTAAATACTTTATGGTATTGGTTGATGCGTCGACACGCTGGTCACATGTCGCGCTGTTGTCCACTCGAAATGCTGCTTATGCTAAACTCCTCGCCCAGATTATTCGTCTACGGGCTCACTACCCTGACCATCCTATTAAGTCAATTCGACTTGATAATGCTGGGGAGTTTACATCGAAAACATTCAATGACTATTGCATGTCACTGGGGATTGATGTAGAGCATCCAATTCCCCATGTTCATACCCAAAATGGTCTCGCAGAAGCCGTTATCAAACGACTACAGATGATAGCCCAGACATTGGTTATGCGCACCAATCTCCCTGTTTCTGCTTGGGGATATGCATTATTGCATGCAACGACGCTAATTCGTCTTCGACCCACTGCAACCCAATCTTACTCTGCGTTACAGCTAGTGACTGGGTACGAGCCTGATATCTCGCACTTACGCATTTTTTGGTGTGCCATTTATGTGCCTATTACGCCGCCATAGCGTACTAAGATGGGTCCACAACGACGAATGGGCATTTATGTTGGATATGAATCTCCAACGATCGTCCGCTACCTTGACCCCTTGACAGGCGATCTCTTTACCGCTAGATTTGCGGATTGTCACTTTGATGAGATAGTCTTCCCATCGTTAGGGGGAGATAAGAACACAGATGTTCAACAGGAACGACAGGAATTGTCGTGGTCTGTCCCCACTATGTCTCATCTCGATCCCAGTACCGCACAATCCGAACTTGAAGTGCGAACAATAATCGAGCTCCAGAACGTAGCAGACACTCTGCCTGATGCCTTTTCTGATGTTGCCAAAGTGACGAGATCACACATACCTGCTGCAAACGTGCCTGCAAGGATCGATGTCCCAAATATTGGACATCACACCTCTCCTGTGACACCAGGAGATGGCGCCATTGCCCAACATGGCAATGATGTCGCATCTATGGCCGCAGGTCCCGCAAGAAAGCGCGGTAGACCGATTGATTCGAATGATACTCGCCCTAGAAAGAGAGCGAATGAGGCACAAACAAATCCTTTGATCATCGATACTCAAAATCCGTCCCATGAAAATGTTCCGGATTATGGTTATGTCCAAGAGACATCATTGGGGGACGCCTCAATGTCAGAACCTATCCCTGAGAACGTAGAGATCTCTGTTAATTACACTAGTGTACATGGGACATGGGAAAGAAACTCCATCATCATTGATGATGTATTCGCGTATTCAGTGGCGCGTGAGATTATTGAGACCGATGACATCGAACCACGCTCCGTTGATGAATGTCAACGTAGAGCTGATTGGCCAAAATGGAAAGATGCGATCCAGGCAGAACTTGATTATCTAGCGAAAAGAAAGGTATTCGGACCAGTTGTGCCAATACCGCCCAACACCAAACCAGTTGGTCACAAATGGGTATTCGTTAGAAAGCGTAATGAGAAAAATGAGATTGTAAGGTACAAAGCTCGCCTTGTGGCGCAAGGTTTCTCACAACGCCCTGGAATCGATTACGAGGAGACTTATTCTCCCGTAATGGACGTCATAACGTTCCGCTACCTTGTCAGTTTGGTAGTTTCCGAAAAACTGAACATGCAGCTTATGGATGTGGTTACTGCGTATCTATATGGGGATCTAGATACATAGATATACATGAAGATTCCAGACGGAATTCAGTTACCCAAATCAAGTGGCTCTAAACCACGGAGCGCGTTTGCGATTAGATTGAAACGCTCACTATATGGATTGAAACAATCCGGACGGATGTGGTATAACCGTCTAAGTGACTACTTGATTGGAAAGGGATATGTCAATAATGAACTGTGCCCATGTGTGTTCATAAAAAGGACAAGTTCCGGATTTGCAATAGTAGCGGTTTATGTCGATGACATGAACATAATTGGCACCCTTAAAGAGTTAAGGGAAACCGCTGAACACTTGAAATCCGAGTTTGAGATGAAAGATCTTGGGAAAACACGGTTTTGCCTCGGTTTAGAACTTGAGCACCATGGAGATGGTATCCTGATTCATCAATCAGCTTATACCCAAAAGATGCTTAGGCGTTTCAACACTGACAAGATTAAGCCTTCAAGCACTCCAATGGTCGTCCGTAGTCTTGATCCAAAGAATGATCAATTTTGTCCAAAAGATGACGATGAAGAAGTGCTAGAGGCAGAAGTGCCCTACCTAAGTGCAATAGGCGCATTATTGTACTTAGCACAATGCACAAGACCGGATATCTCATTCGTTGTGAACTTGCTAGCTAGATATAGCTCTACGCCAACACGACGCCATTGGACTGGTGTTAAAGATATCTTTCGATACCTAAGTGGTACGATCGATATGTGCTTGTTCTATCCCTACAAAGAGAAGATGGATTCGGACCCATCAAGTGTCAGGGACGCCATACATTGTGGACTGCGTTCCCTCTTCCCATCCCAAAACGATATAAGTGTTTTGGAAGGTTTTGCTGATGTTGGGTACCTCTCTGACCCACACAAAGGTCGCTCCCAAACAGGTTATGTTTTCACCATGGGAAAGACCGCGATATCTTGGAGGTCTACAAAGCAGACCTTAGTCGCTACCTCTTCGAATCATGCAGAGATTATTGCTCTTCACGAAGCAGTTTGTGAATGTATATGGCTTCGATCCATAGTTACGCATGTTCGGAGCAATTGTGGTTTGAAGTCTACCACAGATGAGCCAACAAGCATTTATGAGGATGATGTTGCTTGCATTGAACAAATGAAGCAAGGCTACATCAAAGGCGACAACACCAAGCATATATCGCCCAAATTCTTCTACAATCAGCAACAACAGAAGCTCCTCAAGATCAAAGTGAACCAGGTTCAATCTGAGGACAATGTGGCAGACTTGTTTACTAAGTCATTGCCCAAATCCGCGTTCGAGAAACATGTGGCAAGAATTGGCTTGCGGAAATTATCTGAACTCTCATGATCGTAATCATCAGGGGGAGGCGCAGACATCAGGGGGAGATGTCTACATGTTCGTCTCGAAACGTGAAGGGTGTGTTGTGCTCTTTTTCCCCTTCGACCGAGGTTATTTTTGTCCCACTGGGTTTTTGTTACTCGGCAAGGTTTTTAAGGAGGCAACGAGAGAAGCACCGCGTTTGGGCAACACAAGGGGGAGTGTTCAAGTAAACCCTAATTTGTGTTTGGCCCAAACTCTAGGTTACTTGACCTAATGGTAATAGGGTTTAATTAGAAGAATCTAGAGATTATCTTTCCTTGTATGATTCAGACTCTATGCATTGTAATCCTCTATATAAAGAGTCCCCTATTATCAATGAGAACACACATCGAATTTCTCTCAATTTCAGTTTCTCTACAACATCAACTAAAATATTACACAAAAAATAAGTAGTAGTAAACTAATGACATAATTTATTTCATATATAATTTACGAAAGAAACATGTGTGTATGTAACGACCTATTCTTGCTTTAGATGAATATATGTATATATATCGACACCCGGCTTCGTGTTTGATTCAAAAAAAAAGAAACATGTGTATATGTATCATATTAACAATACCATTGAAAATGAGCTTAATTAGCTAGAAGGATTAAGGCTTCCAGAGCTATAGTGATAAAAATACAAAAAATTATTAGATGAGAGCAGAGGCAGAGGATGATAGTGGGAAGATAAGTCTAAGACAAAATGGATAATAGGTGACACTCGAGAGCTACTTTTTTTTTTTTTTTTGGTGAAGAACTTCTTCATTTTTTGAGTGAGAAAAAATCCATCAAAATCTCTTGGGAAGTGGTTGGATTGTTTTTGAGTTTTGATACGTATAAAAAGCACTATAAAATCCTCCAAAATCCAGCATTTAATGAAATCCTTAAAAATCCGTATACTTTTGAATATCTGCAGATTTGAATGGATAATTTTAAATCTTAATTGAATACATCAAGATTTTAAAGAATTGTTTAAAATCTCAATTGAATACCCATAGATTTTCAAAATACAAAAAACTCTTGTAGACTCTTAAATGAATACACCCCCCTAAATTAAGCAATTGTCTCTCCTCCATCGCATATTTCCTGCATCGTCTTTTAACAATCTATCAGTAACAGAATACAAAAACATGCTGCAGTTCTAATCTCAGTAATGTGGTCTTCTCTTCTATCATATCAGTCTCTGAATCCCCTGTTCCAGTCCTTCAACCAAGGCATTTGGTCAAGCACGTGAGGAACACATTGGATTATTCAAGCAAAATCTACGATGAAACGAAAAGGCCAAACACCATATTGAACTTCAACAAGCATGATTGGATCCACAGGAAATTAAACGTTTTACCAAGTAACCATTAATACAAATATGCCCAGAAACCTAGTGCAACTTTTACAATGTCAAAACTAGTCTTCATATGAAGCTTTTCCCTTTTAGCAATTTAAGTAAAAGCAAAGTATGAACATATGGAGAAAATGCATATGCAAGCATGGGTTTCTATACATTTGTTTACAAAATATACATAAACCCAAACCCGAAAATCCAGTGCAAACAATGTACATCTGAATGAGGGCATCTCCATAGAATACCACGACACAAGTGAAACAAGGAAATAACCCAGCTATGGAAACTTGAACCACTTTACAAGAAGCAAGTTGCATTCAAGCAGAGAAACCAGCTTCCATTGCTTGTAAGATTGGAGCAGTATTGAACCTGAAGTTTCTGAAGCTCTTGCCAGGTCCTATGTCAGGAGGATGGACATCAGGTTCAGGTTTAGTTGATTGGCTCTCCATTATCATGTTGCTACTCCCTATTGAGCTGTTTTTTGCTCTCCACACACTGATTCCTAAAAATGATGAAAGAAAAAGCTCATGAGCAAAAGCAGAAAAAGAATATCCACATAACCTGTACTATAAAAATCAAAGGCATCTTGTTATCAAAAGAAAATGCAATTGTGGATCTGGAAACATCAGAGCATCCAGTTTCATGTGCTCAGCTATGATTGAATCCATAGACTATACCAGTACCATTTTACACAAAGAAAACCAAGACGTCTCTTGGCAAATCAATCATGCTCATATGCTTTGGTTTCTCCAAGATTATGCCATTCATCTGTTCTTTTCCTCTTTTAGTTTTATTTCACAAGTTTATTATAAACCTGAAGTTTATAGGCTATAAAGACATGAAAGTGGGAGGGAGAACCTCTCAGAGGCATATCAGGTCTTGGAGCAGTTGGGGGCTGATGTTTAAAGATCCATGACTTCAACGATCTGCATGAAGACAAGGTGCCATTAGACATTATTAAAAATGTTGGAACACTTTAGAAGATAATAAATTATATATCGAAAGTACTTACGCCAGAAAAGGTGACACCATGTAAAGCTTGAGGCCGGTGATACCACGGGATATCACATCATCACTTGCTGGCTGAAGATCATCCAGCCGATGCCATGCAATTTCCTGCAAACAGATAACAAAAGCTGTGCGCTTAACATGTGATAATGTGCAAGATACAAGTTATATATATACTACATGGAAACGATGAATCAATTTAACAAATACTTAGGTATTTATCACGTTGATTACCAACTTATAACTTTCAATGTAAACTACAAGTTCTTATCTTCTGGAATAAATTTTGCCAACCAATAGAGAACAGTAGGCAAAACCAGAATTGATTTATAAATGTTGTTGCATTAAGAATCACATACACTGATCTCCTTTTTGGTGAGTGGTGCAAAGGCTGTATCTTCCCTTACACCAGCAATAATGTAGAGTCGCACCCTTTGCTGTCCAAATATAACTTCAATGTAATCATCTATTTTAAGAAGTTTAGTAACATCAAATCCTGTTTCTTCATGGACCTGCATTCAAAGCAAAAAATCCAGGCTATTTAACAACAGAGGAGAGGAAAAACCATATGATAGTCTAGGGGCATGCTTTCAGATGGAAAAATGACGCGCAACACTTTCTGATGCAAAGTGTAATCGAATAACATTCCTCATCAGTGAAAAACATTACGAAACAAAGCAAATTACTTCAGCCATAGATCTTAGTTTCTTAGTACTAAAAAAATCTATAGTAAAATTTACTAAGCTGACATAATAATCCATAGTAAGTTATGCAATTTCCCATAGGATGAAGCCATTACACCAACCTCCTTTCCCAAAAATTCTCTCATGGAGGGTCGCACTGTCCTACTCCATATCACAGATTTGGGGAAAATGAAGTTGGGGTACTATCCCAAAGCTGCTGTTAGCGTGTAATAAAGTATACGGCAAGAGTATTGCTACAGAATAGATATGAATCCTCAAGCCATGGTGCATGCGGTTTATTTGATATGCTCTGCCTAATAGCAGTGATCTTATCAACTCAAGCAGATGAGAGCCCATATGTCATGCAATATAAAATCTAAAATTATAATTTTAGGTTTGTAAACCATACTTACCCCCTACCCTAGCAACACATCCACAGGTCATACAAAAACATAAGATTTGTCCTACCTATTATCTCACTTGCAAATTTTTGCACATTATGCTGCAACCACACAAGAATGTAAAGTGCTAAAAATATCATTTACTATGTTTCAAATTCACTGGTTCCTGGCTGTGAAATCTCAGTTTAAATCTCAACAAAAAAAAAAAAAACTGGATAAAGAAAGAGAACTGCATAAGAAAGAATCTTACTTCTCTGATGGCACATGCATGGTCTTCCTCGTCTTTGTTCTTTTTGCCACGAGGAAAACTCCAGCTTGATCCTTTCCATCCCTTCACTAGTATGCACTGCCAATTGGACAAACACAAAATAAAAATAAGCACAGGTCAAAATGAAAATCATACTTTTCATGTAAGCTCACATAGTTCGCTGTTCACCACTGCATATAACAACATCTTATCATATCAAATTATCAACTACTCATCAAACTTAGAATTATGAAATGACTTGCCACATTTGAAATATAGTTTTACGAAAAGTTGTTCATGTTAAAAATCAAAGTTCAAGAATCATTCAAAAAATTCTCACCCTTTCATAGGTTTCATCCAAAATGATTGCTCCAGTTACAGGAACCTTAACCTTGTAAGAAGTGAAGTCCTTAAATATGTCGTCTATATGGGCAACATAAGGTTTAAGAACATCACAGCTGTTAAACACTGCAAGATATTAAGGAAAATCTGAATACACTAATGATCCATGCTCTTCAAATCAGTAATCGGATTATTGGTTGACCCGGTAAACATGATTTTCAGGTCACCATAAATGACAATGCAGGGAAGAAACAGAAGGACTAGCATGGAGAAGGGGATATAACTTGAGAGGCACAAATTACAATGGGGTGTCATTAAGACAACGCTTCCAGAGTAATCTAAGACTGTAAATCATACAAGATATCCAAACATAGAATATTTTGGTTTAGTATGGCGATGATCTACATGAACATGACTTGGTACAACACAATTTCTTTTCAATTATATCAAAACAATAAATAAATAAATAAATAAATAAGTAAATAAAAGAATCCACAAATTAAAAAAGAAAAAGGATCAACTAAATGATCCACATGCATGTGACAATAAATAGAAATGATGACAAAGCAACTTGCTTTCCTATTAAACTACATATTATTGATCAAGGATTTGAAGGGGCAGCCATGTGTAGATTACATACAAAAAAAATTGGAAAACAAATATGACTCAGTTAGCATTCACTTGACAATAGACTGCAAAGGATACATAAAGAAGTAAACTCCTTCAAATTAAATGACTTCAGCGATGGATTTTTCTCCACTGAGTTGTCTTCATAAAACCAATGAGCATACTCCACTAGAAATAAAATCCTCTCAAATGATTGTAGGTCTTCTTTTGGAACGTTTAGAACAAACCGACTGCAAGCGAATTAGTAAGATAAATTAGGCTTAGATGTCTGTCAAAGGGAATCAGACTAACATAGATAAAGCATAAGCAATGCATTAGCAACAAGAGCCAATGGGGAAGAGAAAAGCAATAGGCGATGAAATTTATGCATGACTAGGATGTTGAATGAACAAGAAAAAAATAAGTATAAAGAAAAAGTTCTGTATCTAATCGAATAGATAGAGAAGTATGTACTCGTGCAAACCTGCAGAGATCATCAAGGAGTTCCTGGGGAGGAAGGCCATTCTTTAGCGGAGCACTTGAAGACCGGGGAAGGCCAGACATGGTGGCTTCCCGGTGGTTTCTGATATTTTCAAAAAAAAATCAAGTATCAATGTGGATATACCAGGCTATGCTCAAATTTGCACTAACACACAAAATTATGTATAGAATCTGTAGAAAGATTCTTTCATGAAATTTATGAAAACACTGCCATCTCTTTTCTTTCTCTTAGTTTTGATCAACTTGCTTGGATTTAATAAGTCTTTTCATGCATTTGTGAAATCCAATTAGAGCATGCACTTCACTTCGGGGAATAAATTGAATAACAATCTTTGTATTGATACAAATAAACCAAGGTTAGTTTCTATACCCCTAGATCTTCCAACATAAGCACAGCAGCCAAACCAATTGATTTAACAACCATGACTCAATGAACCCCTTTACCATTCAGGACTTTTAGTAATTATATGTAAATTTGGATGAAACTTGGACAGCATAACCACCTCAAAGCCACTCCAACTTAATAGTTAATACCATCTAGCAGAATCCTAAGATACTCCTATACCACTTGACCAGCCTAGTGTTTTCAAATGCAACATTAAAAGGGTAAGTTCTCAAGTAATTAACCAAAATTGAACAAAGTATTATCAGCTTAAGCCTTTTCTTGTCAGAAATATCAGCTTAAGCCTTTTCTTGTCGGAATTATCTGTTTGAGCTAATTGTAAGCATGAATTTGTCAAGAAAAAAAAAATCTCTACTGTAAGAGATTTTCCACCTTAAAACTACTTAGAAAAATGTACAAATTCACGTATAGAAGAACAGAACAATATAAGATGAAAGCACATTGCTAATGAAAAGATATATATTTGAAGACCTTTTCTGTTGGATCTGCATGCCCTATTGCTAAAATTGAGAGAAACGACTCCAAAACTGTTGGACAGAGAGAGATATAATGCAAATTAGGAGAGAACAAAATACCTTGCTGAGTTTCTATGTTCTCACTTTAAGAGTGGGACAAGAGTGAAAATGGAAATTGGTTAAAGAATTTCTTTGGATTCCCAAAACTGAAAGTGGGACTGTGGGAGCAGAAAAGAATTGCTTCTAATTGATTCTATAATTGTACAAATTGTTTTCCCTTTGCTATCTTTCTACTAAAAGAAAAACAAAAATTAACACAAATGCAACTTTGATGATATTCTTTCATGCACTCTTCACATATAAGTAGGGACAAAATTGCACAATTATAAAACTCTTTTTTTTTTTTTGGAGAGAGCACAACTATAATACTTGGAATAGATTTGTAATCAAATAACGATGTAATGCATTTATTGATATATCTACAGCCCTAAATTTCCACCATATCACCTAAACAAGCTATCCGAGCCAAGTTCATTTGAACCAAAACTCAGTTGAAAGTTGAAACCCACTCAGCCTATGATATGATCTAGCGGAATCCTCCTATACTTCTACTCTTCCACACTAGCTAAGTAGTTGAGCTCTTGCTCCGAGTCTACTTGACCCAAAATTGAATAGAGCTGTGGTTTAAGCTTTATTTTCCTCATTACAGTGATCATGAACCTGCATTGTGCAAATACACAGCGTATTGCCTAAAGCCCTAGAATTTTCACTAATACGGTCAAAATAAGTAAGCTAGCAGCACCAAATTGAATTAACAATCATGACTCGGTGAATATCTTTACCATTAAGGCTTTTCAGCATTTCTATTAAATTGTAAGGGAGGACATACCCACGACAAAGCCACTCAATGTAGTACCATCAAGCAGAATCCTACGATACTTCTATACCACTACACCAGCCTATGTTTTCAAATCTTTTTTTTTTTTTTCTTTGCTTTTCCGGAACAAACTTTTATAAACACATAGGAGAAGAATGCAGAGTAGAAGATGAGGGCACTACTATGAGCGGTGGTTGATTCCTATAAGCTAGGACTTGGGGTTTGGAAGGAATTTGTTTGACCAGGAGATGGGGCAGTTGATCTCTTTGTTAGGGATGCTGGAGAGTGTTACACTAGTGGACTCTAGATTAGACTTAGCTGTGTGGAAGTTTGATTCTAATAATCCGGTCTTTTCCTGCAAATGGTTTCTCTTTGAACATACTTGCTTCCCAACTATGAGCCAGCAGGAAAGCCAAAATTCCTCCCAAAGTCAAAGCTTCGGCACGATTGCATCCCATTCTAAAACTCAATGCATATGACTAGTTGGTACAAGGTGCCCACTGGTTGGTTAGCTTACAATCATCACCACCCACAAGTGGTCACTCAACGATCCTCTTATTCATTTCCAACCACTAATAATTTCTGCCACAAGGTCATTGCCATAGGGCAACGAAAACTCAAAAGGAGAACTAAATTCACTAAGGAAGCCACTAATTCTACTCATCACTAAGATTCCTTCGAATCCCCAAGTTTCAAAGAGTAGCACAATCCCAAAACTCTATCAAGATTTGGTGTTGAGAATGTTACCTGGATCGACGGTGGGTCGAGGATTATTCGAAAATTCGCGTTCAACTGAGACACATAGAGAGAGAGAGAGAGAGAGAGAGGGACAAGGATCAGAAATTCAGAATCATCGCAACACTGAAAAGAAGAGAAGGGCGGGCGAGAGCCTAGTTACCTTTGACACAGAGAGCTTGGGCTTTTGCTCTCTCACTCCGACTCTACTTGCTTCTACTTGCTCACCTACGCTTCTATTTTTCTTTTCAGTTTTCACAAGGGAGGTTTTATTTTAATTTTTTTGAAATAAGGGCCAGTACGGCTGCCTTCAAACTGTGACCATTAATGAAACCGTAGAATACATAGGAGACATTGTGCATAATCCTCAAAATATTAATGAAACCGTAGAATACATAGGGTACATTGTGCATAAACCTCAAAATACAATGAACATCAAGAGAATATCCTGAAATAATAACCGGAGTCTCAACTAAGCATATGTATTCAAAAAAAAAAAAACACTAATTAGCGAAGAGTGCACGAGAATGGAGGTTTTATTCATACATCTAAATTTTGTATTTGGACCTCCTCTCATAATTTTATCATTAAACTTCCAACTTTACCCTTTATTTTTCGTTCTTATTTTCTTTTATCTTCTATCTTCTACCTTCTACGACTCCCTCCGTCGAGCAGAGCCGCTGCGCAAAAAACTTAAATATTTGAAATCTTTAACCAATCTACTTGTTGTTGTCTTTCGAGTGGTCCTGATCATAATCTCTTCTTTCTCCACTCTATGGAGGTTAATTGTTATTCATGATATGATTCAATTTCAGTTTATCTCCAAAACTTCTTACTCTTATTCACTGTAGAGGGAGAACAATTGTCATTCATGATATGATTTCTAAACTATTACTACTTTATTTGTGGCGTTTATATGTGACTTTAGCATACTGGTTCTTTGTCTCATGTCTTATAATTTGACGACGTCAATCTTGTTTAATGGATTTTAGGTTTGTTAACCATTTCATTCTGGGTTCTTGTCCTCATCTTAATTAGCCTAATAGAGTTGGAAATAACAGAATACTACGAGTCTATTGTAGTGAATATTTCCATTAGTTTCGCTGAAGCATACACCGAGAACAATGTGAGAGGATTGAGGTTGGACATCATGCATTAATCTTCGGGTACTTGAGTTGGGATGGTGTTTGGGTATTTTTTTTGTTTGGGGATAAAAAAAAAATTCTAAATTTCAAAAATGTTTGGAGGTCCAAATATTAAATTTGGATGTATGAATAGAAGAAGCACCATTTTCAGAAGAGAAAAATTCAGTCGCCGTCCCCAAACTATTCTGCCAATGCCAATTTGATACCCGAACTCTCAAAAGTATCAATGTGATACCCAAACACGTATTTTGACATCAACGTGATACTTCCGTCAAAAATTCCTAACGGGGCCGTCTGTTTGCTGACGTGGCAAACACGTGAGTCTTATGTGATATTTTTATCAGGGGCAGAATAGTCTTTCACTACTAAGTAATTAAATAAATAAAAAAACACAAAACAAGGTGAGAGAGAGAGAGTGAATTCGGGAGAAACCCCCCCCCCCCCCTTCTTTCTCTTTCTCTTCTCTTCTCTTCAGACCCGGAACCCATTTCCGGTGGAATCACCGCCGCCGGCCTCATCACCGGCTATTAGAGGATTCTCTCTTCCTCCTCTTGCATGTAAGGTAAGATTTCTGAATTGGGTAGCCTTGATTTGAGAAGAAATCGAAGAGGGATTTCCAGAAAAGGGGGAAATCGGAGATTCCTTCGATCTCCGGTTTCCGGCGGGTTCCGACCGGATTTCTTTGGGATTTTTGTTGCTGGGTCGAAGCTAACCTTCATCCCTAACCTCTTGCAGCTTTTCATGATCGGTGGAGGAAGATTTGAAGGTGTTTGAGAGTGTGAACAGTGGCGTGAACAGTAACTAACGAGTTCTGGTTTTTTTTTGGTTGATTTTTCCGGCCAAATCCTTGAGAATTGTTGATTGTTGCAGGTATAGAAATTGTTGGGTGTATTGTGGAGATGATTTTGAGATAAATAGGTTGACCAGAGGTCGAAGTTGGTAGGGGCGGTCTTTGTAGAGGTCGAAGTTGGAGATGGAGCCTCCGGGGCCGCCGCTGATTTCGTTGGAGGAGCGGCTGCTGGCGTCGGAGTCGTGGTGGCGGAAGTGGTCGAACGGCCTTGATGGTAGCGGTGGCCGTGGGTTCATCGACTGCTTGGGTCGCCGGCTGCCTCTGATATTGACCTTGAAAGTTTTCAGGTGGGATTCCAATTTTGGGAGTGGAGATGGGAGATTAAAATTTTGGATTAGAAGTTGAATTGTTTGTTCTTGTTTTCTCAATTTGAATTGGATTAGAAGTTGTCAAATTGCTGCATTTGCATGTAATGTGATATTCTTGATGTTGGGGGCGGTAACTGTGGTCGGGGCCGAGCTCACGTTCGAGGCCGAAATCGGAATTCATTTTGGGGTGAGTGGTTGGTGGCTGGTGGCGGAGCTTGCTTCGGAGGTGCGGCGGTTTAGTTAGAACAGAAGAAGAAGAAGAAGAAGAAGAAGAAGAAGAAATGAAAAGAAAAAGAAAAATAAAAATGAATTAACAAAAACAAAAGGGTAAGTTGGTCTTTTAATTTTTTTTTTTGTCTCCACGTGCTTGCCACGTCATCAAATAACGGAGCCGTTAGGAATTTTTGACGGAAGTATCACGTTGATGTCAAAATACGTGTTTGGGTATCACATTGATACTTTTGAGAGTTCGGGTATCAAATTGGCCTTGGCAGCATAGTTTGGGGACAGTGACTGAACTTTTCTCTTTTCAGAATGCTTGAGTCTCACAATATATCCTTAATTAAATTAGAATTTCAAGAATAATTTTAATCACTTTTTTTAATAAATCATGATAGAAAATTCATTAATACTAATATCAGAATGACCATTACATACTCTTCTGCTATCTTTAATAATTTTAATTAGCTAAATATTTAAAAAATATTGATTAGTCTTGAATTCATTATGTCTTTTTCCTTTCAATAGGTAATTTTCAATCTTGTAATTGGAAAGATATCTCAAGAATTTATAATCAGGCAGTCTGTGGCTACAATCGCACTATCTTTAGTGCCGTGAATGTTTTTTTTTTTTTTGGCAAACCTCGATGAACGAGGAAATTTATTAAAAAAAGAAAAGTAAACAACGCGGGGGGACATAAACCTTACCCAAAAAAAACACGAAAAATGAGGTACAAGAGAAACAACCTTGGCTTTACAAGCCAGTAAAACAAACAATTAATAGAAACGAAAATTAGGAAGACCCAACCAATCACGACTACAAAAAGAAGTAATAAATGGGAGCGGTAGATCCCACCAAACCAAACCTGTGCAGTTGACGCCGGCCATGATGTGCAGTTGAAAGATATGCGATGAGTAAAATTGCATATGAGAGATACGGTGCAAGCGATTTCTCCAATGTATGCTAAGCGGCCAAGGTACTAAAGATGGAGAGCACATGAAGTTAAGAACAATCTCATAATCCACTTCCAACCAAATATGTTTCCACTCTTTCACCCAAGCCAATTCAATACCTTGAATAACAGCCATCACTTTAGCGGCAACCGAACTTGGGATCTCTGAATTTGAGCAGTACTAGTGCCGGAATGGTTTTTCCCCACTTTTGTAAAAGATTCAAGTTAAACCAATGGAGTGTGATACTTTTTCCTTGTTGGTTGGGTTGTGGCACGGTTTAACGAGTCATTATATATTTCTTCATTGTAAGTCGATTCCTCTTCTTGTCAAGAATAAAATAAAATGGATGTTATAAATATTTAAGCACACTTGATGCAAAATTACAAATACAAGTAAAAGCTAGCATCACAGATGATTCAGACAAATATACAATTCTAGATAAATCATACAAATGATCCACTTTTTGCAGAATGGTTGTCAATCCATTAATAATATGAAAATGTAGGTAACAACATATCATGACCCACCATCGCGGCTTACGTCAAATTTGAGTTATGCAAGGTAACTCTAAAACAACTTAAATGTAAATACACTACAATAAAGCGCTAGAACCAAAGTAACCAAGATAATATAAGGGTGATGGGCCAAGGGTCGTCCTAACTTATTTGAAAATACTTAGGACCACCCTACGTAGAGGGGGCTTCCCTAGAGTCTATACTAGCTGAAAGGGCCCAAATACCCTAACCCTAACCACAAAAAACAGGAACTTTACAAAATAGCCCAATTCATCAACCCAAACCCTAACACTAGGGCCAAGGCCCAAGTCCAAAACAGCAAGCCTAGCAGCAAAGTAGGCCCAATGCCCTAGTCCAAAACAAAGCGTCGCAGATTTGATCTGCTGCCAACAGCTGTGAACACACAACACCGCCGTCACCAGCAGTGAAGCCGCCAACACCAATTTGTGAGGCCATCAACTCCAGGAGTGAACCCGCCCACACATGAAACCACCAGCAGTAAAGTCGTCATCACCAGCAAAACTAGAAATCCAAACAACACTAACAGTGAAGCCACCATCGCCAACAAAGCCACCACCATCACCAACGAAGCCGCCACTACCACCAGTAGCCCAACAACTACCAGTCAAACGACCATCGTTAATCCTCATGATTCAACAGGGATCGCCATAACCACAACTAACAAAAATTGCCTCCATTGCCAATAGGTCGTAGTTCAGAAGCATCGCCGCTGATGACACAAGAACCAACCCTTCAAAAATAATGGAGATAATGGTACAAGCACCCATGATTCGAACCAGGCTGGATTGGAAATTCGGAAAAGACAATCTGAGTGCAAGGCTTGATAGCGGCTTCACCAAAGAGAAACGAGAGCATACTTTTTGCAAATGATCCACTCTGAGCATCTCCAACTACTTCCCTATAAAATCCTTATTCTGTGGATTTAAAAGTTAAAATCTTTATAATTTTTCTTTCATAATTCCAACAGTTTCTCTATCATATTCTCCATAATTTATTATCCATGATTAAATACAATAATATTTTTAAAATTTTAAAAATGTAGTCAAATAATTAATTATGGAAATAAATATAATTTGAAAAGAGAAGAGTATAAATAGTGAAAACTTCCTAAATGATTATTCCCTATAATTTTAGAGTTTGCTGTAAATATAGAGATTTTTGTTTTATCTTTCTTCACTTTCTTTAAAATGGAGATATGTATTTTTTTTTTTTTTAGCAATATCATGTTGATATATAATAATACTCAGGCCAGAATGGACCATTACATATCCTCCCTCTACTGTCTATAGGTAGATAAAAAGTTTGTGGTAACCACAGCAATACATAGATTAGATCTGATCATTTAACGGTACTCATGCTCACTTATTCAAGAAAGCCTATAAACTATGTTACAAAGACAAGTAAATAGGCTAAGTTTTTTTTTTTTTTTTTTTTTTAAAGAGGATCAAAGGGTTTCACTCCTGCCCCCATGATGACTCGAACCTATGACTTCGTACATAGGTAGTGGGTGCTCAGTAAATAGGCTAAGTTCAAAAGCAAATAAACTAAATTTTCTCCTTGCCCTTAACACTAGGGCTTGGAGGTTTGCTAGGACATATTACACTTAGCACTTCTTCAGCAGATACCTTCTTAGTCTTGGAAGGATTTTTGTTCTTCGACCCCAAAGGCCTACCCTTCTTCTTCTTGATTTGCAGCGTTTGCTCTTTTGGGATTGTACCCTCTTTGGGAACCAGAACTCCTCCTGGAGTTTCAACCAAACCAAGAGATTTAGCAGAGAATTTGGTGTGGAACTCCAGGACTTTCAGCTTCTTTGGTATCATAGCTATACCCTATGATGTTTCACCTAGTAGAAACTTGAGTTTCTCTGGGGAAGAGAAAGGGGAAGCTGGCCTGCTACGCTTCAAATTTGCCGGTACCTCCTCAAAATGTACCAGAGCTAGGGCATCCTTACTAGTACCCTCAGTTCGATCAGCTCGAGTCTCCAAACCTGTGTTTCGAATAACAATTGGCTTTTGAGGCTTGTTGCCATCATATGAGCCAAACAGATTACGTGCTACAAGAGATAGTAAAGGTGTTTGCACACCCTGAAATTAGAATGCTCCATTGACAAACCTGTTTTCAGCAAATCCCATGAATGATTTTGGCAATGGTAGGCGCACCTGCTCTGTCTCCTCAGAAGGCTTACACGGTGAGACCGCCTGACAATTAAACACCTTAGGCATGGTATATTAGATTACACTTCCTGCATTTACCAATCAAGTTTTCGAAAAAGAAATCTATCTCAGCCACGACTTCCGAAGCAAGCTTGAGGGTCATTTTCTAGAAGAAAGGTTTGGAGATTTCATGTGCTACCAAAACCCTAATCTTACTAGAGTTGTCAAATAGCTTTTGATCTAACTCCTGGTACGTCCCAGCCATGGAAGCCACATTCATGATCGTCTATTTCTCTTCCAGAGCCGGTGGGATGTTATTAATTCTCACCCAAAAGTACAGGGTTTCCAGCGGTACCGATTAAGGCACAACAAAGCCATCATAGTCTTGCATGATCACAGGAGCTTTGTTGAAGTACCACGCCCCCCCCCCCCCCCATGAGTACCTTATTTCGATCATTTCGATGATCGAAAGAGAAGACATA
Source organism: Rosa rugosa (assembly GCF_958449725.1). Lineage (NCBI taxonomy): Eukaryota > Viridiplantae > Streptophyta > Magnoliopsida > Rosales > Rosaceae > Rosa > Rosa rugosa. Next base: position 39,372,025 of record NC_084822.1, read on the forward strand.
CCGGTTTGGAGACCGATATTGGACCTTGAACGAGCCATCTAGCACCCAAATACGTCGAAAATGACGTTGCAGATCCACAGTATTGCATGCTTTCCTCGTCAAAAGACGTGCCAGCAAGAAAGCTTGGGATCCCTGCTTGGTGGAACCGTCAGCCATGTGGGAGATATCAATGATATCGCCTCAGGCAGAGCTAGGGAGGCAGCAAAAGTGGCTGTGACATCCTCGATGGAGGCCATCTGGCTGTAAGAGGAGGCATCGTAAGTAGATCAGCGCTAGGGTTTCATTGTTTTTGGAGCGCGGCAGAGAGGCAGCGCTAGGGTTTTCTTTGAAAGAAATAGATAGTGATAAAAGAACATGGGCTATAAGATAGTAATATTACTATGTGAAACTGATCTACAAAAATGTATTAATATCGATGCATCAAAATTAATAGTCGGTACAATTTTTCTATCTTAGAAAGCAAACCGAAAGTCTTACGAAAGGTCGAGATCATCTCAAGTCTAAAATAAGCACAAATGGAGATATGTATAGGGACGCTATTGAAGTAAAAAAAAAAAAAAAAAAAAAAAAAAAAAAAAAACTTATTTTTTCCTAAATTAGAGAAAAAAACAAGATATTTTTCTTAAAGGAAAGACGACAAGCTATATTAAGTGAAATTGAAGAGTGTATGGAGCGATGCAAACGCATCGAAAGAAAACAATGAATTACAAGATGCGCAAACACATCTAATTTTAAAGAGTAACCAGAATATGACTAAATGTCTTATGAACATAACTAGAAGCCGAAAGACCAAGAACTGCACCGCATATATCAATTCAGTAGTGAAACTGTAGTAGTAACCATAACCAGAACCATAATCGTAACCAGAGAGATATACCCAGGCCACCTAGACAAGCTTTCCCTATACTCCACCGGTGCCTCACGACCCTCCAATGTACTGAATCGAGTATAAGGATCAATCGTTCCTTTAGCACCCCAAACAAGCTGCTACACTGGAGAACAAGCATACGCTGCCACTCACAGTCGCTGCACTCCAATCCTGACAAAATAACTACATAAACGATTTAAATGCATTTAAGCCTTTATGGTTTTAAGAAAAAACATGGTTTGAATGCATCATGATGTTGTCATTGACTATATATCTTTTTCTCTTTCTTTTATTTGAATAAAAGAAGAGATTTTATTCGTCACATATGATTAATATCATATAAAAGAACATCCAAAATGAATTATGGAGCATGAGTAAGCCAATTACATTCTACATTGTTCTCAAAACTATGATTAGCCAACCGATATGCATCTCTGTTTGTTGCTTGATGAGCAAATTGAACAACTTATATAGTTAGGAGTAGCTTGAAGTAGGAACTTGATATATTATTTGTTGTACATATGTCAAAGGATTGACAGTATACTAGTATAGTATTGTTAGACAATGATAAAAAATATTTTGTACTGTATGAGAGCGAGAGAAAGAGTGTGTGAGAATGCATGATGTGGTGAGTGATATTGTCGTACATGTAGCTTCTGAAAAGTTTGCAGGAAAAAAAAATGGTCGTGTTGAAAAGAGAATTGTGGTGAGAGACAAAACAGAAACTATGAAGTTGATGGATTAGCCTAAGTATAGCGTTTATGAGCAATCTATTTATTGCAGTTCACTGAGTATCAATGGGCTTTGTCAGCTTTTACTGTTGAGATCTGCTTTAAGCCTTTAAGTATTTGGATTCTATTGGAGCCTCCACCCATAATTTTCAACCAAATGGAAGATCTCAAAGTTATAGAAATTGAGTATATGTCTCTGTTGTCACTAGTGCCATCACTTGCAGTTTAAAAAAACCTTCAAACAGTGCGTTTGGAATGGTGGAATCACTTGGGTGATGTATTTGTCATTAGGGAGCTAAAGACACTCATGATGCTCAGTTTGAGTAGCTCCAACATCAAGCAATTGCCTAATACATTTAAAAATTTGTCTAATCTGAGATTGCTTGATTTGTCCCATTGTTGGAAGTTTGAAATAATTTCACTAGGTGTGATATCAAGTTTATCCTGACTAGAAAAATTGTACATGTGGGAAAGCTTTGGCAATTGGGTGGTTGATAAACTAGCCCAGACCGAAACAACCAATTGGATCTCTCAATTGGAGGCTGAGGAAAGAGCTGGACCCGAACAAGTGGATAAGTGGAAGAGAATCAACAAATTGGCGGTTGAACAACCTACAGTCAATGACGGACTAATTAAATTCGTAGTATAACTTGTTTATTAGTTCTTGATCAAGTTTTTCCTCCTCTATATATATATATATATGGATTAAATATTTGTTACTCCTCAAACTTTTGCCTGAAAAACAGTTTAGTCCCTCCCCTTTCAAATTAAACTAGATAGTACTTATTCTCTCTAATTCTCACACAACATGTCCAAAATGATCCGAAATGACTATTATGCCCCTCATTTTCTATTTTTATTATTATTTTTATTTTTTTCTCTATTTTTTTTATTTTTCTCCCCTTTTTTTATACTCTCTCTCTCTCCCTCCCTCTCTCCCTCTCTCCTGGCCGCACGGTCTCTCTCTCTCCCTCGACCTCTCTTCTTCTTCTCTTCCACTGCCATCACCGGAGACCACCACTTCTGGCCACCATCTCACCAAAAACCTAAACTCTCCTTTTCTCTCTTCTCAGCCGCGCGTCCTTCTCTCTCTCCGCTGACCTCTCGCTCCCTCTCTCTTCTTCTTCCCTCTGCAACCACCGGAGAACACCATCTCCGGCCACCATTTCATCACCCTCTCACATTTTGCTCGATCGTAACTCAAAATGAGCCATTTGTCGCTGAAAAGCCTAGGTCCAATTCGGACTCTTCTTTTTTTCTGCGGACAATGGAGACAACCATTCTAGAGTATCTTTAAGACCTTAAAGAAATTCCGAATTAAACCACAAAAACAAACAATCTAAAACTTTAATCTATTAGAACAAATTGGACTTGAAAATCGATTACCCAGTTCCATCTTCGTCCTCCTCGATCTTCTCGTCCCTCTGTTCTTCCTCCGTCTCAACCAAGCTTCTTATGAATATGTTTGTTTTTCAAGTTTCTAATCAAGCAGATAGGCGAGGAAACTTTAAGATCGGGATTACCTCTTAAAACCCAGAAGCCAAAAACTTAAAAAGATGAAAACTTTTAACATCGGGATTACCTTTTAAATGGTATAGTACGGATCGTCAGATTAGAGACCTTCATCGTCAAATCAAGCGAACAAATCGACTGCAGGCGAGTTTCACTTGAGCTATTGGAGTGTTGTGGTTAAAGAAAAAGAGCCTCTTCGCTCTCAGAGTCTCTTTCGACAGTCCATTTCCTTCTTATCCGCATCACACTCTCTCTTCTCACCACTTTTACGGAAGTCAATCTTGGTTATACGGCCGTAGAAGAAAGAAGAAACCGATGGCGTCGTCAGGCGTCGGCGGGCAGAGGGGTTTCTGGGATTTGGGTGCTGGATCGATTGGAGGTGGCGGCGTGATGAAATGATGGCCGGAGATGGTGTTCTCCGGTGGTTGCAGAGGGAAGAAGAAGAGAGAGGGAGCGAGAGGTCAGGGGGGAGAGAGAAGGGCGCGCGGCTGAGAAGAGAGAAAGGGAGAGTTTAGGTTTTTGGTGAGATGGTGGCCGGAAGTGGTGGTCTCCGGTGATGGCAGAGGAAGAGAAGAAGAAGAGAGGTCGAGGGAGAGAGAGAGACCGTGCGGCCAGGAGAGAGGGAGAGAGGGAGGGAGAGAGAGAGAGTACAAAAAAAGGGGAGAAAAATAAAAAAAATAGAGAAAAAAAAAATAGAAAATGAGGGGCATAATAGTCATTTCGGATCATTTTGTACCTGTTGTGTGAGAATTAGAAAGAATAAGGACTATCCAGTTTAATTTGAAAGGGGAGGGACTAAACTGTTTTTCAGGCAAAAGTTTGAGGAGTAACAAGTATTTAATCCTATATATATATATATATATATATATATATATGTTAGTGTCATATTTGTGTAATTGGCATTTCCTAGCTAAACAATCAAGAGTCATATGTATTGTAATAGTCCTTAATTGTGGAACTCAGAAGCTCAGATCACATACAAGACTCGCTACTCAACTCATCTCAGCATCTTCAAATGGTAAGTCTGCATTCATGTGTGTTATGTTACTTTTAGGAGTGAACAAGTTCTTCTATCCTAGATTAGGATAGCATAGTATTCTATTTATTGAGTTGCTGAGTTAGATGTGTTTTTAGTATAGTAAACGGGCTTGCTATGAGATAGTGTTTATTATCCATGCTCATTAAAAATCGTTTTAAAAAAAAAAACCCATGCACAATAGGAACCCTAGCGTAGCTCCAGTGTCTTATTAGTATAAATACATGTTTGTTTAGCATGCTAGGGTTACGACTTCTTTTCAGAGAACTTTGAGCCTAAAAAGTTTTGCGATAATTCTTCATGAGTTGTTCCATGTTTAACTCTTGAAGGATTATTAACATCTCAAATATCTTCTTTTCAAAGCCTTGGTTTTATGCTTCCGTGTGTGCTGCATTCATGCATGGTTCATGGCTTGACGTGATTGACAACCGAGTCTCGTGTTATGCCATTTCAAGATTGACGAAGGTAATCAAATCCACTTTCCAGATTCAGTAGCAAAGACAAGATCAAGCTGCCTTTCTAGTAGGGTTCTAGTAAGTAGAGTTTGTGTACGTGAGTTCTTTATGTACTAATCTTTTACTAGTGGATTTTTTTACCGGCATAGTGCCCGCAATTGTTTACCTCTTAGGAGGGTTTTACTGCTTCAACATATCGTGTGTTGTTGATCTAATCTTATACTTGCTTTGTGTTAACTGTTGGCCTACTGACAACATCCCATTAGGCTGGGTAATTCTGTTTTTGCAATTTCAATATATATATAGATATATATATTTCTAAATTTAGTTTTAATCCAAAAACATAATTATAATTATATATAGTGATTGATCAAGAAGCTAGTGGGGCCGAAATGTGTTATTGACGTCATTTTTGTGTCGTGCGACAGTGTTATTAGGATATAGTGACATTGAACTTGTAATGAAGGGAATCTCCCATGGTGCTTGTAATTATTTGTTGAAACTTGTTAGAATTGAACAACTCAAGAATATCTAGCAACATGTTGTTGATCCGGAAAAAGAAGTTCGACTGCAAGGACCAAAAGAAGTCTTCCAATCGAGACAAGGCTTGCAATGGAACTAGAAAAGGTGTACAAAAAGCTTCACCAACCAGTAGTTCATATCATAATGGAAAACTAAACAAGAAAAGAAAGTGAAGATGATGAACATGAGATTTGCACTTACTATATCATAGTCTATTCGTTAGATGTATTGCTAGACATTGCCAAGTAATTAAACTTATACATATAGTAAGTGTTTTGGAAAATAAGTCTGAAATAGTACATATTCAAAATAAGTTTTGGAATATTCTTGATCCACATATCACTAATATATAGTAGCCGTGTTTTGCAAAATATCCACATAAACGATTTAAATGCATTTAAGCCTTGAAGGTTTTAAGCAAAAACATGCTTTGAATGCGTCATGATGTTGTCATTGACTATATATCATTTTCCCTTTTTTCTTTTTTTTTGAAGAAAAGAAGAGATTTTATTCATCATATATGATTAATATCGTATAAATATATGGGCATCTAAAATGAATTATGAAATACAAGTAAACCAATTACATTGTACATTGTTCTCAAAACTATGATTAGCTAATCGATGTCCAACTCTTTTTGTTAGTCAATGTGCAAATTGAACAACATATATAGTTAGGAGTAGCTTGAAGTAGGAACTTGATATGTCCTTTTCTGTAAGGGATTAACAGTATATATCTCTTAGTTTGTAGGCACGAGATCTTTAATAGGAATGAGTTAATGAAAATAGTACTGCGGCTTAATTCGTGCACTGTTGCTAAGTTGGTAAATAAATCTATATCTTATAATGGCGGAGGTAAAGCAAGTTATAAATGCAACACATTTTATTTATTTATTTTGTTTTTCCAACGGAGAGCATGATTAGTAAAGTCTCATTCACATTTTCACATTAGGCCTCCAAAATCTGAGGATCAGCTCTTGTGAGATCCATCATTGTACAATAAACCAAAGCAAGCTTTGACGCTAAGTTCTTTTTCATAGTTGATCTTCTCCAAATAAGATGAAAGCTCAGTGGTTAGAGCACCCACTACCTATGTACGAAGTCATAAGTTCGAGTCACCATGGGGGCAGGAGTGAAACCTTTTGATCCTCTTTTTTTAAAAATGAAAGAAAAAAAAAAACTAGAAAACGTAAGCCTACGTTTTTCCCATTGATTAAGAAACCCTATATCTCTATCTCTAATCGAGACCCAAAAGACTCAAATATCCATTATCCATAATCAAAGGAGAAAAAAATATGATTGTTGTTGATAATTCCCAGGGGATATCACATCTGAATTAGATCAAAGATTCGCCATCATATTCTTGAATGGAATATGTTATTTGATCAGTTCCTCATCATTCTGAGGGCCAGTGCTTGAAGCTCACCCAAGTCAGTACTGGTGTATGCTCTCTTCTTAGAACAATCTTGGAATGAAAACTTCTCTGATCTGTTGCTGCATTGTGTCTCCTGCATATAATTCATAGCATCATTGCTGATGTGGTCAAATGAATCTAGTGTGCTCTGAGGAGAAATAGGGTTCATGTAACTTGGATAACTCGGCAAGTTTATGACTCCTTTCATATTCCCCTGCCATTGACTATCCAAGGTCATTAAATACATAAGGTTTTGATGAGCCACGTATGCCTTCACTTGCATTAATTGTGCTTGTAAGCATGCCACCGATATCTATGAAACAAAAAACACTAAAAATTAGTATGAGACACCACAGATTTGTAATCATTTTTGACATGTTATGTACTTGGATATTACTATTAATGCTATTGAGTATTGATAGTCTTAATTTGTTCATAAGTTTCCCCCAATATAAGGGCACGTTTACTTACTTGGAAGGAAAGGGAATGATTACGGGGTAAAAACATTCATGCGTTTACTAACACATAAAGGAATCAGAATGATTCCGGGTAAAAGAATTCATGCATTTACTAACACATGAAGGAATCGGAATGGATGTAGGTCCCACCTCCTTATCATGAATCGATTCCTGAATACTCAGGAATTCGATTACGAAGGGGGGAGATGGGTTTAGGAATCATTCCTCCGGAATCAATACCGATTCCTTTCTTCTCCCATTCCAGTTGTCTCCGATTCATGATTATTTTCCATTCCAAGTAAGTAAACATGCCATAAACTAAAAATGTTGTTTAGCATGAAGAGAAATAATGGATGGATAAGCTTGTCCAGTTTAGTTTGTGGACAAAGGGCACCACCAAGATCACTAAAGTCTATGCAGAACTACAAAAGGTCGCATAAACACAAGACACCAAAAGTAGTGAAACGATTTGTGACTTCCTTCCAACCATTACCACATGCATCACGTCTTCTGTAATTTTTTTGTGTTCAAACCAAAAGAAAAAGGAAAAAGGAAAAACAAATCATGCTATCTATAAATTTTGAATTTTCAATACTTGTGAAATGGTACACACCCTACTTTTTCATTCCACAGTAAATCATTGGTGTACAAAACTGTGAAATGTACTTTCTAAATTTTGAATTTCCAATACTTGTGAAATGTACTTTCAATGTTGCTGTGTTTCTTGATTCTGCAAAAACCTTGGATGTTGCTATGATTCTTGATTCTGCAAAGCTTTGAATGTTGTTCTGATTCTTGATTATGGAAAATCTTTTGCAAAGGATGAACTATGAAGGTTTGTAAATTGGGAAATGAAAAGACTACACGTGGGGTTTTAAAGAAGCGAGAGTTTAATTAACCAACTAACCGATTAGAACTTGGCGGCAAAGTTTGTTAGGAAACCAGCAATAATTTCGGGAAGCGGCACGTGCGATATATAATTCTGTGAAGCTTTGGATGTTGCTCTGATTCTTGATTCTGCAAAGCTTTGAATGTTGTTCTGATTCTTGATTATATATGGAAAACGTTTTGCAAAGGATGAACTATGAAGGTTTGTAAATTGTGAAATGAAAAGCCTACACGTGGGGTTTTAAAGAAGCAAGAGTTCAATTAACCAACCAACCGATTGGAACTTGGCGGCAAAGTTTGTTAGGAAACCAGCAATAATTTCGGGAAGCGGCACGTGCGATATATAATTCTATGAAATTACTTTTTTTTTCTTCGGTGAATAAAACTAAACACAAACAATGAACACATGACATTCCAATTTTTCAAATAATTACACGTTTTTTTTTTGTTGGAGCTGGTTAATAATAACAATTGACATAAATTTTGAAAAATATTTATGTATTATATATTTTTTAAAAGAACATGTTAAATTTTTTGTGCTTTTGAATCTTACTTATTACACCTGATTTTTCACATTTTTCCATATTTTACACATTATGTAAGAAAAAATGAATAAATATTAATATTTCAAAATTTAAAATTTAATTAATTAAATAAAAATGCTTAGCCGAACTTTTCAACAAATTATTGGATGAAATCTGAATAATACACATCCCCTATTTATGGTGGAATAATTAATACATGAAGTGATGAAACTTCATTGTTATTTCAAATATCGAAGTTAAAAAGAAAAGAAAAAAAAGAAGAAGATTTTTTGATCGAAAGAGGTCAGCCCATTCATTAAGTTCAACAAGCAGTACAAAAACGAAACACCCCTATGGGGTCGACAGAAAGAATCGTTCCTCAGAGCATCCTAACATCCTATCCTAAAAAAAAGAATAAGAACCTAGCATACCCCTAGTACACCCACCTTTTAGAAAGTCCACGCACCATTATTCTAACAAAAACCTAGAAGCCTCGAAGCGAACATTATATGATTTCAACTAAGGTTCTGATTTTTGCGACCTAAACAAAATTTAAATAGTACTATGGGTCATATAGACCCATTCCATTCTACCCCATAACAAAGGGGGATTCCAACTCCCTAGTCCAAAGAGCCCAAGGAAAAAGGCCACAAAGTAGACCAAGGCCTAGGTGGCCCAGTCCATCCACAGTTTGGGTACGTGGAGGAGAGGACGCAACGACGCTGTCGCCGGACTAACCACCACCTCCACATGCATCTTTACCGTCAATGCTGCCATTTCCGACTCCGTCATCAGTAGCCACATCGTTGTCGTCATCACCACCAGACGTCGCATCAAACCCAAGGCTACATGCCTGCAGTCTTAAGCCAAAGGAATTAAAGCCATGCTCACTGCCACCATCACCTGCAGGAAGAAGACCTAGACGCACACCAACCATAGCAACGCCGACAACATGAGTCGCGCCACCAATCCTCCACAAACCATTGCTGGCCTTGGATCCATGCTCCCCATCATTGTCACGAGGCCACCACTCCAATCGGGAAACCTGAATACCACAATCGCCAGTGCAGCCAACCTCGCTGTCGCTCAACATGGTCACCATTCCAGGATCCCGATCCGGCAAAATCCGGAACTGATCCAGAAACCATCCCAAATCAATAACCTCACACATAGCCACCAGATCGGCTGTGCTTCCTTTCGAAACCGAACAGACCACAACGCCTCCAACACTGATCGCTCCACACATACACATTACACAGTATAAGCAAGTCGAAGCCTGCCATGGACACATTGACAAATTAACGGAGAAGGTTCAAGAGAAAGCAACACCCAAAAGAGAGACTCTCTCAAAACCCTAGCAGAGCGCTGGGTCACTGTTTTTTACTCTTTAGTATAAAAGATGGCAAAAGGCCTGTGAAGAAACAACTTCGAACTTAGAAATCGTCTATTTGAACCATCATCACTAGCGATTCATTGATAAAAAAAGAAGAAGATAAATACATAAGTAATAGAAAATGATATTTGGATATGGTCTCACTTTACCACGCATCTGAAATAGGCGAAACTTCAATCGGTGAAAGTCAGTCTATGAAGATTTTCTCTCTTTTCAAGTTCCCTTTTCTAGTAAGGGGAGCCGTCATCAGGGCATATGATCCAATCGGTGCAGATTCAAGATTGAGGTGGGCTAGATTTATTAATTTTTTTTGTTTTTAATGAAGTGATAGGAAAATTTAGCGCAACGTCTATATTTAATTAAGATGAAAAAAAATAAAAGGGTCATTGCCCAAAAGCACCAAAATAAGGAAAAATTATCCCACTTACCCCAACAACAGATTTTTGTTCCCACATACACAATTTAACGTCAAATAACCATTTTGCCCTCAACTCAATTAAAAAATTACAATAACTGCCACTCAACATGCTCTCTCATCCTGCACAGACTCAGAGCTCGTCGCCAGTCGAAAAATCTCTGGTAAGTTTATCCTCTCTCTCTCTCTCTCTCTACCTTTAGTGTAATACAAAAATTTGCTCACTAAACTTCCTTTTGAAATCCCCAAATAACCTTAGTTATATTATTCACATACAAAAAAATAAAATACTCATTATACCTCTAATTCACTAACTACACCTCCATAAGCGAGGACCTCTGCATTTTCCGGAGCAATCTCGAGCGGCGAAACCCAGCTAGGGTTTCGTGTAGTGGCGGCGGCGACCTAGCAGTCCCCAAACCAGGCAGCAAAGACGGTAACGGCGAGGGGACCGAGTGCAGACTTTGTTCAGCAGCGTCGCTGTTCCGGTGGAGTGCTCGACGAAAATCTAGTTGAGGTAGTAAGGCTTCAATCACAGCGGCTCTCGGCTACGGCGGTTGAGTGTGTGTGATGCGGATCGTGCTTGTTGGGGGTGGTGATCTGATCGTGTTTGGTTGAGAAGTCGAGGTCTCATAGTTGTTGTGGGTAGATTTCTGAGCGCGGGGATCTGCTGTAGGGTAGTAAACAGAGGCTTCGGCGGTCTTTGCTCGAGATGGTGATGCACGGTTGGAGAAGCTGGCTCTAGAGATCTTAGAATGGTGCGTCGTCAGAGAACAGAACGGCGGTGGCGACAAAGGAGCAGGGAGTAGTGATGCTCCTCCCTTGTTGGTTTGGGTTTGGGCCTGGGCTCAACCTTGGGCTGATGGGGCAGGGGATTATTCCTGCTAGGCAAGATTTGACTTGGGCTTCGGCTCAAGCCAAGGCAATCTGGGCCTTAATGTATTAGGGTATGAGCCTGTGTGAGGCTGGATTAACTTCTATGAGTCTTCTATGACGTTTTTAGTTTCTTGTTTGTACCACAATTGCGTGATTGGCAAGTGAGGGCTAGTTGAATGATTTCTTTTCCGTAGAAGGCGAAGTTTTCCTCATTCTTGTATAGGCTCACTTAAATGTGAGTGTCCCAGTGATCTTTAAAGGTTTGCTTTAGCTTAGGTAGGTTACTCCGGATTTTCTTGTCAGATTGCTTATGTAAGTTTTGGTAGATTTCAGCCATTTTGCTGTTGATCTAATGAATTCAACTTCTATTTCAACAAAAAAACTAACTACACCTCCATTCCTTTTTTTTTTTTGTTTTGTTCATTTTTGTATGCAAACCTAAAAATGCTCAAAATAAATTTTTAGAACTTTAAATCATGAATCAAACGGTCATAACACATAAATTGATCAAGCAGTCATAAATCAAACGGTTAGACAATGATTCCTATGTTTCTGTCCCTTATAAAAAATGAAAGGTTCTTCAACAAAAAAATGAAAGGTTACAGAAATTGATATAAATAAAAAAAAATCCGGAACAAAAAAAAAAAAAACAAAGAAAGAAAGAAACAAGCAATTCATGAAGGCAAGGAAAAAAAAAAACACCAAAAACCACCGTCTCCCACCCAAAACTCATCATCCAACCAAACCTTGAATGAAGTTTAGACTAGGGACTCAATAAAAGTTTGGAACAATTTCTTAGTCTTTAATTTGTGTTAAAACTAGGCGGAGAGGTTTGTAAAGAAAATATATATTAGTTGATTATAATTCATTGTCTATAATTGTTATTTTACAAGGGGATATATATGTAATTCAATAATTCAAAAGAGTCAAATGAGTAAATTTGGAGGTCTCAATAGAAATCCTCAAGAAAACCTTTTTTGTGTTAGGAAAGGGTTTATGACTTTTCGGAGAAGTCTGGTTGTGTACTAGTAAGCATTCTAAGCATTATTTCTCTTATTGTTAAGACTTAAGAGGAAAGTTAACAATGTTTAAGTAAATAAGTCACCTTAAAGTTGGTTTAAACTAGTAAGCATTCTAAGCATTATTTGCTCGCACATTCCATTGCACCACTCATAAAAGGATAAGACTTTCAGGCAAAGATTTGTGCCTTAGAAATGCAAATTATGTATCTTTATTTGTGCTTTTGGCAGTTCATGTCTTCTTTTCTAATAAAATTTAACCTTTTTTTTTTCTTTTGTGTGCTAAGAACAATTGACATCCTTGTAAAAAAAATGCTTTTTCAAATTTTTGACAAGTGCTTTTAGGAATCTCAAAAGCAATTTCAAAGAGACCCCAAAATTCCTTCTAAAGAATAAATAAAAATGTAAAAGATATTTTAGTAGAAGTGACAATTTTCCCCCACCCACTCTTCCATGATTTTTCAGTGAGATTTGAACATTTGACCTCCAAGACATATAATAGCTCACGTGGTGAAATGCAAAAGATATTACGAAACCAATGAGTATGATTTGAGGTTAATCTAAGTCAATCACCATATGTAGTCGAGTTGGTATGAGCCTCCAGGTGTGGAACCCTCACACTCGGGTTCGAATATTGCTGACGTTGATTAGAGTTTAAACTCCAATCTATTCTTGGTGGCCAAGAGAGTGGAAACGTTTTGACATGAACCCTTGGCACGAATTAGTCTCTGTGTAAAGAAAACTTTTGAGGATACCGTGTGATCTCGATAAAAAAAGAAAAGAAAAAAGATTAACCTAAATTAAAACAACTATCAACCTCAAATATGTTTATAAATAGAATGTCAAGATATGATCATATTTGAATCATTAAAAACCGAAATCGGATCAAACTAGATTTTAACAATAATTACTTGAGTCAAATTTTGAATAAAATCTCCAATAATTACTTGAGTCAAATTTTGATTAAAATCTATTCAAACTGTACTAAGATATCTTGACTTGGCTTGTGATGAATGATATTATTGCCCCTCGGGCCGATTCAAAAAAGAAAAGAAAAAGATATCTTGACTTGGCATCAAAGCTTGCCTAATGGGGCTTCTAGTTTGGTTTTCAATTTGATTGGACATTTGACCCATTTCGGTTCTTTTGTCGATTTAGGGAGATGCTGCAGTGCTTGGGCTGCTGGGATTGGTTTTAAAGGGTGGTGGTGCGACTGTGTGTCTACTCTTGGCGGAGGTCCTTGGGGAGTGCTCGGGTTTTGTAAGTTGTTGGCGACGTGGGTGTTCTAATCCGAGCTTTTGGCAAAGTGATATGGAGTGCGGCATGGCGATGCCGGCGTTATGATGGCGGGATAAGCTTCAATCTGGATTGACGACGACATTGCTTGCAAAGTTCTGGAGACTTTTCACCACCGGCGATAGCGGTACTTCAGCTTGGAACCTACCTTTGGGCTCTGGGTGCTGGGCATCTGATGTTTGGGCTTAGCTGTGGGCCATGGGCCACCAATTTAGTTTAGTTGTTGTTTTTTTTTTTTCTAATAATTCTCTACTTGTGTAGGGACGTATGCTTGCTATTTCTAATAAATACAATTTAAATCGTATATTTTTCAATATTGTTCAGTATTCTTTTAAATCATGTCTCCTAACATATAACTAAAATTTTCGAACACATCGGTGCATATCATCTAACACTTGACCAATTTCTTCACATGTTAATTTATTTTGATTTTTGATTTTTGATTTAATGAACTACTATATGGTAAGGAGGATTTAGGAAGATGTGTCCTTCTCGGCCTGTTTCTTCTTCCTCATCGAACCCCAATACGGGGCCAATAGGTTTTGCTTGAAAAAAAAAAAAAAAAAAATTGAAAAAAAACACGTAAAATAATAAAAAGGCCCAAAATGGACGTCCAATTTTGTGTAAGCAAAGCCTAAAGCCCTCTTCTTGTTCTTGTTCGTGTTCGTCTTCTTCCCCATGCGTAGCCCACTATTGTTCTCAGAGGTCGCATAGTCCCAACACACACACACAACCAAACCAAACCAAACCATTCCCTCATATTTTCACAAACCCCAATTTCCAGGGAGGGACCAAAATTATACGCTCACAGTTTCGAGATTCAGACTCTCTCTCTCTCCGCAACCCTTCCATGTCTGACATTTGCACCCAGGTATTGCGTTCTAGGGCAAATTCGTCCCCTTTTCATTTCTGACCCGCTGCGCCCAAAAAAACCCTAGGAGAGAGAAATTTACGCGCAATTCAACTCCCCCACTGCTGCCCCTGCTCTGCCCTAGCTCCCAATTTCGCTACCCTATTCCCAATTTCAGGTATTTCCGTTGCTCCTTTTCCTTGTCCTGCAAACCCTAGAATTTGAAATTGGGCGTTTTCAAGGGGATTGATGGAATTAGGGTTTCGTTGGTTGGGGAATTTGTGGGGAGGTGTTGTTCGTTCGTGATTGTGCAATGCATTGTGATTGAATGGTTCTGGTTTATGTGGCAAGTCATGGTTTTTGTGCGTTTATTGGAATTAGGTGCTGGAATTTGACGTGAGCATTTGTAGGTTGTGTTGAGTTGTGTGTGTGAGTTGCATGCTGGTGGTTTTGAAGCTGTAGTGGATAAATGTGAGGGTGCACATGTGAGAGTTCAGAGAAAACTATTTGGCTGCAAGCCTCTTGTGAGTGAAATTGTTACTCATTCATAATCATAGCAGTACCAGATCACCTGGTCACCAGTGTCTTTGATGCAAATTCTGGCAGTTGCTTTTCGTGTTCCTAAATTTGACAGAACGCATATTTCCTTTTTCGTACTTAGCTGTTCGAACTAGGTAGCACTCTTCAGTCTTGAACCTGAAAAACACTGTGCCATGCAGTATCTTGCTATATTCTGAGGGGCTTGATGGATCAGTAATGTGGCTGTTTTTGTTAACCTTGTATTGTTGTTCGAACTTTTTAGGGTCTTGTATACTGATGCAAATTTTGATATACCTTTGTACCCTGAAACTGTTGTTGTCTATATTGTTATTCTAACTAGTGTATGAATAATTTTATTCTGGATTTAGTTAATAGTTATTATTTGTGTATCGGTTTAAAGCATCCTTATTATGATGTATGTAGTCAATTCTTTAGTCTAATATGATACTTTTACTTCTATTTTAGAGATTTTATAGAATTTGGATTAGATGGGAGATTAAAGGTTGTGGGCATTAAAGTCGGAATGCATGGATGTGGCTCAGGATCTGCTCTCCTAGTAAATGCAGAGGTGGATTCCATGGGTGGAGTGGTTGACGGCGGAGTTGGTGTTGGTTTGAAAACATCTCCGCGCCGAGCAGCAATTGAGAAGGCTCAAGCAGAGCTTAGGTATTGTTTTCTTATTATTTCTTTCAATTCTCACGCCTTGTAACTTCTGCCTTTGATACTTTTCCTACGTGCATGATGTATATAATGACCTGTCATTTGCTGCTTACAGACAGGAATATGATGTGCGGGAGGAAAGGAGAAGGGAGCTAGAATTTCTTGAGAAAGTATGCAAATTTGATCTCTCAGTGGTTATTTTTCCTTCACTTCTATCTGTAGTGATCATCATCATGTGATTCATCTCCTGAATTTCAGGGTGGCAATCCTTTGGACTTCAAATTTGGGAATGCAGCTTCTGTTAGTGTCCAGTCTACTTCCCTCACTGATCAGCATCCAGAACAGTTTGTGACCAGGTAGATTCAATGGTACATAATTGGATCATGTTATTGCATGATTTTTCGTTGATTGGCTAAATTGTATTCACCTTTTCTTTTTTCAAATTTTGGTTGCTATTTCAGTGAAGCAAAAGGTAGTTTTGCATTGACTGCATCACCTCGTGGGGACTCTGTCGAAAGTAGTGGTCGACCAGAGGTTCCTACACTTTGTGAACCCAACAGTGCTGATAATCTCTTACTTTTTGATGGGGACAATGATACACCGGAAGGGGAAAGGAAATCTATGCATATTAGTAGAAGAAATAAAATTGCTCCATCAGAACAGTCTTCCCAGATGGATGGGACTCAAAATGCCAAGGAATCAGAAGACTCAGCGATTTTCCGTCCTTATGCTCGAAGGAACAGGTCCAGACCAAATCGTGATGGTACTCGTTCAAGTTCAACTGATGTACAGGGTCGTGGTGGTCAAGGGTCTTCATTACCTTCTCGCGGGACATTAAAGAATCCCAAGGGACCGGTATCTGAAACAAACAACCAAAAGGACCAGAATATACCTCCGGTCACTAATCTAAAGTCTGTGAAGTCTAATGGTGATTTTGCTCCTAGGGTTGCAACTTCTGATAATCAGTTGGATATGGACTTTGATGGGGTGCAGGCTCCTGAAATATTTACTGGTCCAGCAAAAGATAGTCCTGAAAGAAAATTGGATGTTACAGCTACTGAAAGTTTGAAAGAGAGCCAACATAGTCAACCATCTCAGACTGATACTCAGGAAATTCCAATTGCTGCGGTTTCGGGGAGATCTGATGAGAGGGAGCCGTTAGCTTCGTCTGTTCTTGAATGTCTTCGTTGTGAAGCTACTACAAAGACCGAAATTGATATTAGTTCTGTCCAGGTGAATGGATTTAGTAATTTAAATAGAGAGAGTAAAAGTGTACCAAATGAAGGTCAAATTAGCAGTGCAGCGGGCACAAAGGGGTTAGATTCAGAATCTTCTTGTACCCAAACTAGTGTAGGATTAGATGTAAATAATGATACTGACGTATGTACCACAAGGAATGCTGATAATGCAAATATCATGGAAACATCAGATGTTGATGGGGCACAAAATCCAGCTGGTGATGAAATGTTACTAGAAAAGAATGAAAGCAGAGCTGTTGACAGTAGTCCCATGATTAATGATCCTCATGCTTCTG
Organism: Rosa rugosa; assembly: GCF_958449725.1. Taxonomy (NCBI): domain Eukaryota; kingdom Viridiplantae; phylum Streptophyta; class Magnoliopsida; order Rosales; family Rosaceae; genus Rosa; species Rosa rugosa. The sequence continues at coordinate 39,389,015 of NC_084822.1, forward strand.
ATTTTCAGAACAATCGCTCAGGCAATACTGAAGTGAAAGTTGAGGAAGATATGAACGAAAGTAGATCTGAAGTGCGTAATGAAGTAAAGCTTCATCCAAACACTGAGGGAGACCAACAAAGTGGTTGTACTGTATCAGAAGCTGAAAAGAAACTGGATGATGTGGTGGATAATGGTTCCAACATCAAGAAAGAGAACTCTTCTGGCAGACCCCAGAATCCTCAGGATTTATCTATGTGTGAGCTTCCTGAAACTATTTTGTCAGGGATAGACTCTGCCAAGGGTTCAGACTGTCAGACTTCTAGTAGTCACTTTAAAGTGGTAGACAAGGCACATGAAGATTCTATTTTGGAAGAGGCTCGGATGATAGAGGTTAGTTACCCCTGCGATATTTATGATGTCTTACTTTCAAACATTGAGGGAGCACCTTACTTAATTCATGAAATGTAAATCAGGCTAAGCGTAAGAGGATTGCAGAATTATCCGTTCGTTCTTTACCCTCGGAGAATCACCGAAAGTCTCAGTGGGATTTTGTCCTTGAGGAAATGTCGTGGTTGGCCAATGATTTTGCTCAGGTATGACCTTGTGATTATAGCCATTTTGTGGAATTTGTCCATGCATTATATTCCTTCCCTCTTGTCTTTAATTTTTGGGAAAGATGATTCTGCAATGAGATCGTAAATGTATATCCATGTTCTTTTTGTTAATAGGAGCGCCTTTGGAAGCTAACTGCTGCTGCTCAAATATGCCATCGTGTTGCTTTTACATCACGGTTGAGAATTGAAGAGCAACAACAACAATGGGGGATTAAAAAAGTGGCTCGTACCCTGGCAAATGCTGTCAACCAATTTTGGCATTCAGCTGGGACCCTTTTGTATGCTGATGATTCAAGTGATTGTCACAACATCACCAAGAACAATTTAAATTCGAGCAAAGTAAGATTGCTTTCTTTGTCTTAGGTGGGAGTGAATACGCTAAATTATTTGATTGCTGCTTAATGTTGAATTCATTTGCTAAAAATGTTTGGTCTATAATAGTTTATACGCCATTGATATTGTGCATATGGGGCCAGAAGATATCAAAACTTATGTCTTATTCCTGTGTTCATATGCTGGTTATTTACCTATTCAAAAAATATGTTGATCTAATCATTGCAGGAGCCTTGCAAAGAGTTGGAGCTACAATGGAGCAACAACTTTTCACTTTCTATGCAGCGGTATGCAGTGAGATTTTTGAAGTATAACAACTCTCTTGGTCCTCAACTTCAAGCACAAGCTCCTGCTACTCCTGAGAGATTGTCTGATTTAGGCATTACAGAAATGTCATGGGAGGACCATCTTACAGAAGTATGGTCATGTTTCTTAATGTTCTTTTTGATTCAGTGAAAAATATAAATGTTGACATTTACCAGCCATTCTCTACCCCTCTCTTCTTTCTCTTCTCTCTCACACACAGACAAAAGCACACAACAAAGGTGATTATTACTACAAATAAAGAACAATTAGTTACTTATTTCAGATTCCTATGTCTTATATCTTGGAGAAATTGTATTGGCGTGTTTTTGTGCTGTACTTGCGTTATATAAATTGGTGTTTAAATCTCATTAATTTCACGGGGACTTGTACCTCTAACGCGTTAGAGGCTAGCTATCCATCTAAACCACTAGATAAACCTAAGGTCTGCTTTAAACTTATATGTTTTTCGTAGATTTGTAAGGTCATTTTAAAAAAGTTGAGCTTTTCCCTTTGGCAGGAAAACCTCTTTTATGCAGTTCCATCTGGGGCACTGGAAACCTACAGAAGATCAATTGAATCTCATTTGGTTCAGTGTGAGGTAAATGCATGACCATCAATTTGACTTATGTGCTGCCTTGATCTGGTTCACGAGGGAAATCTTTGGAATTTCAAGTAGCTGTTGGTGCATGATCTGTATGGATAGGTTGCTGGTGTCTAGGAGTACTATGTACTCTAGAATTTCTCTTATATGTTTTGTTTATTAAAGGAATATATATATATATATATATATATATATTTATTTATTTATTTAATTTATATATTTTATGTTTCTATAATATAAACCATTGCTTTTGCGCACAGTTGCTTATGATGATTTGATAATGTTGTGAATTATTTTATTTATTGTTGTGCTTACTGATTAGTGACCTGAAACTTTCAGAGAACTAGCAGTAGCATGCAAGAAGAGGTTGATACATCCACGTATGAGGCTGGAGCTGGTACGTGCTCGTACAATTTTGATATAATTAATTTTTTTATTGTGTAGCGAATCTTGTGCTCATTTTAGTTTTAACTGTCAATGTCAGAGTTTGATAGTCGAGAGACTTCTGCATACGATGAGGATGAAGGAGAAACAACATGCACCTATTATTTGCCTGGGGCCTTCGAAGGTAGCAAGTCATCAACATTTAATCAGAAGAAGCGGAAGTATTATAAGTCATATAATCCTAGGACACATGAAGCAGGAGCTGATTTTCCCTATGGACAAACAGCAAATCAACAGCCCATGTTGATGGGGAAAAGGCCTGCTAGTCTTAATGTTGGTTCAATCCCAACAAAACGCGTGCGCACTGCTTCCAGGCAGAGGGTTGTTAGTCCATTTGGTGCTGGAGCTACTGGGAATGCTCAGGCTCAAATTAAGACAGATGCTTCTAGTGGAGATACTAATTCTTTTCAGGATGATCAGAGTACCTTACCTGGCGGATCCCAGTTCCCTAGAAATATGGAGGTGGAGTCTGTTCGTGATTTTGAAAAGCATCCACAATGTGACTATCCAGAAACATCAAAGCATAAAAAGAAGAAGAAGGCAAAACATCTGGTACATAACTGCTCATATTTCAACTGTACTGGCTTATCCTTGGAATAATATTGAAGCTTCTACACTTGTTTGCCTACTTGAAATTATTTCATTTGTATATGGTTGCAGGGTTCCGCTTATGACCAAGTATGGCAGGTGGATTCACCTACTCATAATGAGCAGGTAATTCCTATATTTGGTCGAGATGATCTGGGGGTCTGCTCTCTTGATTTTTTTTCGGTTTTCCTATTATTTCTTTTTTATTTTTACTTTTTACTGTTTACTTTCTTTTATGTTTTACTATTACTATATGTTTCATGTTTTATATAATAGCATCTTTTTGTTTTGTAAGCCTACTCAACAAAAAATGTTTTCTTTTTTCATTTGTCTCCTTCAATCAAGAGTTATTCTCTGAACTATATTCTGAGGTGGTATAAAATAATTGATGGTGCCTAAATCATGCAGAGGGATCATTCAAAAAAGAGATTAGAAAGTCATCATTTTGAGTCCAATGGAACAATTGGTAAATGCCTTGACCAAGATATATTTAATGTTTAAAATTTATCATTTTATATAACAAATCGCGTGCTATTCTCTGTCACTTATATAATACTGTGTTCTTTGTAGGTTTATATGGGCAACATAATGCAAAGAGGCTGAAGATATCAAAACAGTCTCTAGACAATACTTATGACGGTATAACTCCAATGACTGGGTCCATTCCTTCTCCAGTGGCGTCCCAAATGAGTAATATGACCAATCCGAGTAAATTGATGAAGTTGATCGGTGGTCGGGACAAGGGACGGAAAGCTAAATCAATGAAGGTACTCCTGGTGATTTCCCATTTGAGATTCTGCTAATGTGCTGCTTTTTAATGATATGGTTTATTTGTTAGCAGTATGTTCTTACCTATAGTCTTGTACTGCTGTCTTATACTCTGAGTTTGCATTAAACTTTGTTTTAGATGCCTGTTGGGCACCCAGGTTCTGGAAGTCCATGGTCACTATTTGAAGATCAGGTTAATACATCATTATTATCTTTTCTCAAATCGTTCCTTCTTCAGTTGTTTTAGAGTTGCCAATAATACTCTAAAACCTTATTGTCTTTGCTACATTAGGCACTTGTTGTTCTTGTACACGATATGGGTCCAAATTGGGAACTCATAAGTGATGCTATCAACAGTACTCTGCACCTAAAGGTTGGTATTACTACTCCAACATCTTCTGTAATTATCTTCACTGATGATGATCTATGATGTATATGAAGAGTCTAGAGCGGAATACTATTTTCTTTATAGCGACATTGCTCTATTTTTATATTCATCATTTTCCCTTTGAAGTAATCCTGTTAGTTTTTAGTCTAATTTTTGGGTGTCTATCTGATTGACTTTGTAAAATACAGTGTATCTTCCGCAAGCCTAAGGAATGCAAGGAGCGTCACAAAATTTTAATGGATTTGAATACTGGTGATGGGGCTGACAGTGCTGAAGATTCAGGGTCATCACAGCCTTATCCATCTACAATCCCTGGCATTCCAAAGGCAAGAGTTTTTAATTTTTCTTCCACTTCAGTATTCTTCCTCTGAAGTACAAATTAGCCAAATGTTGGTCCATGTTGAGCATGAGAACTACATACTACAGATCTAATTAAGCTACGTTCGCTCATTGGTGTTTCTGCACTTAATGCAGGGAAGTGCCAGACAGTTATTTCAACGCTTGCAAGAGCCAATGGAAGAGGACACTCTCAAGTCTCATTTTGAAAGAATAATTAAGATTGGGCAGAAGCATCATTATAGGAGGAGTCAGGTTCGTGACAATAACTATGGATTTAATATCTGCAGATCCTTTTGTGGTGGCTTGTTTTGATTATAATTTATATAGGTGTTTCTGTGTAGCCCATTCTTAAGATCATAACTTTTCACTGTGCTACCCAGAAATCTCCAAACCCTCTTTGCATTCTTCTGCTGGCCTCCAATAACCATACAGTCTTTAGGGGACAGGAAACTCTAGCAAGTAGCTAGGTGGGTACCTTGGAGGGGTTCAGACCCAGAATACATGGGAGCAAACCTTGGGCCTGACCATGCACTAAAATATCAGAAATATCCCATCAATGTCATAAAGGGAAAACTCACAGCATTTAGTTTTCTAATATTTGGCTGTTTGTTACACTCAAATTGCATAATTGAAGTTTTAGAACTTTGCCATGTTAATCTTATGGTGGGATTACATTCTACATGTGAGATGTGAATTGTTTTAGTTTCTGTACTCTGACCTGGCAGTTCTCAATATTTTCTGTATAAGGTTTGCTATAACAATAAGGAGTAATGTAGCATCATAAGTTAAGTAAAAATGGCATTGTTGTTGGTTTCCTGTTAATTATCCTGTTTCCAAAGAAAAGGTGCTCGCGTTGACTATAATTATTTGTTTGGAGAAAGAATTAGTTGAGCATTGAGATAACATAATGTTGAAATGTCGAGGAGAATGCTTCATTGTTGAACCCGGAAGCAATTTAGTTACTGTTTTTTTTATGAGTATTATAGATCTCGTTCCTGACTACAGTTATGTATGCGTTTTACTTGTGAAGAGTGATAACCAGGATCCAAAACAAGTAACTACAGTCCACAATTCTCATGTTATCGCTCTTTCCCAAGTATGTCCGAATAACCTGAATGGAGTTATTCTAACGTAAGTTATTTATTTAAGTCATTCTTAGTTTTATGTTCATATTCATGAGTAGATTTCTTGCATATTTCTAGTACATATGCTTGTTTCTCATTGGTGTCCGTGATGTATAAGTATTTGAATTTGTGTGAAGGCCTCTTGATCTCTGTGATGCCACATCATCAAGCCCAGATGTTCTTCCCACTGCATATCAAGGTTCTCACACTGGTGGCTTACCAATGGCAAATCAGGGCGCTATGGCGTCATTACTTCCCTCTGGGCCAAATGCCTCATTACAGGGAACTTCTGGTATGGTTCTTGGTAGCAACTTGTCATCACCATCTGGCCCGCTTAGTGCGACAGTCAGGTAGTGTGTAGCTCAAATTGTGACTTTGCCTTTGGGGACCGGTTTATTTATTGATTTATATTGTATTAATATTTACTTTTAATTTATTTATTGATGATTCCTGTGGTATTCATTATTCATGGTTATAGGGATGGTAGGTACGGTGGTCCAAGGGCATCTACTTTACCAGTTGAAGAGCAGCAAAGAATGCAACACTACAATCAAATGTTATCTGGTAGAAACATTCAGCAGCCCAGCTTGTCTGTACCTGGGGCTCTTCCAGGAGGTACTGATCGTGGTGTTCGAATGGTACCTGGTGCAAATGGTATGGGCATGATGTGTGGGATGAATAGAAGCACAATGTCAAGGCCAGGGTTTCAGGGAATGGCTTCTTCCTCGATGCTGAATACTGGGAGTATGCTTTCATCCAGTATGGTTGGAATACCAAGTCCTGTAAATATGCACTCTGGAGCTGGTTCTGGTCCAGGAAATTTGATGTTAAGACCTCGCGAGGGTCACATGATGCGGGTGAGTTATTAATACTCAATAGTGTACTAGATTAAGGTTGCTTCTTTAATACAAACATATGGTATGTTGCTTTCTACACTGACTAATTCTAATTGCAAGAATATATCGTCCGAGTCATAGTCTGTACAGTCCTCCTTTAGAATCTAATTGTTAGAGATGGCAATAGTCTTTGCAACCATCTGTTTTATTTTTATGACTTACTTTTATTCCCACCTGTGGGGTGGGAATTGAGAGAAAGGATGTTGCAATCAAATGAGCAAATCTCTCTCCCTCTTCAGTTAGCAACTGCATATATGAGTTTGTAGTCCATTTCATTTGGCGCTGTTGGTTTTCCTGCATTTAAAAAGTTGCTCAGACGCACACAAGCGACACTCATATTTTTGTTTTGAAAAAGATACAGATACTTGTGCATATATGTTTTATCTTTGATTGTGGAATGTGGCGTGCCTTTGCTGCGAATCAATCAAATTAATGTTATCCAATAGCATTCAGCTGCATTTGCATCACTGAAGTTTAGTACATGCTGAAACATGAGACTGAGAATATATGAGCCTCAGTGTTTTGAGTGGAGGCCTTTTCTTTTCCTTGCATCAAAATACAACTCGAATTCTGAAGTTTTGGTATGTACCCATTTACTTGCTCATTCCAATGGAACATAATTGATTTGTTTCATGGATCAAAACCTTAGCCCCAGACTAAAGTGTTGATTCAGTTACCCTTTTAAGTGAGTCACTTAAATAGTATCTCGCCTATTTGGTGTTTCTAAAATGTTATTGTATGTGCTGAAGACACTATTTTGGAAGATCTTTTTGTTTTTGCTGTTACCCTTTACTGTCTAATTCCGCTTATTTGACGTAGAGTTTTTTATTATCACAGCCTGCCCATAATCCGGATCACCAAAGGCAACTTATGGCTCCAGAGCTTCAGATGCAGGTCACGCAAGGGAATGGCCAAGGTATTGCTCCATTCAATGGGTTGAGTTCTGGCTTTCCTAGTCAGACAACTCCATCAGGTGCACAAATGTATCCAGGCCATCCCCAGCAGCAACATCAGTTATCCCCACAACAATCTCATGCAGTCGGCAGCCCTCATCACCCTCATCTTCAAGGCCCCAATCATGTGACAGGGTCGCAGCAGCAAGCCTATGCCATGCGCATGGCTAAAGAAAGGCACCTGCATCAACAGCGGTTTTTGCAGCAGCAGCAGCAGCAACAGTTTGCATCATCCAATTCTTTGGTGCCGCATGTCCAACCACAGGCCCAACTCCCCATTTCTTCAACTTTGCAAAATAGTTCCCAGATTCAGTCACAAAGTTCACCTCACCCAGCATCTATGTCCCCTAGTACACCTTCTTCCCCAATGACTCCGGTATCATCCCAACACCAGCAGAAACATCACCTGCCACCTCATGGGATGAGTCGGAATCCTGGTGCAAGCGGGTTGACTAATCAAATAGGGAAGCAACGACAAAGGCCACAACAACACCATCTTCAGCAATCTGGGAGGCACCACCCTCAGCAGCGGCCATTTGGGCAATCTCAGCAGCAGGCTAAACTTTCGAAGGGAATGGGAAGAGGGAATCCAATGATGCATCAAAACCTTGCCATCGATCCTATAAACATCTCCATTGATCCATCTCATCTGAATGGGCTTTCGATGCCTCCGGGAAGTCAAGCTCTGGAGAAAGGAGAAAAGATCATGCAGTTAATGCAAGGTCAAGCTGCATATTCGGGGTCTGGCGTCAACCCAGTAACATCAAAACCATTGGTTCCTCAATCATCAAACAACTCTCCAATGCAGCAAAAGTTGCATTCTAGCTCAGCTACCTCTTCGACGAAGCAACTCCAGCAAAAGCCATCTCATTCTGATAACAGCACTCAAGGCCAGGCACCAGCTGTTCCTTCTGGTCATGCAATATCAGCTTCACATCAATCTGTGTCTCCAGCAATTGTGTCTTCCAATCACCAGCAGGTGCAGCCACAGCAACAGCAACAGAAGCAAGCTAATCAGACTCAGCCATATGTTCAGAGAGTCCAGCAGAATCGTCAAGTGAATTCGGAGCTTCCAAGCAAGCCTCCAAATGATTTAGCTTCAGCCGAAGAGCAGCCTGTGAATAGTACTTCTCTGATCGGTTCGAGCATGGCAATTCCTCAGTCCTCTATTGATTCGTCTAATGTAGTACCGGTTTCTTCTGGCATTACTCAATGGAAATCATCAGAAGCAGTATATGATTCTAATCTGCCAAATTCAACAGCTCAAGAGGGTTCACTGGGGAGCCCATCACCAACAAATTCATCTGGGAATGAGCCAGTGCCCCCATTTAGTCAAGGTTTAGGCCCAAGGCAGTTATCTGGTAACTTTGCCTCTCATGGACATATTGCTGGTGCGCAATGGCAGCAGAAGCAGCTACTGCAAAAGTCTCCTTCGCTACCACCCCCGTCCCAACAACTCTACGAGCAACAAGAGCAACAGCAGCAGCAGGAACAAGAATCACCCCAACATCAACTGCCTTTGCCACAGCAGTCTCAGCAACAAATGCAGCATCTGCCAGCAGGGCAAGGTGGTTTGTATATGATGCCTAGTAATTCAAAATCAGAATGAATGATTCTAAGGAATTGAGAAGCTGCAGCAACCGGTACTGCCAGAGTTGGATCCGCATGCCCTTGTTACACAGTGTACAGGTAATTACTGCTCTTTAATTCCTCGTATCTTCACAATGTTTAGCCTGATATGTTCCAGTGTGGTATAACATTCAAGAAATAAGATGGTTCTCATATGATAGGGATTGCAATGCACTTGAAAGTGTAGCTAACGTTATCAGAGTATCAAACTTCCTCTGGCTTAGTAGTTCTTGATTATTTTCAAATGTTTGGCAATGAAGTGTCATAGGTTTTTTTTACCTCCTGTTGAAAATACATGCTTTATTTTGGTTGTGTGTGTGTGTTTCTCCATAATAATTTAACTTTGATTCATCTTTGCTTAGTTTTGCATGAGGGCTTGGGTGGTAGTTCATATTGCATTATGTTGGTGCAAATACTTCCCCGGATTGCCTAGTTGATCATATGGGATATATGGTGCTCCATATCTCAGTATAAAGTATCTGATTTAAGGGTTGGGTTTAATGCAGATGAAGCTGATTATTCCATGAGGGCATCAACGGAATGAGGTGGTCATTGCATTGGCAGGTTTTGTCATGGCTTTAACTGAACTGCTGAAGTGATACTGCTGGGCATTTCCCTTTGTTTTGGGAATCATGTAAATTACCACTGGGCTAGAGCTCTGGGAAGATAGACCAATATAGAGGTATGTGTACAGGGTCTTATCTTTCCCTTTCTAGTGCCTTTTTCATTTATTTTTTTCTTTCTTTTTGTTTATTTTCCCTGGTCTCCTTGCTAATTTGTGAGGGACCTTATTTCTTTTTGGCCCAGTAGATTAGTGCATGTATTATTACCCTTTCAGATTAAGGGGGTGCAATCATTTTTATGGGCAAAGCCTTTGGAAATTTTGTGAATATTAGATGTCTGGTGTATACATTGGTCAATGGAATTAGAAACTGTTACTGCCATGCGCCCCTGTGGAACAATTGTAATCTGTACTGGTTCTCAAATCTATAATGCAACGAGTCTCTATAGTTGGTTGATCCAAATCTGATACTTCTCTTTGAACACCTAATTGTTTCTGTTGAGGTTTATGTTGGGAGCACATGCAAAAACATTGAGGAAAACAAAAGTAATAATAATAGTGGATCCTCTTCTGGCGATCGGCATTTATTTTCCTTGTTCATCTTTAATGAGCACTTGAATGTTTTGTATCACTCATCATCTTACGCTGTGAACCAAAATCATTTCTAGTTTCTTAGAACTGCGTAGTGCATAACAAAAATGGGAAACCAACTGGTGTCTAGCAAACTCTGCCCCGGCAAAGCAAACCTAGCAAATAAAACAAGGAAAACAAACCCAGCAAATTTTGTTCAAACTTTTATATATTTATTCTTCATGGAAAACCATCAATCTTTAGAAATGATTCAGCTAGGGACACAATAGCAACCCGCCCGACAAATGCACTACCAATGTACCTGTACCTTTCTAGCAAAAAAAAAAAAACGTAGTAAAACACTAAAACCTAAAAAGTAGAAAATAAAATTCCCAGGCCTTGAAAGAACAGAGATCCATTCGGGGACCCTTATATGCTGTTCTACGACACCACCCTACGCAGAGAGGGGAGTCCGTAGACACCATTCTCACATTACCAGCCCCTCTTGCTTTTGTCATGCTTCGCAGCAGCTTGCTTCTTTCATTTCTCTCTATCATTTGCATAGTTCACGCAGTGGGAAATCATCATCATTCTTGAACTTAGTTCTTGACTTAAACGCTCTCAGGTTTTCTTCTTCTTCACCAGCACGATGACAAGTGTATCTGCAACTAAAGGAACAGCTAGTTGTGGTATGAAAGGAAGAATCATGGATTCGGTAGTAATGACAGGTTCGCCTGTTCTGGCCTTCTTGTCCATGTTCAGTAGGGGCATGGAGTCCTTGTGCACCCCCAGAACTGAAGCCCTAAACAGGGCAGGAGCTGCAACCACTTGGAGTGGAGCCATGTCAGGCGTAGGCTGGAAGATCTGTGATCGGAAAGCAAGACATTGGACTGTAAAGCTCGAGATACATAGTAAAGAAAAGGTTTCAGTTTCCCAAGATTACAGACCCGTGCTTGAAAAACCAAGTTATCGTCGGGGCCTTCCCACCTGATTTGTTCCGCCCTTTAGGGATGAAGCCGTTGAGAAATTGAAAGTACTCAGGGTGGCACCAAAACATGGGATATTAGGATCCAAATCCCCGAACAACCAGAAGGATAATGCTCTAAGAGGCTGCAGGTTTTGCAACCTCCAACAACAAACTTAAACTTGAGCTTGACCACTGTTTTAACCGCCCATTAGCCGTGTTTCAGATAAATAAGGGAAGAACAACTTTACCTCTTCCGATGCTAGGATGAACTCACTATGGTAGCTGCCCCATCATCATCAACACCGGGATAAGGCCATAGATTTGCACATTGCACACTTACTCCAAAGCCTTGCAGAGGCACACTGCAAAGGGGTTGCGACCGTCAAATGGAGCTACAACTAAATTAAGTACGTTAAAAAACCAAGGACCACCATTGATGGTGTCGTCCGTTTCTCCCTTGCGCTTAAAATCAAATACGTACATAGAGGCCAAAACCATGATGTCGGTTTAAGAGCCTGTTACAAAAGCTGCACAAGAGATTGTAACCGTGAAAGCTTTGTGATCCACCTTATGAGAAGATGTTCCACATCAAAATCGGATTTCAGAGCAATCGCGGTGGCCCCAAAATCAATGACGCCATTACCGGAGATCGCAAGGGAAATAGCAAACCTAACATATGTATCTCTTCAACCATGGTTTCGTTAAGGAAGGAGTTGCTAGGCAACCATGGTTTCTGCGTTTTTTAGATCAAAGTGGTCCAAACATGAGATAGTGCTAAATTTTTAGGATGAAAGTCTTAATCTATACTATTATTAAGAGAAGAGGCTTTGTTAGCCAAAATCTAAAATTTTGACAGAATTAACCCTAGAAGATTAATAAACTTTGAAAATTAATTAAATCACAATGATAATTAAGACATTTACAAAATATATTTTTATTAAAAAAATTTGAAAAAAAATATCCACAACCTACTTTTCTCTCTCCCATTTTCTTTTCTCTGCAATAACCAACTTTTTTTTTTTCATTTTCTGAAAAAAAAAAATTAATAACTTGCACATGCAGAGCATGTGTGGAAAAATGTTAGTCTGCACTAATTTGAGGTATTTCTTGTGCAATTAGTGATTATTACTATATGATATTTTTTATTTTATTTTATTTTTTATTTTTTGAAAATGTACTATATGATCTATTTAAATGCCACTAGTTCTTTGACAATGATATGTGCTGAGCCGGTTAGCCCTATCAATTTCCCCTGTCGTATGTTAACCACATAATCACCATATTCATTCATTATTTTTTTTTTGAAATGACCATATTCATTCATTAATTGTCATGAATTATGAATTGACATGAGCCTCTTCATCTCCCATTCACTAACGTTTTTGTAACGCTAATTACTTCCCACTCTACATAAACCCTTGCCTCTTCTTTGCCTTTACACACCGATCTCTCACTCACCTACGAATCTGACAACCGAAAATGGCTTACACATCTAAGCTTTTCCTTCTCACAGCTCTGCTTGTTCTGACCATGTCATTTGTGGTCAGTACTTCTCGATCATCGAATTACCCAACTGGGAGAAAATCAAACCTTGCAGCCAGATTGAACTTGGATGAAGAATCATCAACCTGCTGGGAGTCCTTATTTCAGCTCCAGGCATGCAGTAAAGAGGTTGTCTTGTTCTTCCTCAATGGTGAGACTTACTTAGGAGACGGCTGTTGCAAAGCCATTCGAACCATTGAGCACCAGTGTTGGCCAGCCTTGCTCGGGTCCCTAGGGCTTACCACGGAAGAGACTGATATACTAAAGGGTTACTGCGATGAAGCTGATCAAATCCAATCACCTCCGACATCGCCTTCACCACCATCTGTTCATCAGCCTACTGGAAAACTTGTTCCGGATCTGGACAAGTTGATTCCGTGAAGATTTTACTTTTGGTTTATGTTATGTAGGATGAGTAGGAGCCTAGTATGTATGCTCCATGTCTTAATTACTATCACGTTTAGTTATCTGTGTACTTGCAACTAATTAAGACAAAGGAAATAATGAAGTTTTATGATACAAGGTGTCCGATGTCCGTTCAATTCTTAAATCTCCCTTCAAGATCATATGTGCAAATTGATCGGCTAATTTGAAGTCGTTTAGTCCCACTGTGATTAAACGACGGAGTGTTCCGGATAAACATTGAAACAAATCTGATCATAAAAAAAAGGCTGAACGATTAAAAATGGACGTGGTGGAACCAAAAAGGCCAGGGGGCTAGCTTCGAATGCAAAAGCTAAGTAGTCACTCCAGAGTGCAGCACACCATATAAAAGAGAATACCAAATGATGATGTTCAATATGTTGCCGCACGGAAAAACATCCGGCGACACTCCGTTTCATCTTGCCACTAGGAGGTAGCTCCATCTAACAACGGTACTCCACCTCACTAGGCCAGACAAGGCACGTTGAGTGCGTAGACCGGGTGAAAGCCCATTTAGCCCTACTAAACAATGGTAGAGGGATTTCAATACAAGGTTAAGAATTGGAGAGTTCCTATTGAGACCTCCTAATCTACTACTCCCCCATTTTTTAATTATTAAATGACCTATATGTCCTTATATAAAAAGACTGTTACAGACAATAAAATATTAAGAAAAAAAAATATTTTTTCTCTCTCCACAACTTTATATTACTTTATCATTCATTTCCATTTTCAAATTTCATTTATGATTTTATTTGTTCATGAAAGCTTTCGAAGAAAAAAAAGATTCAAAAGATAATGCATTCAAAATTACTTGGTGGATTATACAAGAACAAAATTATGATTCAATAGAACAAATATTAGATAAATGGTTTTCTCATTAGTATTACAAGATCATGAAATGAGGGATAGAGAATCATCGTGTAAACTAAACTAAATAAGCTTGTGAAGCGGCATATAAGATAAAGTTAAATAAAAATAATTAAATGAGCAAATTTAATTTTTGTAACCATAAAACATGAAAAATTAGGCTTGAAAACAATTATGGTAATATTTTTTAATTAGTTATCAAGCTATGACTTCCTCCTTTTTCTTCAATAATTATTTCAATTTTTCTTTTTTGGCAAACAAACAATTATGGGAGAATTAAAACTCATCTTTAATGCTTGGAACATTCTATTTATAAGTAAGGTTAAGTTAGATATTTGAAAGAGGTTTAGATAACAAATTACTTTGAAAGAGGTTTAGATAGCAAATTACTATTTTTTCATTGTAAAGTTATTATTTTACTGCAGAGCATTTTACGGGTCCAAAGTACAATCATAAATTCATAATCAGACATGGATTGGAACAGTAATACCTATGTGAGCTGGATTGACAGATGTACTAATTACACACGGGTTACCATGTAAACGGTGAAGAATTAGAAACTACAAATTTTAGTCACTTTGGACTATATATACCCCTCCAATGCCAGTAGTACGGTGTTCTCACAATCTCTTGGATTGAAAACCCTAACAAAATCTTGTGGAGTCTTTCTCAAGAATTCTCTAAATTCCCTAAAAGCACTCTTCATTGAATTTCTTCTTTACAATTGAAAGCCTATAGATATTCTATCTTTCTCCCATCAAGAAAACCGCCTACTCCTTTCTAGAGTGGTTTCCCGATTCATTGGCTTATGGCGTCTTCATGTGTTCCTGGTCTTAATCTTCCATCGGGTTTTAAGTTTCTTCCAACCAACGAAGAACTATTGGGATATTATCTTCTGAACAAGGTCCGCGGCAAACCATTCAAGTATGACTCTAGGGTTATGAATGAGTTCAATCTTTACAAGACGGAACCCTGGGATCTTTGGACTAGGTTTGGCGGCCCAAGACTGAACCAGGGTGAAGACCTCTTTATCTTTACCGAATTGAAGAAGGTGAATGATAATGGATCAAACGTGTCTCGCACGGCAGGTTCTGGCACCTGGAAAGGTGACACTGCAGGGGCCAAAGTATATGATTCAGAGGATAAGAAGAAGATCTTAGGATCGTGGAAAAGGTTTCATTACGTGCCGAATGAACCAAATGAGAATGGTTCTTGGATTATGTTCGAGTACAAGCTTGATGATTCACTGATCCCCAAATCTTGTAGTGGTCGTGATATTGTGCTGTGCCGGATTCGGAAAGACCGAAAGAGAAAGTTGATTGAAGATCAGATGAATGACACTCCTCAGTCCTCCTGTAGAAAGGTTCCAAGGGTAGACAAACATGATGTCATGTCTACTCATGGGAAACATATTATGAATGATGATACTAATCTGCCGGCTTCTTTTACTCAAGGCTTAGGTAGTGAGGATGAGGAGCAACAATCACAACAACGACAACAACTTGATTCTAACAAGAGCTTTGAGGAACAAGAAATACAACAAGAAGATCCGCAACCGAGAAGGCAACATTCTCATTTTCATGAGCGGCAGCAGCAGCTCCTCGGCAATGATCTGATGATCTCAAGTGATCATTACATATTTCAAAGGGGAGAAACTTATGATCCTATGAATATTGTTCGACCTAACCCTAATGCTGTCATCAGTCATCAGCCGAACAATCTTGGCATTCCTTCTTATTTTCATGAGCAGCAGCAGCAGCTCCTTAGTGATGATCTGATGGTTTCTAGTCATCTTGACAAATTTCAGAGGGTAGACAAACAAGAATCTTATGTCATGGCCCCTTACGAGAATCAGATTTTGAATGATGAAGATTATAACCTCATGGCTTCATCTTTTACTCGATGGTTATCCAGTGATGAGGAAAAGCAGCAACCACAACAACAAGAAGAAGTCGAACCTAACAATATGTGTGCCGGACAGCAGTACTCCTCGGTGAGCTTTGAGCGTGAGGAACAACAACTACAACAACAAGATCAGCAACTGCTGCCCTCTACCTCTGATTGTCATGAGAAACAGCAACAGCTCCACGGCAATGATCTGATGGTTTTTAGTGATCATGACATATTTCGAAGGGCGGAAACATATGAACCTATGAATGTTCAACCTAACCCAGATACCCTCATCAGTCATCAGCCGAACCATCTTAGCATTCCCATTGACATAGATGCAATCCAATTTGATGATTATTGGACGCCGAATGAATTACTTTTGGTTGACACCAATAATGATCCTTATACCGCGGCACCTGATTCAGTACTAGACACATCAAAGCCGGTGCAGATGCAAGATTCTGCAGCTAATGATAACAACGAGATGATGAGGATTGATGAGAGTCATGATCAGACTCAACTGGGTTTCCCTCATGATTCAAACACGACGGAACTTTCTGACAGTGCTGCCCATAATGATGCGCTCAACTTTAGCACCCTTGATGACAATGTGTTCAATTTTATTGATCTTGACAACCTTTGGTAGAGGAAAGCCAGTTTCAAGTGTAGGCCTATTGTACCTAGCGTTGGTCTGTAAAAGTCAATGATAAGGAATTTCAGTCTTTGTATTACTGTTGCAATTGTGTTATCAATTTCTAATTGGGGTTTTAAGTTGAATTTTCTTATTATATATGCTCATTGCACCAATTTATGGAACTTGTCATGCATATATAGTCGTGGAAGTTGCACGTCTTGGAAGCATCTTTTTGCATATCATTGGCCAAAGGAAGATGGGAGACAAGACATTAATATATAAATATACATTATATATATATATATATATATATATATATATATATATATATATATATATATATTTATAGTGCAATAGAACGAGAAATTCACTAGAGGTGTGTAACAATGAAGTTTTAGGAGTAACCCTGACTTTCTAGTGTCTTTTATGACTGACAGCTGGTTCCTAAAGAATTGAATGGGTATGACAAGAAGAACCATTCTGTTCTGTACGAAATTTCTTTGTTACGATCGAGAGTATGATGTCTTTGGAACCTTCGTGTAGCTTAGTCATGTCATAAAGCACCATTACATGCATGCATGATAGTGGGTTCTTGATGGGAACTGGGAAGGGGTGCTATTGCAATGTCCTCAAACAGTAATTCAAGCATATAATTAACTTCAACTTTGGATTCTATCTGACTTGCTTTAATACTCAAAACAAGGGAGTTCAAGAGAATTCTATGAGACAAGAGAGTTTTTCATTGTTACCTGCACTGTGTAATTTCTTGAGTACAGTTCTTAGGTAGAACGAGTCATATGCCTCATAAGTTCTCAAGAAATGTGAGGTGCTACTATACCATGAAGAACCATGATTTATAAATTATGTAGTTTAGGTGCACTGTGTAATTTCTTGAGTACAGTTCTTAGGTATATGTAGTTTGCTATTTATAAATCTGCATGAAACCAAATATGGGGCATTGATCCCCTGCTTAGGGTCAGCGAAAAGGTTTGAGCACCAAGAAACTAAAAATCCTATCAATGTTTTTGACGAGAAGTCCACGCTTTCGCTTCATTTGTTAAGTGGCAACAAAACTCAAATGAGAGAACAATTCAAATTAATAATAAAGTGGGTATGACCGGTGATAAGCAACTCGTCGAAAAAGGTGCTCCATCCAATTGTATTGTTCTCATCAGTATTGCCGCATCAATGGTGCCTGTAATATCTCTCGGAGACTCAAGACAATCATGATATAAGATATCAAAGTAGAGTGATTCTTGCGTGGGGCAGCCGCACCGCCACGTGGTGCGGCAGGCCAATCATTCCCCTATCAGGGGGGTATTTTGGGTATTTCACATTTAAAAACCAGGGACAATTTCGGAACAAAGACAAAAATTTCTTAAATTTGATTGGGCAGCCGCACCGTACACGTGGTGCGGCTACCCGCACCTAAGAATTGGCCATCAAAGTAAATATGTGCTTGCTTTGATAGCTGCTCTTTTCGACATGTGTTTAGAGAAGCGAATTTTCCGGTGGGAGACATAGGTGCTGACTTGGATGGATCTTACCCCCCTCAGATTAGGAATGCAGTTCTAATCGACTGTTTAGGATCGGGTTGTACTAGAAGTTCTAGTTTGTAATGTTACTTTTCATATCAAAAAAATATTCTCACCAGTATTGTATTTTGAAAATGTTTTGATTAACTTTATTATACGCATTTGCATGCGCACGATTGTATTTAAGATGGTGAATATTAATCTACACCTTAATTAAGTCAACTTACATATAATTGATTCATTTTTGTCTTATTTGTAGTGAAAAGATAAAAACGCAAAAACGAGGAATCCATATCTTTAATCAGCCAAGGAATTTTTCTCGGAAGAAACTAGGCACTGTCAACTGAGCCACCTGTGAAGAAACTAAGCACATTAGTTACCTTCTTAATTAAGCTGCTTCGAGAATAATACAATTCTTTAAACCAGTAATGACCATTACACAATTTTGGGGTTAATTAACCCCACTTACCCAAACACTCTAAGAGATTGCCCACTTACACAATATTTTATATATATTTTGCCCACTTACCCAATTAAGTATGTTTTTTTATTACTTTTTATTTATTTTTAGGACAATTTTGCCTCACCTTCTTTGTCACTTAGAGAGAGAAGTCATCGGAGATCTCGCCGGACTCCGGTGACGGGTGACCAGCCTCGAACTCCGGTGACCGGAATCCGGCGTCCGATTTTATTGCCCCTAATAATACCCAGTAATCATATTATTGCCCCACAGTAATCGTATTATTGATCCCCAATAATCGTATTATTACCCCCAATAATCGTGTTAATGCCCCCCAATAATCATGTTAATGCCCCCCAATAATCGTATTATTGCCAACACATATACAACAATATACATCATTTTTACATATTTTCACATACTTTTGGATACCACCACAGAAGAAGTAAAATGTTAGAGCTGAATTGTAGTCAGATGCCAACACATATATAACAATATATTAGTCGATCTGATGCCAACACATTAAAAAGTTCATCAAAACAACCAATGAAAAAAAAAATTTGATTTGGGCACCCAGGTCGTCTTCCCTCTTCTTTCTGGTTGCAGATCCGGAACTTGGCATGACAACCTACCTCTGTTCGTCGGGTTTCGGCCCACGGCGGGAAGCGTGCACAACGCTATTGTCGACGACAGGAAGCTCGTCGACGTGGTTAAGAGGACGATATACCCGAAGCAAACAATGTCGTTGGGGAGGAGATCGGAGTCGCATGAGTCAATTTATATGGAGGTCGGCGTCACAGACGTCGAATGCGCGGCGGAGATCGGAGGAAGAGGATTGAAATCAACGGCTGAATTGCTCCATATTCCGCGTTTTTGAGGCAGTTTTCAGATTTGTTTTTGGCGAGGAGCCTGATCTCCATAGCCGCTTGCTTCTGCTCTTCAATCGAACCGGAATCGAGGACGCCGATTTTCGTGGCTGACGGTGGTCGCTGAGTCGACTCAGCCGGGAAGGAAGAGAGAGATAGAGAGAGAGAGAGAGAGAGAGAGAGAGAGAGAGAGAGAGAGAGAGAGAGAGAGAGAGAGAGAGAGAGAGAGAGAGAGAGAGAGAGAGAATAGATCGAAGAGGGGAGGGGAGAGAGAGAGAGATGAGTGTAGTTTATTAATTAAAATGAGGGCAATACTGTCAATAGATGTTAGATTGGGTAAATGAGAGTAAAAAACTCTTAGTGGAGTAAGTGAGCAATTTTTATGCCAAAATTGTGTAAATGGTCATTATCCCTAAATTGTTTAATAAACATTTTCATGTCTCTCTCTTCTTCCCTTCCCAACTTGATCTATCATTAATCATCCTCACCAAGAAGACTGGTCTCGAGCTCCTTTGATCAAAAGGTAACCAAACGATAAATTTAGGAAACCTAATTTTCGTTGAATCACCAATGCTAAAGCAAATGAGTTTTTCATCGATCAAACAAATCATGCCATAACTAGCCTCCGCTTAATTTTTGACGCCCAATTTGGTTCACACAGCTCATTTTGGAGTCGGGTCTACCAACATTTGGAAATCGTAAATAATAATAATAATTGAATTTTGCACCTTTCCCATAACAAATTACTGACAGGTCATGTCCCATTTTTTTTAAATGGTTGTTCATTGAATCCTTTCAATGAAAGTAAACAATAATGATTACACGCATTTATATACGTATAATTATATCTAAAACACTATAATTAAGCTAATCCTCAAACTAATTAATATGTAATTAATCAATTTTTATTTATATTGTAGCAAAATAAGTGGAGCTGTGGATTTCGGAAGAAGTTGCGCAAAAATAGAGCTAATTGGAGTTATCGAGAAAAAGACGAAAAGTCAACAATGGTCAGCGAGTCAATGCCCCAAGCAAATGTGTGAAAATTATTGGTTATTAATAAAAATATTAATTATAAATATCAAGGGTTGAGATCATCTTATAAGTGTTGGGTCATTTGCACCGTCAGTGCATAAAATAATTTCCGAGGATTCAGTGCACCGACGTGCACTTACACCGACATAAATTGATGATTAGATTATATTAAATACACTCTTAGGTTATTAATAAAAATATTAATTATAAATATCAAGGGTTGAGATCATCTTATAAGTGTTGGGTCATTTGCACCGTCAGTGCATAAAATAATTTCCATTGGTTTGAGCTCGGAAAAAGCAAAAGAAGAAGAAGAAAATTGAAGCAAAGAAAAAGTTGTATTAAATAATTATTTGATTAATTAACCCTTGTATTAATTAATTAAGAGATTAATTAATCAAGGGATTAACTAATCATGCTCAGCCAAATGTCCCGTGTAGCAATTAAATAAGGATTAAATTCAGTTTACCCCCTGAGGTTTGGGGGTAATTTCATGTTAGTCCATGTCCAGTTTACCTCCCAAGTTTGTCAATTCTCCTCAACTGTGTCCATTCTATCCAATTTGGACGTTAAGTCTGATTTTTTAGGGCTAAAATGGTCATTTCAAGACAAAAAAAAATAAAATAAAAAAAGGAATTTTTATTTTTTCTGTTTTTTCGTTTTTAATTTTTTTTTCTTCTGTTTTTTCATTTTTTATTTATTTTTATTTTTTTTATTTTGTCTTCAACCTATACACCACAGGTTATAATAGGTTTATAAGAACAAAAAGATACTCTAGGTGGTTGAAAGTCGCTCACTGATTTACGATATTTGTGATATATCTCCGATAAAGTGAAGAATTTTAAGAGATATCCCCAATAAAGTGAACAAATATCTGTAAAAAACGATCTTACGCTTTATCTATAAATATCTGTAAAAAATGATTTTACATAGATATTTCTTCATGATTTTACACTTTATCTGTAAATATCTGTAAAAAATAATTTTACACAGACATTTCTTTACTTCATTGGAGATATATCCTAAAATTCTTCTTTTTATCGGAGATATATCATAAATATCGTAGATCAGCGAGCGACTTTCAACCACCTAGAATATCTTTTTGTTTTTATAAACTTATTATAACTTGTGGTGTATATGTTGAAGACAAAATGGGAAAAAAAATTTAAAATGAAAAAAAAAATTCCTTTTTTTTTTTAGTTTTTTTTTTGTCTTAAAATGACCATTTTAGCCCTCAAAAGTCAGACATAACGGTCCAAATTGGACGAAATAGTAGAAATTAGACACGGCTGATTGAAATTGGAAAGCTTAGGGGGTAAACTGATTAAATTGAAAGGACAGAGACTAACATGAAATTACCCCAAAACCTTAGGGGGGTAAACTGAATTTAATCCATTAAATAACTTACATTAGAAATTGTTTTTAACTAAGATTTCATTTATTTCATACAAATTTAGAAAATTTATTCTTTTGCCTTTCTCATGAGAGTGGGAAAATAAACTTCTCAATTAGTTTTCCCTATCCGTGTTTGGAAATCTAAGAAAACAATGCAGAAATGTACTTTTGTTTCTATTTCGGTGTGTGGAATGTACATAAATAGGAAGATAAATTTGACATTTCATGACCTTAATTATTCAAGTATAAACTTATACAAATCTCAAGAACTTTTTGGATAAAATTGTCATGACCGATGATTTGTATTTGGGATACAATGGTCCTTATAATAAGAACTCTATGTGCAATTAATGCAAATGTAGAAGGCAAAATGAATTCTTTAGAGTATTGGGAGGGTCAACTTTCCCATATGGGAAAAAAATACAAACAGTACCCAACCTATGGCCGACTCCGAATTTCTGTACCCAAATTTTCAAAACTATCACAATAGTACCTAGGTTATCTAGCCCGACCCAACATATGTACCTGCCGTCTATGACGGTGTTAATTGTTATGCTAGGTGGCATAATTTCAGGGACATTTTAGTCCTTCCGTACCTTAATCTTAGTTTTTAATTTTTATTAGTATTTTTCTTTAACTGATTTTTTTTTATTAGTTATGTATCTTGATTGAGAGAGAGAGAGAGAGAGAAAGAGAGGCAGAGATGCAGAGAGAGGAAGAGAGCAAAGGGACTTGCTACTGATCCCAGTAAATTATCATCTCCTGCTTTTGCAGTCTTAACTTCATTGTGCTTATTATCTGCATTTAGAGACTGCAATTTGCTCAGCCCTTTCAAAGAACTTTACTGTCTACTTGATTCCCCATTCAACTCAACTAAAGATTTATCCGTAACAAAATCTATCGAACCAAACTGCAATACGTTTGTTTCCACTGGCTTTTCACCCTTCACAGGCGACGGCTTCCCCGGTGATTGCTTTAGAAGCAATGACTTGGTCTCATCTTCAGAGAATGACCCAAATATGAATAGCTGCAACCAAGGAATAAACACAAAAGTAAAATTCCACAACGATCCCAACGATCCGAACCACATAACCAATATCAACTGTACAAAACATCCCAACAAGATTCTGCAACAAGTCAGGAAGAGAGAGAGAGAGAACAAATCAGAGAGATAGAGAAAGAGATGCAGAGAGAGGAAGAGAGCAAAGGGACTCAAGAATTGGGCAGGGTAAGCCTAGTTTTCACTGTATGGCCTGCACAATCGACTTCCGCTGCCTAGACGAAGGCTTCGGCGGCAAAACCTACAAGCGCAAGCAGAACCCCGAAGCCGCTGACGACGACGAAGATGTCGCCATGGAAATCGACGCCACCTACCCACCTCCGGCGAAGCGATCTGTGGTGTCCTTCTCGGACAATCCGGACAAACCAGTCGTGATCGCCGGGAAGGTCTCCGGGCAAAAGTGGAAGCAGACGCGGAAGCAGAGGTCGTCGGCGGTTCAGGTGAGTCGGAAGGGGACGACATTCGAGGAGAGGGAGAAGAACAAGTCGGTGAAGAAGGCGTACAAGGAGAGAATGGCGGAGCTGAAGGGGCAGATTAAGAGGAACAAGGAGGAGAAGAAGAGGAAGAGGGAGGAAAGGGAGAAGAAGAAGGAGAATATTCTTCCGGATGAGATGATCAAGAGGAACAATAAGTAAATGACACAAATACCCATCAAATACGCCACGTGGCACACTGGTTAACGCCGTCTTGGACGGCAGGTACATATGTTGGGTCGGGCTAGATAACTTGGGTACCATTGTGATAGTTTTGGAAATTTAGGTACAGAAATTCGGAGTCGGCCATAGGTTGGGTACTGTTTGTATTTTTTTCCCTTCCCATATATATAATTTTTTTTTTGAAAGGGGTCTCCCATATTTTTTTTTAGCAGAAAAGCTGTTCATTTCCTTATACATACCAAACTAAGAAAAGCAATGAGTTTCCTTTTTTCAATGGCTCAATTCTGCGAACCAAAGGAGTTCTAAAAGTAGAATCGCGCGAGAAGTAATAAGTGTAGAATCGCTGTAAATCCGTATGTAATTAGGATATCTTGTAATTATAGAAAATCCTGTAATTATGGAAAGATTGTTTCCTATTAGAGTTAGACTACTCCTTTGTACTTGTATATATACCCCCATTGTGGGATGAATATTATCATCGAATTAACCCTGAATTGAAGTATTCTTTTCTACTTGGTATCAGAGCTAGGTTCAATCCTTTGAACTTGCGCTGCATCCTTTGAATCCTGAATCCCGAAGAACACCACAAATCGCTGCGTACCACCATCATTGAAATCAAATCATCCTGAATTTCAAACCACCATCACCCTACCTTTTTTCGGAAAAAGAAAAAAAATAACTTTTTTTCCAAAACATTCATATCCATCTTGAAACCCTAGAAAATCCAATCTTGAGAAAATCCTGAATTCCTCAATGGTGCAATCAGATAAACAGGCTACGGGGCATTCGGTAACTACTGAATTTTCTGTTATGGCTCAACGCAAACAGGGTCCTCCTCCAAGCTTCTCAGGGCCTTCTCCACGCCGTCCTCTGGGTAAACCAAATCCATATGCAAACAAAAGGCGCATTATCTGTGGGGAATTAGGTCATAGCAAGGAGCAGTGCTATGAAGTGATTGGTTACCCTGATTGGTACGTGGGACTTCACCAAGAAACCGCGAAAGAATTTGGGCAAGGCTGTTGTTGCTACTATAGAGGAAGTTTACCTAGACAATGCCTCCGCTAATGTAGCGCAGTCAGGTATGAAGGGTAAGGTTACTTTTAATAGTACATGGATAATTGATACAGGTGCATCTAACCATATGACCAATGACCCAAGTCTTGTGAAAAACCTTAGACCTTCCCCTTAAGACGTTGTCTTTACTGCTGATGGTACTCCAACTCCGGTCACCGGAGAAGGTTCTATTGCTTTATCTGATACCTTAACCCTTGAATCTGTCTTAGTTGTTCCATCACTAGCTTATAATCTCTTGTCTGTTGGTCAAATTATTTTAGCTTTTTAGCTCTTGCATGTATTGTGACCTTCATTCCGTCTTTCAGCCAATACTGTCCACGAGACATCCTGACTCGTAGAAACATATGCTGCCCCTTTCTGACAACATATGTCCGGCCCCCTAGGCCCCCACGGGTGCCCAGGAGAAGCTCACTTAGTGCCCCATGAAGGCCAGCACCGGGGGTGGTGGAGAGCTTGACACCATGTCTCCCCCTATAGAGCATATCTTACTTACATGAACAAGGCGGGAGGGAACATCAAAATAGCCGAGGAGACTAATTGTCCATAACTAATTCTTAGAAAATCCAAATGACATGCTGTCAAGTGCGTTGAACTCTTTTCGACGTCCCAGACATTTCTCGTGTTTTGAGTTTTCCCAAATTCCAAGCTGAAGTACCTGGAACCTGAACTTCCACTTAATTACCACAATACCACTCGTCCTCACTTTAGCTTCAAGCTCGCCCTTGGGCTTCCAAGGCTCGCCCCTCTTGGCTTCTCCTTGTCCCAAGGCTCGCCCCTCTCGGCATCTCCTTTCCTCAAGGCTCGCTCCTCTCGGCATCTCCTTTACCAAGTGTCACGATAGCACTACTCCTAAGTGCGGCTCGTGACACACTGCCATCGAGACAGACAAAAAGATGTGTTAGTACCCACAACGGTACATAGAACTAGGTCACTCATTTGACATTAAATACATAGAAATAGCATGAATCCTCCATCTGTACTATTCCGAATGATTTGCTAGATGCACAAAAATGAGTAGGTCCCTAAGAGACTTAGGAAATTATTGAAAGTAAAACTAATTACTAACCTAGAGTTCCTTAAAAAAAAGGAAATAAAAGAAAAATAATAATGTAAGTTGGGCCCAAAGCTAAGCCCAATCCAACAAAAACCCTAGCCCAAGCCCATGTCAAGAAACGGCAGCCACCGTACCAGCGTCTCGCTTGGAATCCTGTCGCTAGCCTACCACCATTCACACCCCCACCTCCGCCTGCCACTACCTAGGCCGACCAACCCAAATCCGGAATGGAGCAGACAGAGCCCGGCGTGGCACTGCAACCTACAAGCATGCCGAGCCAACGGCGATCCAAACCCATGTCTGCTTCCATCCATGCCGGCCGCTTGGATCTATCTCCACTGGAAAGAACCCCGAGACGAAGGCTGCAGGATCTTGTCCTGGAGACCACGACCACCACTGCCAGCCACTGATCCACCACTGGCCTTGCCCACCATCGCGTCTGGATCCCAGTGAAATAACTCTGATGCCGGCAACACCCAATCTCCACATGGACTGGGATATTGAAGGACCAAGGATCGACCTTTACACCTTGAAGAGCCCGTCCGCCTCCACCGCCACGAGGGCGTGTCGTCGGACAAGGCAGTACGGCGTTGTGAAGAAAATCAAGCGCTTAAGGTTCGCTTAGGAGAGAATTTTCTTTTTCTCTTGATGAGGGGTTTGCCTTATTACTGTTTTTTTGTTTGTGTTTTTTGGTGTTGAGGATAAATCCTCCAAATTTTATACGCTCTAGCAATTCCGAAGTTGGTCTACACCAGAGAAGAAAGAAGACAAGCCACGATAATTCGAATTGGCATCATAACTCGTGCAATGGGTAAATCAAGACTCGTAAAACTAGCAGAAATTTAACCGGCTGATGCCTGAATAAACAACTTAACACACTATTGTTCTACCAACCAAAGTCCACTAGCCAAGAAGGCCGACCATTTTAGAGTCGGGAATTAATTGAACGGCCACAATTAATTAATCGTAATTGTATGTACTACTTGTGTTATTACTTAGGGTAAATTCCTCCTATGGTACCTGAGGTATTGCTACTTGGACAGTTTGATACCTGATGTATTAAAGGGGACAGTTTGGTACTTGAAGTTAGACTTCGTTTGACACTTTGGTACTTCTGTTAATTTTTCTGTTAAATGTAAGGATAAAATTGACATTTAGAATATATGTATAAAAACATAATAAAAAAACATGAGTTTGTGGGTTGATTTTCTTCATAGGTATGAATTAATGCTTATGGGTTATGTTGAAGGTGAAATATTCGAATTTTATGTTTAAGAAATATAGTAATCATATAGTGAACACCCATGAGAG
Organism: Rosa rugosa; assembly: GCF_958449725.1. Classification (NCBI taxonomy): domain Eukaryota; kingdom Viridiplantae; phylum Streptophyta; class Magnoliopsida; order Rosales; family Rosaceae; genus Rosa; species Rosa rugosa. The sequence goes on from NC_084822.1 coordinate 39,415,883, forward strand.
TACTCCATTGAAACTAGTCTCGTACAACTAAATTTTTTTAAACATAAAATTCAATTATGTCAACTTTAACATAACCCAAAAGCATTAATTCATTTTCATTTTCTCCTAAATGACCCAAAAAATGATGAAGACCTAAAATAATACCAAAAAATATCATTGCATTGTGTTTATGAAGAAGAGGAAAAATCCAAGTTTTGGAGGAAAAATCAGTGGATTCATAGAGAATAGTACACAAAAAAAATCTGATTATTATATTTCTTTAACATAAAATTCGATATTTCACCTTCAACATAACTCATAAACATTAATTCATACCTATAAAATTATGAAGAAGGACAATCAACCCTAAACCCTAAACCCACAAACTCATCTTTTTTTATTATGTTTTTATACATATATTCTAAAGGGAGGTTCTATTCATACCTCTAAATTTGGTATTTGGACCTCCCTACTTAATAGACCTCCAACTTACTTTTTCAAATAACCAATTTGCTATCTACACCTCTCTAATTTTCCTATAATGCCCATGGTCCAATAAAATCAATAAAAGACCTTTTTTCTTTTTTTTTAGATTCTATTCATACTTCCAAAAATCAATAGTTGGATCTCCTTCATTTTTTGAAGATTTGGAAGTGCAGCAATTTTTTTTTTTTGGAAGTTCATCCTCCATATACGAGTAACAGAGGTGCTAGCATTTTTTCAATGAATTGTTGACTCTTGGTTAGCGTAGGCAACAATACCATGTTTGCTCATCATCTCGTATAAATATGTTTTCCAAGTATTATTTTCATTGCATTTAGGTGTCATTGTCCCTAAATTGATTCTCTCCTACTTGTTTCCATAGTAGCTTGAAATGAACATGCATGGTCCTTTTGTTTTAGATATGTATGGGATAGTGGAGGAAATTACAATAATTAACCATGAGTCTAGTGCATTCTCCATAGATTTATATCAGATGGTCGAATTTTTCATCATATCTATAGAATAGTTCCACATAAAATTGCTCTGCACTAATGATATGCGGGAAGATCTTGTGGACAACTACTCATTGCTGCGTTTGTCATATAAACGTGCTGGAGTACTGCTTTTTGTTGCTGCTCGTTCACATATTTGATTGCATTCAGAATGAGTCGGGCTTCATCAAATGAGGTGTCTTTGTATTTCCCATTTTCTCTCCTTTTATTTTTTATTTTTTATTTTTTATTTTTTATTTTTTATTTTTTATTTTTTTTATAGCACAGTGATAGATCTTGTAAATTGTCAGCTATGTGAGCAAGGAAGTCTATCACTTTACGAAGACAAAGTCAAATTCAGAAAATTTTGATTTCAACGTTAAATAACATTTGGCAATATATATATTTTAGGGTTTACATTGGAGAAGAAAATTTTTCCCAAGTTGAAGACTATAACTGTTTGTAGAAGAAGAGATTTTTTTTTCTTTCTTATTTGTGTCTTTATTGGTAATTTGACATGAGTTGACAAAGTCAACTATTACTTGGAAAAAGTGAGAGGTCTAAATACTAATTTTGGAGGTATGAATAGAAGCTCCCTATTCTAAATGTCAATTTTATCCTTACATTTAACAGAAAAATTAACAGAAGTACCAAAGTGTCAAACAGAGTCTAACTTCAAGTACCAAACTGTCCCCTTTAATACATCGGGTATCAAACTGTCCAAGTAGCAATACCTCAGGTACCATAGGAGGAATTTACCCTATTACTTATTAGTGGGCATTCATTACTTATTAGTGGGACTGAATCCTAATCTTTCACAACCAATCCTAATTTTCTTGGACTCTAGTCTTATAGCAATAACATTGGAACTTGGCCAAATGCTGTGTAATCCAGTTCCACTAGTAGAATGCCCATGTCTTACACTAATGTCACAGTGTTTTCCTAAATTTCCGAGGACACGTCTAAAGATCCTTCAGGCTTCAGCCTAGTACAGCTGCATTTCATCATAACTTTAAGAGAAAGCTTTCTTTCAGAAACAATAATCGACCATATGAGAAGTGACCTGACGATACATTTATTGCTGTGGTACAGGGTTCTTAGAGCGAATTTAACACTAAATCCAAAAAATGTCTGCTATTGGTAAAAAGCTTCACCAATGAAAATGTCTTCTTTCTCAAATCTCAAGGTACTATAAGCATGGCCAGAAAGGTACTATAAGCAGAAGAAGAAAGACACAGGAATCCAAAGCAATGTGAATGTGCAAATAAAACAAAAAACAGAGAAGCGAAAAAACCCAAAAAAATAAACCCCAAGACAGAAGCAAATGAAGCTGTTTTATTTCAATCCCAAGAGAATTTCTGACTAAAGCATGAAACTTTCTTAGAGAAATTAACACTAATCACTAGAATTGAAGACTATCAGTTACAAGTACTTGATCAATGGAAAAGAAAAGATTGTAATTGCTTCTCAGAGGACTGAATCTTCAACAAGATGAACCAGAACCATCATTGGGTTCTTGGGTTCAACCGTTAACTATACAAATCCAATTTGAACAACACAACAACAACGTTGTTACTGTACATTGAAACAACAAAACCCACAGACAACAATTCAGATCGAACAGAACTGAACCCCTTCAATCAAGCCCAAAAGCCCTGTCGATGGAATCAACAATTTTGCGCTGCGATTGAAGAATCATATCAATCCGTTTATTCTCCATCTCTAATCTACACCTCTCCGTTTCCCTCATGATCTCCATCCTCATATTCTCCACCCCAATCAGCCTTTTCGCAAACCCCCTTATCTCCGTCGCCAGCTCCACCACCATCTCTGTTCCTCTCTGCCCATCCACCACATCGCCGTAGTAGCCGTCGTCGTCTGCGGCGGCCTCCCTCGGCCTTTTCGCCGCCGCCGAGTCCCGAAAGTGGCCCTCTTTTGCTCCAGAAGAAAATCTGTTCACAATTGCAGGTCTCCTCAGAATGTAATCAAGACTCTGCAACTTCCTGTAGTTGTCTTCTTCCTCCTCATCAACCTCTTCTTCTTCTTCTTCTTCGCCGTCACGATCCTCCGCTTCTTCTTCTTCTTCTTCGGCTTCTTCGTCGTCCTCCTCCTCCTCCTGGTACGGCCGTCTGGCGGAGATGGGCATGGGGCCCTGTTCGAGCCGCTCCATGAGATCGAAGTAGGGCCAACCCGACCCGAAGCTGAGGCCGAGGCGCTTCTTGACGGAGCGGTGACGCTGGCGGAGCTTCTCCATCTTGTGGCGGCACTGGGTGGCTGTCTTGGAGGGCTCGGTGTAGTCGTAGCCGCAGCGGGCGGCGACGGTGACGGCGACCTCCTCCCATTGGCTGGCCTTGAGCTGACCTCGGCGGAGCTCGTACCATTTGTCCTGGTAGGCCTGGATTAGGTGGACGGTTTCTTCGTGGGTCCAGGGGATCGGGTGGGGCTTCTTGGTGGCGGTGGTGGAGACCGGGGAGACCGAGGGGGAGGCGGTGGGTGAGGGTGGTGTGGCCATTGAAGATGAGAGTGGAGAATAATTTAGGGTTGGGAGGGGAATAGGGAATTGGATTTTTGAGGAGGGAGGGGGTGGTGGCGGTGGCGGTGGTTGTGATGTGTGAAGAGAGTAGTAGGTTTAAGTCGGTCAATGGACAACAACCCGAACCCGATTTTTAAACTGCACGTTATATTTCCCATTGCTTGTATATAAAAAATAGTATCTTCTTCCTATAAATAATAAAAATGAAAAATAAAAAGACACTTGTCTGTTCTACGTCTTTGCCTCTTTGGGGTTGGCCTAAGTGGGAAGGGAAAATATAACAGAAAAAAGAAAAATATATGTAAATTTGATCTTAATGCCAAAGGACTCATTATCAAATGGCATGGTGGGAGAGGACATAAGTGTCTATGATGTAAAATTGATTTTATATTTGTTAAAAGACATATTTGGTATAAGTAATTATTGGATGCAATCCTAATTTTATGTTTTAGAATACACTCATTTGTGGGTCGCATTACAGTTTCGGGATGTCGACGAAAGAGCATAAGCTATTTTTATTATAAGAATAGCATTTTTAGTGATAGTGTTAAATGAGAATGTATCTTTTAGACTTTGAATTTGAACTTGTTTCAACCAACATATACGTATTTTTGGGAGGAAGCATAAATTTGATGACTCAATGAAATTAGTCAAATTACACAATTTGATATGCATGATTTAAAGTGGGAGTGGGACCCGCTCTAGCTTAAACTTCAAAACAACATTAGTTTATACGTTGGATTTAACATTTCAATTGGAGCAACTATATATATTTGTCCAAATGTTACCGTTGGAGCTCCACCTTGGCACTTGACGCCTCACGTGAAATTTCTTTAATTGGCTTGTTTCTACTCAAAATGATTGATAATTGTATTAGAACGCCGTTATAAAGTTCACTATTTTTGCTATCAGAGACCTAAATACTGACAAGTTGGTATCGCGCACAAACCAATTGTGGCTTTAATCCCTACTATTAGATTTAGTTTTTGAGAAGAGATATCATTAACTTAGGTGTTTAAGAGTCTAAACACTCAAAAGGAAGGACCGAAAGATATTATTAAGCACGAGCGACTCTAACGTATGGTGCTAAGTTTCTACTAGAAAGGTATATGCTCTTCGGTTTCATATTAAATAGATTCAAAATGCGAAATCACACAATTTGAGATTCATGAACCAAAGTGGGAGTGAGACCTGCTCTGAAACTTCAAAACATTAGTTATATGTTGGATTCAATATTTTGATTGGAGCACGTGAAATCAGTTTAATTGGCTTGTTTCTACTCAAAAGAATTGTTAACTTTATTAGACCGCCAACATTTTCATTGGAGTGATTATATTTGTCAGATTTTACCGCTGGAGCTCCACCCTGGCACTTGACGCCTCACGTGAAATCCCTTTTATTGGCTTGTTTCTACTCAAAAGAATTGTTAACTTTATTAGACCGCCAACATTTTGATTGGAGCGGCTATATTTGTTAGATTTTACCATTGGAGCTCCACCATGGCACTTGACGCCTCACATGAAATCACTTTAATTGGCTTGTTTCTACTCAAAATAATTGTTAACTTTATTAGACCGTCTGTTATAGAGCTCACCATTTTTGCTATTAGATAGGACCTAAACACTGATAAGTTGGTGTCGTGCACTAACCAATTGTGGCTTCAATTTCTGTCATTATATTTTGAGAAGAGAGATCATTAGTGAAGGTGTTTAAGAGTCTAAACATTGTAAAGGAAAGACCGAAAGATGTGGCTTAGTACGAGCGAGTCTAACGTATGGTGCTATGTTAATCATCGGATTTACATTCTACAAGAAAGGTATATGCTCTTCAATTTCATTTTGCTCAATAGATGGTTTTTTTGGGAGGAAGCATAAATATGACTCATATTAAATAGATTCAGAATGTGAAATTACAAATTTTGATATGCATGAATCAATGTGGGAGTGAGATATGCTCTTAAGAAAATTCTACGGTATAATAATGTACTAATACATCAAGTAGACTAGATTTGATATAGAGGTAGACTGACTCTTTTTAGTTTGGAAATCAAGGATTTTAGATGTTGGGGTAAATGTTGAGAATTTTGCTTTAAAAAAAAAAAAAAAAAAAAAAAGGTAGACTAATTTAACTTGATATAAAATTCTTTAATTTAAAAACATGCAGATACTACCTTCCAATCTTCACAATGATATATGACTTTGTTTTGTTCATTCGTTTGACTTTGACCATTAGACATAGGTTTCTTCTTTAAAAACACTTGATGCATTCCATTTTTCAGCAAGAATTCTTTCCCCAAAATCAAAAGTTGAACAGAATATGCAGTACCATATATACAAATAACAATAAATATATGTGTATGCATCCTTGACTCACACATTTTGGCTTCTTTTTTCTGGGTGGCATGCACAATTCACGTTGGTTGCATTTGATTTTTGAACAATATTGCTCTCTCTTTCTCTTGTTTTAGGATATAATTTAAATTTTGATCCATTTCATCTTACCATTATACTGATGAAATTGTCAAAGTCATACAGCTGAGAGAACAGTAGTGCCAGTATATAAATGAACCATTTTTTGTTTGTTACAAAATCTCACTCACACATTATTGGAGCAAGTTCTACATATCTTTGGAAGATTAAAAGCTCCAAGCTTGAGCTGGAAATCGCCTCCAACTCCGATATGAGTCTCACTGCTCTTGACATTTCCCTTGAAGGATCACAATCTCCCCATGATATCAAGCATTTCGTCCCCAGAAGGTTAATACTTCTGCATGTTTTCACTTTTTGTTGGTTTGTATTTCAATACCGCTTTGAAAATTTAGTACTGAAAGTGTGTTTACACTGTGTACAGGTATCAAGTGAAAGTGTTCGAAGTCGCAAAGCGTAAGAACACAATTGCAGTGTTGGAAACTGGTGCTGGGAAGACTATGATTGCTGTGATGCTCATCAAACACATTGCTGATCAACTCATCATCAAGTCCATTGGCCACAAGAAGTTGATAATTTTCATGGCCCCAACAGTTCATCTTGTCATTCAGGTAATTACGTCAATTGAATTCTAAACTTTTAGCTATTTTGTACACATTCTCCTATGATTACAGTTTATCTACATTCCGAGAAAGACATTGCCTTTATGCTCAGGCATTTGGGGATTAAATGCATGTTTCATGGCACGGTACTTACTATTCAAATGCTGAAATATGTGTTTTTTTTTTCCCTTAATATAACAGCAATATGAGGTTATAAAAAAGTCTACAACTCTTGAAGTGGGAGTATACTACGGAGCCAAGGGCGTTGATGACTGGAGTCCAGAATGTTGGGAGGTGGAAGTGAATACACATGATGTACGCCTCGATTTTGATCAGCTAGTTCTCTATATATGCCAACATTCTTTGTTTATTAGTCCCAGAATTTCGTGTAATATTTTTCTCAAAGAATACAGTATATTCAAACTTATGACTGCTATGTTTCTTCTTTTGTAGATAATGGTCATGACACCTCAAATTCTCCTGGATGCTTTGCGGAATGCATTCTTGAAGATAGAGATGATTTGCTTGATGGTCTTCGATGAATGCCACCGTGCCACTGGCAATCATCCCTACGCGAAAATAATGAAGGTACACAGTCATACAGAACATAGCTGCTGTAAATTTTCATTGAAAACATCTGAATGTTAATATCTTTCTTTGAAAAGGAATTTCATCACAAATCAGGAAACAAGCCAAAGATTTTTGGAATGACAGCATCACCAGTCATTAAAAAAGGTAAGGCCGGTGTTAATGGTTCTTAATACATAACACTGTAAAGCATCATCATCTTGAGAAATCTTATGACCCTTTGGCTAGGTCTAATCACTTACTGCAGCTGGACTCTTAGCTAGGCTCAATGAGAATTTCAGAATGAAGTTTGTTAATCTCTGATAGGCTTTAGAGTTATGTATATGTGCAATTTGTAAGACAAAATTTCTATGCATACCAGGTGTCTCATCCGCCACGGACTGTGAGGATCAGATATCACAACTTGAAAGCATCTTGGATTCCCAGGTACATGCATTTCTTCATGTCATGATATTTTCTCATCAATTCTGAGAATTAATTTATTTCAATGCTATTGTTGGTATGAATGTGTGTTTCTGCTGGTGCAGGTTTATACTGTAGAAGACAGGACAGAGATTGAAGAGCATGTTCCATCAGCAGTCCAAATTTGTAAATTTTATGACCCGACATGGTTAACCTGTGTGGATTTGAAAGCAAAGATGGAAGCTTTATGGTCAAAGGTAGTTGCTCTGCATCATATTGAATGGAATTTATTACATGTTTTTGCTCAAACAACATAAGTCTTAATTGGCTTTGGATTTTACTTATGGGGAAACTAAGATATATACATTAAACTGCATGGTCATGCAGTTTGATGCTTCTATCATGTCAAAGTTGCAAGGGCCAGAGAAAGGCGAGTACGAAGACATAAATGATAAAATCAAGATGCTACGAAAGAGGTTGTCCAATGACTACATGAAAATCTTGTATTGCCTTGATGATCTTGGTATCGTATGCGCATACGAGGTATAGTAGCACCTATTTAATTAAAGTAAAATCTAGTGAAGATTTCTGTAATCAGTTATTTTCTGATCTTTAGTTTCATTTGTGATTTGTTTCTTCTACAAAATGACACCTCTTTTATAGGCTGTGAAAGTCTGTCTGGAGAATGCCCCTGATGTCAAAGAGGAGTGCACATTTTATAGAGAAAGCTCTTTGCAATGCAGATATTTTCTTGATGAAGTCTTAAATATGATCAGTGAATTTCTTCAAAAAGGTAGGCAGCTATAAGATACAAATTAGTTTTAGGAAGTATGGTGTTTAGTTTCTGTTTGTAGTAAAATACTGATTTCTGATACTATTTGCATCACATTTCTCAGGTTATATACTTCATACAGATTTTGAGTCAGACTATATAAAGGCACACAAAGTGGGATACATATCTCCGAAGTTACATGAACTTCTTCAAATTTTCCACTCATTTGGGTAATACATTTCTAATAGTTCACTGGTCAAGTTTTAACACTTATGTTACAAGTTAACTTATAGGCATGCTTTGCCATTGCAGGAGCGATATGCAAGTTCTGTGCCTTATTTTCGTAGAGAGAATTGTCACAGCCAAAGTAATGCAAAGATATGTGAAGAAACTGCCATGTTTATCTCATTTCACAGCTTCATATTTGACCGGAAGTACCACCTCAGTTGATGCACTTGCCCCGAAATTGCAGAAGGAAATTTTGGAGTCATTTTACAGTGGGAAGGTACCGATCAAATATATAGTAATCAGTTGAATGAAACTTTTTGGCATTTGAAAACCAAATAATCAGTGAGGGAGCTCTTCTGTTATTAGGTCAATCTACTATTTACCACTGATGTAGTTGAGGAGGGAATTCATGTCCAGAACTGCTCCTGTGTGATCCGGTTTGATCTTCCCAAGACAGTTCGTAGCTATGTCCAGTCTCGAGGACGAGCACGAAAAAATGATTCCCAATATATCATAATGCTTGAAAGGTGAAGGCTTCTTTCTGGTTTTTTTTTTTTTTTTTTCCTCTTTCTGTGCACAAAAGTCACTGAAAACTTACCAAGTTTGGGAGCATTGTTGAAGGATATCGACATAATGTGTGCCTCTACAAACTAGGGTTTGTTGTAGAGTTGTAATAGGAGTAGTTATAGATTCCCTAATTATGTTTGGACTCTATTACCTTTACGGTACTTTGTAATTCCCTATATATAGGGCTCCTATTATCAATAATACACACAACTATTTCTACACAATTCTATTATCCTACAACACGTTATCAGCACGAGTTCTAACCCTAGCTTCAGAAAAGAAAAGAAAAAAACCTAGAACTTCCTCTCTGCCGCCAACCCAAAACAAAACAAAAAAAAAAAAATCTCCATTCCGGCCTGCCTCAGCCTCACCTCATCTCATCTCACCTCACCGGCCGAACCTGCAAACCCAGCAGCCCAGCCCGGCCGGCCTCCTCCCCAGCGCCCCCGCGCCCAGACGCCTGCGGCTCAGCACACCAGCCTCACCCCAGCAGCCCACTGCAGCCCCTGCTGCCTGCACTGCTTCCTGCGCGCTGCTGCCTCCCTGCCAGCACACCACAGCCTCCCTGCCACTGCGCTGCTCCTGCTGCACGTCCCTGCCAGCCTACCGCGACCCCGCAGCCCGCTCAGCAGCCCTGCAGTACGCTGCGACCCCGAGCACCGCTAAGCAGCCCCGCAACCCCGAGCACCAGTACGCTGCTTCCCTGCACCCATACCACCAGCGAACTGCAGCAGCGACCCACTAGCAGCACCGCCTCCGATTTGCACCACCAGCAGCAGCCCAGTCCGCCTGCAGCCTAGGAGGAAGAAGAACGAACGAAAGAAAGAAGAAGAAGACCGAAAAAAAAAAAATAATAAAAAAAAGAGAAGGGCTGGGCCCGAAAAAAAAAAAAGAAAAAAAGGGAAAGGGTTGGGCCCGGAAAGAAAAAAAAAAAGGAGAAAGAAGAAAAAAAAAAGGGGAAGGGAGAAGGGCAGCCCACCAACTGCCATTTCCGACCAGATTCCAGCGATCTTATTTTAGCTACACGCCTGCATCAACACGCGCGTGTCTTCAAGCCAAGAACAATCACGTAAGTTTTTATAATTAAGGTTGCTGCTTTCTTGTATTTAAATTCCTTTTATTTTCTGCAAATATTGGAATATATGTTGCCAAATGAGTTTGATATTTAACAAAGCGGAATTGTGGGGATTCACGCTTAACGAACTAAGAGTGTTCATAATTAAACGAACTAAGAGTGTTCGTGTGAACTAAGAGCGTTCACAATGCTTGGACTAAGAGCGTCCGTAAGCATCAAATTGTGACCATATTAAAACATCATTGTTTGGTCTAATCCAAAAGAGATTCTTGGAAATTGATTTCTTGGTAGCATAGCTCGGAAATCTTATTATTTAGTTTTCGTGGAAGTTTAGCTCCGAAACTAATATATTTTCTCTTCTTATTTTCAGGATGTCGAATGAACCTAGACTCGACTTTCCCATGCTTGACTCAACAGGCTCAGATTACCACAGTTGGGTAACCGATGTTGAGAACCATCTCACTTCAAAGGGAATATTACCCATAATCCAGGCACCTAACCCGGATCTTGTGTTCATCAGAACATCTGCAAAGAATGCTCAAGCAGTTATCTTGATGCGACGTCATATGGACAAAGCACTCAGATTGGAGTATATGTCGATCAAGGATGCAAGAGAGCTATGGGTAGCGCTAGAAGAGCGTTTTGGCAATGTCCAAGATTCCCTCCTCCCTGACTTGAAAGTTCAATGGAACAATCTGCGCTTTGCTGACTTCAAGTCTGTTGCTGAATATAATTCAGAGGCTCTTCGCTTACAATCCATGTTGCGATTCTGTGGACAACCTGTCACAGAGCAAGAGCTAATTGAGAAAACTCTCTCCACCTTCCCCGTCTCAGCCATTGTGGTATCAAAGCAATACCGTACTGAGGTTAATGCTGGACGGATCACGAGGTTTCATCAGCTTATCAATATCATATCTGTAGCTGAGAAACATGATAACATACTCGTGAGAAATTATAATTCAAGGCCCATTGGAACTAAGAGCGTTCATGAGGCGAATTATAATGCACCCAAAAGAGGGCGCAAGGAGCGAAACCCTAATGAGGGACATGAAGGACGTATGGGTCCATATAACCGCCCTAATAAGGAAGGAAACCGCAAGTTTGGTGCGGATACACGTGGTGGCAATGTCACACGTGGGGGAGATGGTCGTGGTCGTGGTCATGGTGGTTGCGCCATGGCTCGTGGTGGAGGTACCATGGGTCGTGGTGGTGGCACCAACCCTCCTAGGGAACGCCCACAACGTGCACAACGTGCACCTCAATTAAAGGGAGGCAACCGCAATGATGAGTGTCATCGATGTGGATCAATTGAGCATTGGTTCAAGCAATGCAAGGCAAGTGAGGAACTAGCTGCAAGATACAGGGCATATAGGGACCTGAGAGAGCAAGAAGTGTACCTTGCAGAAGAAGAAGAAGATGGTGGAGATGTCAATCTCACCATAGAGGACTTCAAAGCTGAAGATGAAGTGCACATGGATGCAACAGACTTTGATTAGATTAGTCCTTTTTATTTTTCCAAGAACTTTTGTAATGGCAATTTGCCTTAGTCAATAAATGACAATTGTATTAACTCTTTCTTATGTGGCGGACCCAATAAAATGTGATGTCTAGGAAAGTCATTGAGATTATTGGTACTTAAGAGAGCCTCGCTCCACCAACATCTCTCTCTACTTCCCTGGTCATATTTGATTGGAGTTACCAAACGGATAGAGTGACTACAATGTGTCTTACTTTGATTTTATTTTGGATTAGACTTTGGAAACTTTGATGTAATCATTGGCTATTAATAAAGTGTCAATTCTTTTACTTAATGTCTTGGACATACATTAATTCGAACTTTATTATATAAGAGCCAATGTTTTTCATGTGGAAACACATTATGAGAATGGACAGAGTTCCTTTGCATCACCTCTAATGACTACGAACGTAAACGAGTATTAGAGAAACTTATGTGTCGCTCTAGTGGGTTGTATGCAACCACTATTTGAGTTATTGAATCCAACTATGTCATGAGAGACGACTTATGGGATTTTGGCACATATAGGCTTTGACATGATGATCCGTGTATTAAAGACTTTACACAGACATCCATTTTCAGAACGAAGAAAAGTAAGAACCAAGAATTGGTTCGAGGAGCTGCACATGCGCCTCATGGCGTCATGATTGTGCAAAGACAGGCCATACATGGCCAGTGCCGCCTACCCCCTGCGGCAAATACATGGCATTGACGCCATAAACTCCTCTCTCTACTTCTCAAGTCTATTGTGACATTATGGCTTAACCAAAACCTTCATTGGTTGATTATAAAGCCCATGTTTCGTTCTGTAAAGCCTGTTATTTAGGATTGAGACCATCCTATGCAAAGGAGATTGAGGAAATAATTCCATTCTTACAAAGAATCCAAGGGAATTCTATGGATTTGATCAACCAACTTGCGGACCATATAGATGTTTTATGGTGTTGGTTGATACGCAAACACGCTGGTCACGTGTTGTGCCATTATCCACTCGTAATGCTGCTTATACTACACTCCTAGCACATAACATATGGCTACGGGCTCACTACCCAGATCATCCCATTCAGTCAATTTGACCTGATAATGTTAGAGAGTTTACATCGACAGTTTTCGATGACTATTGCATATCATTGGGTATTGATATCAAGTATCATATTCCCATGTACACACCCAATTGATCTCGCGGAAAAGCCACCATTAAACGACTACAATGGTAGCCCGGACATTGGTAATGCGCACCAATATTTCCGCTTGGGTTATGCAATATCGCATGCAGCTATGCTAATTCGTCTACGACTCATAGCAGCCACTCAACTTTTATTTGCGTTACAGCTAGTGACTGGGTTCGAGTCTAATATCTCGTATTTATGCATATTTGAGTGTGCGATTCATGTGCCAATTGCGCCGCCACAGCGCATCAACATGAGTCATTGCAACGAATGCATATATATATATATATATATTTGTTGGACATGAGTCTCCAACTGTAAGTCCGCTATGTAGAACCCTTGACAGGCGATCTCTATTTCGCTGGATTTGCGAATTGTCACTTTGATGAGACAGTCTTCCCGTCGTTAGGGGGAGATTAGAACGTCAATGTTCAACAGGAACGACAGGAATTGTCGTGGTCTGTCCCCACTATGTCTCATCTTGATCCCCTAAAAGTGACGAGATCACATATACTTGCTGCAAACATGCCTGCAAGGATTGATGTCCCCACAAGAGGACATGGTGCCACCCAGAGAAGATGGGTACTGCACCACTACCATGGATGGTAATATGGTGACGCCACAAGGTGGCATAATGGCGTCATAGGCCATGGGTTCCGCTAGAGAGCGTAGGAGACCCATAGGTTCGATGGATTCTCTTCCTAAGAAGAGAGCGAGTTTGGCACAACTTGATCCATTGATCATTGATACTCAAAATCCATCTCATGAGAATATTTTGGATTGTGGTTATGTCCAAGAGACATCGTTGGGGGACGCCTCAATGTTAGAACCAATTCCTGAGAATATAGAGATCTCTACGAACTACACTAGTGTACATGAGGACGTGGAATTATTGAGACCAATGACATCGAACCTTACTCCGTTGAAGAATGCCAACGTAGAGAAAATTGGCCTAAATGGAAAGATGCGATCCAGGTTGAATTGGATTCACTAACGAAGAGGAAGGATTTCGGGCCTGAGATGCCAACACCTCCTAACATAAAACCTGTTGACATTAATAGGTCTTCGTTAGATAGCGTGATGAGAGAAAGAGATGGCAATCTCGCCTTATGGCGCAAGGTTTCTCACAACGCCCTGGAATCGACTACGAGAAGACATATTCTCTCGTAATGGATGTCATTGCACTCCACTACCTTGTCAGTTTGGTAGTTTCCAAATAACTGAACATGCAGCTTACGAATGTGGTCACTACGTATTTCTATGGGGATCTAGATACGGAATATAATGAAGGTTCTTGTGGACTTTGTTTACCCAAGTCAAGTGGCTCTAGACCACGGAGCGCATTTGCAACGAGGTTGAAATGCTCACTAAAATGACTACTTGATTGGGAAGGGATATGATGAACTATGCCCACGCGTTTCCATGACAAGTTCCGGATTTGCAATTGTCGCGGTTTATGTTGATAAACATAATTGGAACCCTTGTGAGTTAAGGAAAACCGCTGAACACCTGAAATCCGAGTTTGAGGGGAAGGACCTTGGGAGAACACGGTTTTGTATACCGTGTCAATAGATGCTTAGACATTTTTGATAAAGTCAAAGATGCACCATGGTCGTCCGTAGTCTTGGCCCTAAAATGGATCCGTTTCGTCCCAGGGATGATGACGAAGACGTGTTAATAGCAGGAATGCTTACTCATGTACAATAGGCGCATTATTGTACTTAGCACAATACAAGACCGGACACCTCAATTGTTATGAACTTGTTGGCTAGATGTAGCCATGCGCCAACGCAACGCCATTGGACTGGTATAAAAACAATCTTTCAATACTTGAGATGTACGATTGATATGGGCTTGTTCTATCCCTACAGAGAAAAGAGATGACGGAAGTGTGGGATCGGACCCCACAAGGCAAAATGCCACCTTCCGTGCTCCTCATCCCCTCCATCAAAATGACAACAAGCACTTCTAAATATTGAAGTGAACCATATCCAATCAGAGGATAATGTAGCGGACTTATTTACTAAGTCGTTACCAAAATCCACCTTCGAGAAACATGTGAAGAGCATCGGATTGAGAAAGTTATCCGAACTCCCATGATTGTAGCAATCAGGGGGAGATATTGACATCAGGGGGAGGCATGATGTCTACATGTTCGATCTCGAAGAGTGAAGGACGTGTTGTGCTCTTTTTGTCCTTCGACCAGGGTTATTTTTGTCCCACAGGGTTTTTGTTACCTGGCAAGGTTTTTAACGAGGCAACAATCAAAGCGTCATCACCAAGTTTGAGCGGCACAAGGGGGAGTGTTGAAGGATATCGACATAATGTGTGCCTCTACAAACTAGGGTTTGTTGTAGAGTTGTAATAGGAGTAGTTATAGATTCCCTAATTATGTTTGGACTCTATTACCTTTACGGTACTTTGTAATTCCCTATATATAGGGCTCCTATTATCAATAATACACACAACTATTTCTACACAATTCTATTATCCTACAACAGTGTTGATCACCTTGTATATACATACTGCTACAAATGTTTGGTCTAGACATTCTCGGTTTTATAGGTTTGCAATAAAGGGGCCTTGTTGCTAGATGGTGACTCCAGGCTATTAGCTCCGGAGTCTTCACCAGCGTCTTCTTTAGCTTTTCCCCATAGTACCGTATAAAACCCAATCGATATTATCGATGCTCCAAGTAGGCTGCAAAATGCAGAAAAGAAACCCAACAAGCACATTAAATATTTAATCTAGAATGTACAGATTTTAAACAGAGATTTTAGGAGTGGTTAGTTTCCATATCAAACCTTCCCAGGCAAAGTGTATCACCAAGGAACGTAACGCCCATGACAACAGCAATGGCAATTGACA